>NC_138303.1:93167500-93512500 GCF_965601325.2 Salmo salar
TTGCACAAAAAGGGCTTCACAGGCAAGGATATTGCTGCCAGTAAGACTGCACCTAAATCAACCATTTATCAGATCATCAAGAACTTCAAGGAGAGCGGTTCAATTGTTGTGAAGAAGGCTTCAGGGCACCCAAGAAAGTCCAGCAAGCGCCAGGACTGTCTCCTAAAGTTGATTCAGCTGCGGGATCGGGGCACCACCAGTTCAGAGCTTGCTCAGGAAAGGAAGCAGGCAGGTGTGAGTGCATCTGCATGCACAGTGAGGCGAAGACTTTTGGAGGATGGCCTGGTGTCAAGAAGGGCAGCAAAGAAGCCACTTCTCTCCAGGAAAAACATCAGGGACAGACTGATATTCTGCAAAAGGTACAGGGATTGGACTGCTGAGGACTGGGGTAAAGTCATTTTCTCTGATTAATCCACTTTCCGATTGTTTGGGGCATCCAGAAAAAAGCTTGTCCGGAGAAGACAAGGTGAGCGCTACCATCAGTCCTGTGTCATGCCAACAGTAAAGCATCCTGAGACCATTCATGTGTGGGGTTGCTTCTCAGCCAAGGGAGTGGGCTCACTCACAATTTTGCCTAAGAACACAGCCATGAATAAAGAATGGTACCAACACATCCTCCGAGAGCAACTTCTCCCAACCATCCAGGAACAGTTTGGTGACATAAGGCAAAAGTGATAATTAAGTGGCTCGGGGGAACAAAACATAGATATTTTGGGTGCATGGCCAGGAAACTCCCCAGACCTTAATCCCATTGAGAACTTGTGGTCAATCCTCAAGAGGCAGGTGGACAAACAAAAACCCACAAATTCTGACAAACTCCAAGCATTGATTATGCAAGAATAGGCTGCCATCAGTCAGGATGTGGCCCAGAAGTTAATTGACAGCATGCCAGGGCGGATCGCAGAGGTCTCAAAAAAGAAGGGTCAACAATGCAAATATTGACTCTTTGCATCAACTTCATGTAATTGTCAATAAAAGCCTTTGACACTTATGAAATGCTTGTAATTATATTTCAGTATTCCATAGTTACATCTGACAAAAATATCTAAAAGACACTGAGGCAGCAGACTTTGTGAAAAGTAATATTAGTGTCATTCTCAAATTTCTTGGCCACGATTCTGTGTGTCATTTCATAGTTTTGATGTCTTCACCATTTTTACTATTTTCTACATTGTAGAATAATAAAAGAAAAACTCTGGAATGAGTAGGTGTCCAAACTTTTGACTGGTACTGTATATAAATGGTGTTTATAGACAGTATATTATTAAAGAGGTATGTACAGCAGTAGTTCTAAAGGATGAGCCAAAACATCAATAGCCACTACAATGTCGAAACATTATGTCATGAGTTCAGTACCATTTGCCTTGATTTTGCAGACCCACGACTAAGTGTATTGACATTAGCCAGCTTGCTAACGTTAGCATGCTAGCGACGCTAGTCAGCATAGGCTGCTACATGATAATTAGCTAGCAAGCTCTAGTCCAATGGAAACCGATGCAACTATGATTGCTAACGGCTAGCTAGATGACCAATGGAGACAGGGACGTCACTGAGATTCAAGGTTTAATTAGTGCCATTGTGCGGAAATTGCGAAGTAAATACTGGTTGATGAGCTAGCTAATTTTGCTAGCAAGATAACTGACAGTAACCAGTGTGCATGCACAAATGCATGACAACACATTGTATCTAAGTCAAGAAGGCATGCAGAATCAGTTTGGAGAACAGACTGCCTCTGGGCAGCTATTTTGGGGTACCTATATTCATCAATTGTTTGGAAATGGAAATGCAGCGTACCTCGTGATATCTAATGCCTTCTTACACTTTAAGATGGGGGTGCAACCAAGCTCACATGAAACCATTCATGAAGACAAATCATCTGAAGTATGTAGGCCCTACCTGCTGAGTATAAGAAACAATTGCACCCGAGCTCAATTTTGAGTCTCATAGCAAAGGGTCTGAATACTTTTGTAAATAAGGTATGTTTTATTTTTTTTATAAACTCGCAAACATTTCGAAAAACCCGATTTTGCTTTGTCATTATGGGGTATTGGGTGTAAATTGAAGAGGGGAAACATTTATTTTATCAATTTTAGAAAAAGGCTGTAACGTAACAAAATGAGGAAAAAGGAATCTTTAAGATATTTTATAAATTCTCTCCCTCCTAAGGTGAAGGCAGATCAAGGTCGATCTATCAATTAGTTAGTGTGTTTAATGACATCACCTTTGTTTATGAAGTATTATTATTAAGGAATTAAAAATCTGTAGCGGCATTTCTGCAATGGGAAATCACAGTAGTCACAAATCACAAATTGGGTTCACAAGTTTAGACAGTAAGGTAAAGATAAATACAGTACAGTAAATGCATGAATGTGTTATTCAATGTATTTCTATGGGCTATAGTAGTAAATGCCAAATTCAATATTTTATCCAAAAATATTGATATTTTCTTTTATACTTAAAGGGGTCCTAAAATTCCAAATCAAATAGCTAAATGATGCATGGTATGACCATCCTAAAACAATTCCAGTAGAACCCCTTAGTAGAACCCCCCACGGCTTTTAGAGGTTAATCCCCACACAGGGCGGACCCATTGCCATCTGAACACGTGTTATACTGACAGAGTAGGCTAATCTCCAGTCAATGACCATAGACGCACTCTGGGCCAACAGTACTCAAAAGTTACACTA
Organism: Salmo salar; assembly: GCF_965601325.2. NCBI lineage: Eukaryota > Metazoa > Chordata > Actinopteri > Salmoniformes > Salmonidae > Salmo > Salmo salar. The sequence goes on from NC_138303.1 coordinate 93,170,188, forward strand.
TTTGTGCCATTGCTTTTATTCAACTACACAAACCACAAACTTTTCAACTACGTGTGAGCTCTCTACATTTCTCAGGTGTGCAAAAGGCAATAATACCCCAAATCAGTGAATGGGTTCAGGGAGACAACACAGCTTGGCGGAGCAGAAGCCTAGTGGTTAGAGCGCTGGGCCAGTAACCGGAAGGTTGTTGCAAAGTAAAGGTCAATGCAAATTGAGTAGCAAGTTGACGTAGCAGCTAATACAATGCTTCTTCGTATTTCAGGTAGATTTAAAATCAGATTAACTAACTAATGCCACACCATTAGATAGATAGCTATATCTAACATAAAACAACATATGGCCCAGTCTTTTGTTGCTCCTGCGACGTAGCAAGCTAATGTTAGCTGGCTACCTAGCTCTCTGGTGAAACTCGTGCATGTAGATGGATTGGTTGTTTAGCAACAAAACCGACACGCGCGCAACTATGTGGCAAAACAGACAGGGTTTGCTTAGATTGAAATAGAATTCGTCTCCAATGTTTATCGAAAAAAATAAATACATTTGCACAATGACCACTTGTCTCAAATACATTACTATTTCACTGCTGATATTTAATTACTTGTTACTTTTCTCTTATTCTTATATGTATTTTTATTAACTGCATTGTTGGTTAAGGGCTCGTAAGTAAGCATTTCACTGTTGTATTCGGCGCATGTGACTAATAACATTTGTAAGTTACAGTTGCTGGGTAGTTAGCTAGCGAATTTTAGCCATATTAGCATTGACATGAAATCAGTCAAACACCTCAACAAGACATGGTTTCAATAACATTATGAAACTAGCCACTTACGATTCCCCCACATGGCAGTTTGTCATTTTTGCTAGCAATCGGCCATCCAGAATCACAACACGCTGACGTTTGCACAATGGAAGCGCGCACATCGTTATCATGACGTTGTCAACTAACCCATCTGTTTTCTAACTGAAATGCAGCTTGCTAACATATGTTTAAAGGCGAATTGTCGCCAAACAAACATCTAAACGTGAATTGACTCAATTGTGGTACAGTTCTAAAAACATAAATCCCTCTACTTTCATACCACATCGACATAATTTCACAAATGGAAAATACGCACTCACCGTACACCGTTTTAACGAGATTTAAAGGTTACAGACAGTAGTTTTCAGCGACAACCTGTTTGTGGTGTCCGTCTTACGTTTACACACAGGTGTTCGGAGAAGCACATAGCTCATTAGCAAAGGTAGTCCACTCTGTCTTCCATTAACAAGCGCTGTAAACGTGGAAATAAACCCATGTGGGAAACCTAAACAAGGTGTAGTAATTTTAACCCCCCCCCTCCCCAAATTCTAATTTATATAAAGGATACCTTCCTTATGTTTACAAAACCGTACCGCAAGCAATGCGTGTTAATATTTAGAGCAAGAGTCAGGGCTCTTAATTAACAAAACACTCCTGGTCAGAAGATACCACTAGTTTATACGCCTATTGACGGTAGTATACAGAAATCCGTGGTGGTAGTCAAAGTCGTTTTTAACTGCAATGCAGTTGACTGTCTAGTTACACAAATAGTATGACAGTATGTAACAGTAAAAAAAATATGTATGTGCAGGGGAAGGCCCAAAAGGGCTTGTCGAGTAACCCCCTCTAATGGTCATAAATCACACAAGTGTGGACAAAAACGATGACATGAACATGTATTCGGGTTGACATCCATACAAGCACTACACTCCGATTTTTACATCAACATAGTGTGAAATACACAAACATTTGCCCAAATGTAGGTTCATTTTGCTGGGGGGCAAGAGGAGATTGGGGACCTTTCCATTGTCCTCTTTACCTCATCTATGAATGGGGTAGGCGGACTGGAGCTCCGACATCACATAAAATGACAATTGTATCCCTAACTACTGATTTAAGTACCCAAGGAATAGCCCGCAATTACACCGATCAATGTTGTGTGTAATTGTGGGCTATTCTTCGGATGCTGAAATCAGTCGTTTTGGATTAAACGTAATTGTATGTAACGTCGGCGCTCCAGTCTGCCAACACTAGTCGCCGCTCAACTCCATCGCATCCTGGAGTTGAGTTTAATCAGCTACTGGTGTACTAGTTAGTAACTAACGTTAGTAGTACTGTGTTCTAGAAATAATGTGGAGCACCCCAATTTCACGTAGCTAGTATTGTTAGTTAGCTAAAGCTGCACAATACTGAAAACTTTCAGCAGGCTAGGTACAACTTGTATCTCTCGAGCCACACCGACGCTGGAACTGCAAAATGTAGCTAACTTACAACTCAATATTTAACTATATCCCCATATAATATATTTTTATGCTAAAATGATTTACGTTAACGTTTGTTAGCTACGCAGTAAGTGGCTAGCCAGCAGCATAAATTGAGATCCGTGATACAAACGCCATCTACACGAACTAAATTCCCGTGCAAATAGGCCTACCATTGCTCACGGGCATACTAAACTCCGACATTGTGACAAATTACAACCAATTGCATTTCACCGGTCTTACCTGCCCGTGGTGGGTCTGTTAATGTGAGGACGAAAAGAGAGAGGAGGACGTAACTGCTGCTGTCAGCCTTTGGCAACATTTATCCTCCATTCATAGTAACTCCTCTACTCAGAAATAAAATAAACTGACACCTGGACCAACGCGTTTGCTTCGACCCTATAAACGCCAAAGACGGTAACCTTACCTAGTCATTCAAAGACATTTAGAGTGGTGAGAGCGCTAAACATACAAATATACGCAATATTGTTAGCAAGCGCGCTAACTAGCTACATCATTATTCGAAAGCCCTGTTTTTCGTTCGGCCTTCCCAATGTATTCCAGGACAGAAATAAAACAAGATGGCTCCATTCTCCAGTCACAACAATCCAAAACACTCCACACAGCCGATCACATTGCGAGTTGGGGCGGAGCTAAGCTTATTGTATACATGTGTTACAGTAGCTAACAGAATTGTATCCGGAGTGAAATAGCATTCATAATTGGTTGGTTTTGAGTGATTGCAAATTAGGCTATACTTGAATTTCAAAAGAACTTCATGGACAACAGCTTTTTTAAATAATGTTCTAAAAATCTTAAGCATGGGTATTGAAACGTTTCATGAAATGTAATGCAAGTTATTTTTTATCAATTCACACATTTTGAATTATAATTGTTTTCTTCTTAATGTATACATGTAGGCATTATATACAATTCACTCATGTTATAACATCATTTTAGATAACATGCAATGACTGGGAAATGAGCCATGTGTCTAATGGCATACATCAATGACTGCTTTTGAGGAATTAAACATTCCATTATTACGCAAAATAACATGTAATAGAAACAAACTTCACGTCATTTCCCAAGTTAGTGATGATAAATTATAGAACGTTAGTAACAAATACCCTATGTGTGACTATCTTTGATATCCAACTATGAACAGAGTTCAACATGGTGTCAATAATGGTGTATTATAACATTCACCAAAATAGTTCGGGTCGTCCTACTTAGCCATGGATGACTCACTGGTGCTTAAGAAACGGGGCTATACATTGGGCATCAGTTTAGGCGAGGGGTCGTACGCCAAAGTAAAATCCGCTTATTCCGAGCGTCTGAAGACCAATGTGGCAATCAAAATTATTAACAGAAAAAAGGCGCCGCCGGATTTTTTGGAGAAGTTCTTGCCCCGGGAACTGGACATTCTTGCATCCCTAAACCACCGCAACATCGTCAAGACCTTCGAGATCTTCGAGACTTCAGAAGGCAAGGTGTATATGATTATGGAGCTTGGTGTGCAAGGGGACCTACTGGAGTTCATCAAATTCAGGGGTGCTTTGCCCGAAGATTTCACCAGAAAACTGTTTAAACAGCTGTCACTTGCAATAAAATTCGCACACGCCCTAGATGTTGTTCATAGAGACTTGAAATGTGAAAACCTGCTATTGGACCAAGACTTTAACCTCAAAGTGTCAGACTTTGGTTTCGCCAGGAGGATCAAATATGATGAGGATGGACAAATGATTCTCAGCAAAACGTTCTGTGGCTCTGCAGCCTATGCATCACCAGAGGTATTACAGGGGGTCCCATACAACCCCAAAGTGTATGACGTTTGGAGTATGGGGGTCGTTCTATTCATTATGCTCTGTGGGTCTATGCCCTATGATGACTCCAATATCAAGAAGATGCTGAAGATTCAGAAAGAGCATCGCATTGACTTCCCACGCAGCAAAGCTGTCCCGACAGAGTACAAAGACTTGATATATCGCATGCTTAACCCCGATGTGGCCCAGAGGGTAGAGATTGACGATATCCTTGAGCATGTATGGGTGCAGTCCAAATCACATGATGGTAGTACGAGAGGGGAAGATGGGCCTTCCACATCGGAAGCAGCTTGCTCCAAAAAGGAAAGGAAGGGTGAAAGTAGTAAGAATGAAAGTAAGCATCCTCATGGCAATGAGAACAAGAAAGGGGTGAAAGCAGAGGCTGAGGCCAAATCAGAACCAAAACCTTCAGTGGAGAGCAAAGAGGCAGCTGGAACATCTAAGCACACCAAGAAAAAATTATTCCCTGATGCAAGGAACAACATCCCTGCTGATTCCTGATGTTGAAGTCCTGGATTTATTCCACCTGAATAGTTCATAATAAATGGAACATACATATTTGTCAAGATGAACCATATAGACTTCGTTACATTTTTAGATGTCGAGTCTGCTATGACAAAAGGTGAGTGTCAACATTTGGGGTTTACAACAAGGCAATTTTTAGGTTGAGGACTGAAAGATTATATTGCAGAAAAAGGCATACAATAGAGGCTTACATTTGAACATATTTACAATACAAAAAAATCAACAAAGCCTCTTCTAACATTCACCAAGATTAAAATAACATCAGCTTAGGCTATGTACAATTATAGAATCTCTTTGGAACCCACATATTGTAAGTTATCCAGTCTTGGAAGGTTTCTAACACAGTACATACTATGCATTTCTGTCCAACACCCTAAAAACAGTAATGACCTGAGTTTTCCAACTATCCTTGAATTCAGAGTTGGTATTTTGACTCTGCCCTTCATTGTGCACAGACTGTTCCAGTCATAAAAGGCAAGTCCATAAAATCCAGGGGGAGGGCATGAGGTGGGGTAGAGAGAAACATGGCCGGTAATTTGCTTGATGACAACTTGCTTTAAACATGTAAGAGTTCAGTTCCTCAAGATAACTGTTCTTTCTCAGTTTTGCTTTACTTGTCAGAAGAAGTCAGATGCTTTCCTCCTCTTGGGAAGCTGCAGTAAGTCGTCTGTGATGGATGCTGGGTCCTGGGAGGCGGGGGTCCTAGCTTTGCTTGGTGTCGGAGTGCCTGAGGGAGTGGCTGGACCACCCAGGGGTGTCTTGGAGCCTGCTCCTCTGTGTGTGGGTGATGGTGTGTAGCTTGCCCTTAGAGCTTTGTCTGTGTATTTGCTGGAGGTGCGGTTTACAAGCCTCTGAAGGGCAGGGGTCAATGCTGGGCTCAGGCCTTTTGGGGTGAGACTGAAAGACAGAAATTAGGTTAAAAATAATAAAAGCATTTTAAAAGCACTAAGAATTTTGTATAACAAGAGGTCATAGAATTGAGCTATGAAAAAACATGAGGTTTTGCAATACAAAGATCAAAGCAATTTAGTTAAATAAATCGTCAATCAGTTTTTACCTTGCCAGGTTTTCTGTGACCTTTCGCAATGCTTCTTGCTTCTTTGCCCGGTTTTTGGCGGCAGCCTCATTGGCCATTTTCAAACCCAACCTCTCTCTTCTTCCTGGTTCTGGAATCTGTGTGTCAGATTATCTCAAGTTAAGAAACTACTCTGAACAATACATGTTTTTTTTTGGGGGGGGGGGGGGGGGGAAGAGACTGCCAGCCATTGGCTTGTACCTTAAATGATGGGCCGATTTTCCTCTCTTGAAACGGTGAGTCAGACCCATCCAGGCGAAAGGGGGTGCTCTCTATCTCACCCCAGGTCATCAGGGGGGACTCAGCCATACCTGGTAGGACCATATCAGGTTAGGGGAGTTTAGTTTTTATGCAGTTGGGAAAGTTTTATGGAAGCCTCTCTAACAGCACCAAATGTTGAAAAAACATCTATTCTTACCCAATAACTAAGTATTTCTGATAGTTATTTAGTTGTTGAGAATATTGAAAGTGATCTATACTTGAACATAACTACTTACCTGGGGAAGGGCAGGGAGTTCCTTCAAACCCATATCCATTCACGTTAGGGGAATCCTGGGCATTAAGTTCTTTGCCATCTGGGCCTACTTTACCCTGTTTGAACTGGAGATAAACACTCAGTCAGATAAATCATTCAGGCTCAATCCATTTAATTTGATCTTTAGATACCATGACCTTCCTCTACTTTAAAATCCCTTGACTAAAAATAGGTTACAACCATTTACTTAAAACCAATAACTTGTCAGGAAAGCACTTTACCTGTGCATTGAGGGCTGCAGCCTGTTGAAGCTGGCATTTGTTAAGGGCTTTGCTGAAGGGGTCTCCCACAAAGCGAGTGTTCTTGTGAATCACCTCCCTGGGTTTCTTGAATAGTGTGTCATCATCCTGGACACCTTATTAAATAAGATCATGAAGGTGTTCAACTCAACTTATACAATGTCAAACACAATTCATCATGTACAGTGCCTTCAGAAAGTATTCATACCCCTTGACTTTTTCCACATTTTGTTGTGCAGCCCAAATTGAAAAAGAATTACATTGAGATTTGCCGTCAATGGCCTACACACAATACCCCATAATGTCAAAGCGGAATTATGTTTTTAGACATTTCTACAAATTCATTTAAAATGAAAAGATGAAATGTCTTGAGTCAACAAGTATTCAACCCCTTTTATGGCAAGCCTAAATAAGTAAAAATTTGCAATAATAGTGTTTAACATGATTTTTGAATGACTACCTCATCTCTGTACCCCACACAATTACAATTATCTGTAAGGTCCCTCAGTCGAGCAGTGAATTTCAAACACAGATTCAACCACAAAGACCAGGGACATTTTCCAATGCCTCGCAAAGAAGGGCACCTATTGGTAGATGGGTAAAATGTAAATAAACAGACAATGAATATCCCTTTGAGCAAGGTGAAGTTATTAATTACACTTTGGATGGTGTATCAATACACTCAGTCACTACAAGGATACAGGCGTCCTTCCTAACGTAGTTGCCAGAGCCTTTAAAGCAGAGTTTAATGGCTGTGATAGGAGAAAACTGAGGATGAATCAACAACATAGTAGTTACTCCACAATACTAACTTAATTGACAAAGTTAAAAGGAAGCCTGTAAAGAATAAAACACATTCCAAAACATGCATCCTGTTTGCTGTAAGGCACTGAATTAAACTGCAAATAATATGGCAAAGAAATTAACTTTATGTCCTGAATACAAAGCGTTCTGTTTAGGGCAAATCCAACTCAACATCCCTGAGTACCCCTCTTCATATTTTCAGGTATGGTGGTGGATGCATCATGTTATGGATATGTTTATCATCAGCAAGGACTAGGGAGTTTGTTTTAAATAAAAAGGAATAGAGCTAAGTACAGGCAAAATCCTAGAGGATAACCTGGTTCTGTCTGCTTTCTAAAAGACACCGGAAGATAAATTCACCTTCCAGCAGGACAATAATCTAAAACAGAAGGCACAATATACACGAGTCGCTTACCAAGATGACATTGAATGTTCCTGAGTGGCCTACAGTAGTAGTTAAGAGTTTTGACTTAAATCAGCTTGAAAATCTGTGGCAAGACTTGAAATGTCTAGCAATGATCAACAACCAACTTCACAAAACTTTAAGAATTTATAAAAGAATGTGCAAATATCGTATAATCCTGGGGCATCATTTATCAATCATGTGTAGGTATAAATCTGTGCGTAAACCGTGCGATCATTACACACAAAGTGTGAGATTTATCAATATGATTTTTTTTTTTAGTATGCATACATTTACGCACTGCCATGACCATGCGTAAGCACAGTGTCATGTGGTGGAACAAGGGAACTGATTTTCAAGTGTATAATTGGGAAAACTTAAGTTGAAAATGTATGAAATTGTGAAAGTAATCATTTAAAATGTTTTTCGATTTAATTGCATTACCATTGTGAACTCATGCATTTGTTATGATAATCCATATAAAGTCATGAAATTGTATTTGTCACATGCGCCAAATACTAAGTACAGTAATTTGTTAAATTAGAGGCATGTGTGAAAGTGAAACCATTGTTGAAATATTATAAAAGACTGAGATAATGGGAAATTGAATGAGAGATGACTGATCTTGCTCTGTTGGAAGATTTGGCACACGCTGCATTTCAGAGAGCACGTTTTTAGAGACAAGGTGGACATTTTTGTCTTCAGAAAGTACAGATTTTGCTCATCAGATATAGTTTCCCAAAACCAATTTAATAGGATCTTTGCGAGGATTTAAGACCTACTTTAGAAAGGCAAACACATGCCATTATGGTGCACATCAAAGTGCTATCCACCCTCTGGTTTTTGACAACGGGCACTTTTCAGTGGGAGCTTGCCGATCTGCATCTCACATCCCTCGATGGATGCAATAATCAGCAAATCTGTAACATACAATTTCCATACACCATCGTAAAACAGGTTGAAGTCAAGAGGGGTTTCTTTGCCATAAATGGGTTCCCAAATATCAACAGAGCAATAGACGGCACCCACATCGCCATAAAACACCATCCCAAAACGACTTCAACTAGGCTATGTGAACAGAAAAGGCTTTCACTCTTAATGTGCAGGTGATCTATACTTGAACATAACATAGCCACCACATTCACATGTTGTGGCAAGGTCGACTCGTTCATTCTGCAAAACAGCAACGTTGGCCTATACGTCTACAGGAGGGAGCGATAGAGGATGGATGGCTTATTGGTGAGTGTTGCCTGTTCATTTGAAGTATATTTGCCATAGAGCCCCACAGTGGATGTGTCATAATACCCATAAAACCTAGTGGTCAAACAGGGAAATGTTTCCAATCATTTTATCAATATATTCGACTCCATTTACTCAGATTTGAAAATGCTAATTAGCATCAAAGTAAACATCATGCAAAACTACAAATCCCTGCACGTCATCTCTTGCTGACACCTTTGCTAACAGGTATTGTGTCAATTTTAAAAAGTGCAAAAGACAGTTAGATTTGGGTATGTCATTTTAGGCGAAAATTGAAAAAAAGGGGCCGAGCCTCTTAACAGAATTGTCCATTTAAAGAAATGTAGCCAATTTAATTATTACTACTGTTAACTAACATTAGATAGTTAATCAAGAAATTATTACCTTTGCCTTGATTCGGCAGTCTCGCCCAGATCATCATGGCATTTGTAGTTCTTTATGATAGCCACAGTAGCAGCTACTTAGCATTTCATTTTTGGGAGGTAAATACAGGTCAATATATTGATAAGTCACCTTGTCTTAGAGAGATTTACACAGTTATCAAAACGTTACGCCAGGGTTAGCCTAAACAAAACACAGCCCTTATTTTAAGTGTTTCTAAAATCCCCTATGGGAAAAATGAATGGTGAAAAAACAATTGGAACCATTTCCCTGTTTGACTGCTAGGTTTTATGGGTATTATGACTCCTACTGTGGTACTTTATTGCTAAAACAACTTGAATTGCCCTGATGGTCCTCTCTTTGAAGCTATGTTTTTATTTGTACTGGTCAAGCAACAACTGAGTGAGACAAAACCTTTTAGTTGTACTCAGACACTGTTTCATGGTACGGCGTTGTATATTTTGTACATTTTGTACTATTTAATGAAGCTGCCAGTTGAGGACTTGTGAGGCGTCTGTTTCTCAACCTAGACACTAATATACTTGTCCTCTTGCTCAGTTGTGCACCAGGGCCTCCCACTCCTCTTTCTATTCTGGTCAGAGCCAGTTTGCGCTGTTCTGTGAAGGGAGTAGTACACAGCGTTGTACGAGATCTTCAGTTTCTTGGCAATTTCTCGCATGGAAAAGCCTTAATTTCTCAGAACAAGAATAGACTGACTAGTTTCAGAAGAAAGTACTTGGTTTCTGGCCATTTTGAGCCTGTAATCGAACCCACAAATGCTGATGTTCCAGAAACTCAATTAGTCTAAAAAAGGCCAGTTTTATTGCTTCTTTAATCAGAACAACAGTTTTCAGCTGTGCTAACATAATTGCAAAAGGGTTTTCTAAATGATCAATTAGCCTTTTAAAATTATAAACTTGGATTAGCTAACAACGTGCCATTGGAACACAGGAGTGATGGTTGCTGATAATGGGCCTCTGTACACCTATTTAGATATTTCATAAAAAATCTGTCGTTTCCAGCTACAATAGCAATTTAAAACATTAACAATGTCTACACTGTATTTCTGATCAATTTGATGTTATTTTAAATGGACAAAAAAATTAGCCTTTCTTTCAAAAACAAGGACATTTCTAAGTGACCCTAAACTTTTGAACGGGAGTGTATGTAAATGAGATATTTCTGTATTTCATTTTAAATCAATTTTTCTTGAGCGGATGGTCGGGGGGCCGGAACATAACTACAAATAATTTGTCGACGGTAAATTGACTACAAGAAGCCGAAACAGATAAATATTTCAAACCTTGCTTACATTTGTACACGATCACGTCTCTCTCATGTGAGGGAATACTTTGGAACAGATTTCATGAATTAAAATCACTGATTATGTTGATTTTCAAAAAAACACAATCATTTTTTTTTGCTCAGAAAACTTGGGGGACCAAATAAAACCACCCACAGGGCCAAATTTGGCCCGTGGGCCGCCAGTTGAGGAACCCTGGCCTATAGTATAGTGTTTGTATGTGTGACTTCGTGGCTTTATGCACCCTATTCAAAGCACATTATAATCAAGCAAGATAACAGGCACATTTATCATGCAGGAAAATAATTGTTTGGCTCATCCTCACCCTCTGGATAGTACATGAGGGCATTCTTTGCTTTGTACTCCCAGGTCTCCAGTCCTGCCTTTACACACTCAAGGGCCTGCTTCTCAGATGACGGAAGTGCAAGGTTTTCTTCATGCCGCTAAAAATCCGAAACATGCTGTTATAACATATCTGTTAATTGAAGGAGAAAATATAATTGCTTTCAACTCATGAAATAACACGCTAGGAACATTACATACTACAGCATTTGAGTAGTGTGCAATTCACATGTGATCAAATGACAGATTATGGCAAGTGTACCTGTTTAAATTCAGCCTCTGCCTCATACAGCCACGCATGCCTCAACTTTTCCTTGTCTTCTGCTAGAACCATGATCTGCTCAAAGGATGCATTATCCTCGCTTGTGTTCTTAGCCAGGAAGCGATCAAGAGAGGGCAGCTCTTTCTCTTCCTCGTCTCCTTCCTTGTTCACTACAAACACACAACAAACACAGGGAATACATCTTACTGCTGTAATTGAGTTCTTTACATAGCACTATATAAGAAATCAACGACCAATTACCACTGGATCATAACAGTGGGAAGACCAATACTCTAAATTGTCTTGAGAGCCATTGTAAAGTTGGGTGTCCTTAAGCTAAGCATACATTATACGACAACAAAAATCTTTACATTGGGGGAGCAGTCACATTATGCGAAATCTCGGTATAATCTTGTAATCCTAAAGTCTGCAATTGGTGTGCTCACATTACATGAGTTTGCTTACTTACGGGCGCTTTCCAACAATGCAGAGAGAAATCAAAATAGAGAAATAATAGAAAAGTAAAACACGTAATAGTAATAATAAATACACAGCGAGTAATGATAACTTGGCTATATACAAGGGGTACCAGTACCGAGTCGATGTGCTGGGGTACGAGGTAAATTAGGTAGATATGTACATATAACTAGGAATATGTGGCAGATAATTAAATAGCAGCAGCGTATGTGAGGAGTCAAAAAAGTTAGTGCAAAAAGGGTTAATGCAGACAGTTAAATAGTTAACCAAATAGCTACCGGGACTAACTATTTAGCAGTCTTATGGGATGGCTTGGGAGTACAAGCTGTTCAGGGTCCTGTTGGTTCCAGCCTTGGTGCATCGGTACCGCTTGCTGTGCGGTAGCAGAGAGAACAGTCTATGACTTGGGTGGCAGAAATATGACAATTTTTAAGACTGCGTTGCTGTGTGTGGACCATGATAGATCCTTAGTGATGTGGACATCGAGGAACTTTAAGTTCTCGACCCGCTCCACTACATCCCCGTTGTAACTTAATGATGGTGTTGGAGTCGTGCACCCACACAGTTGTGGGTGAACAGGGAGTACAGGAGGGGTCTAAGCATGCACCCCTGAGGGTCCCCCGTGTTGAGGGTCAGCGTGGCGGATGTGTTCTTGCCTACCCTCATCACCAGGGGGCGGCCCGTCAGTTAGTCCAGGATCCAGTTGCAGAAAGAGGTTTACGGTCCCAGGGTCCTTAGCTTAGTGATGAGCTTGAATGACACTATGGTGTTGAACACTGAGCTGTAGTCAAATAACAGAATTCTCACGTTGGTGTTCCTCTTGTCCAGGTGGGAAAGGGCAGTGTGGAGTGCAATAGAGATTGCATCCTCTGTGGATCTGTTGGGGTGGTATGGGAATTGGAGTGGGTCCAGAGTGTCTGGGATGATAGTGTTGATGTGAGCCTTTTAAATAATTTCATGGCTACAGATGTGAGTGCTGCGGGGCAATAATTTAGACGGGTTACTTCGGCATTCTTGGGCACAAGGACTATGGTGGTCTGCTTGAAACATGTAGGTATTACATGTAGGTATTGTCATTTCCCTCTTCAAAGGAGGTGACACTCTTGACCCAAATTGCTACAGACCTATATCCATCCTACCCTGCCTTTCTAAGGTCTTCGAAAGCCAAGTCAACAAACAGATTACCGACCATTTCGAATCCCACCGCACCCTCTCCGCTATGCAATCTGGTTTCAGAGCTGGTCATGGATGCACCTCAGCCACGCTCAAGGTCCTAAACGACATCGTAACCGCCATCGATAAGAAACAATACTGTGCTGCCGTATTCATTGACCTGGCCAAAGCTTTTGACTCTGTTAATCACCACATCCTCATCGGCAGACTCAGTAGCCTTGGTTTCTCAAACGATTGCGTCGCCTGGTTCACCAACTACTTCTCTGATAGAGTTCAGTGTGTCAAATCGGAGGGCCTGCTGTCAGGACCTCTGGCAGTCTCTATGGGGGTACCACAGGGTTCAATTCTTGGGCCAACTCTTTTCTCTGTATACATCAATGATGTCGCTCTTGCTGCTGGTGAATCTCTGATCCACCTCTACGCAGACGACACCATTCTGTATACTTCTGGCCCTTCTTTGGACACTGTGTTAACAACCCTCCAGACAGGCTTCAATACCATACAACTCTCCTTCCGTGGTCTCCAACTGCTCCTAAATACAAGTTAAACTAAATGCATGCTCTTCAACCGATCGCTGCCTGCACCTGCCCGCCTGTCCAGCATCACTTCTCTGGACGGTTCTGACTTAGAATTTGTGGACAACTACAAATACCTAGGTGTCTGGTTAGACTGTAAACTCTCTTTCCAGACTCACATCAATCATCTTCAATCCAAAGTTAAATCTAGAATTGGCTTCCTATTTCGCAACAAAGCATCCTTCACTCATGCTGCCAAACATACCCTCGTAAAACTGACCATCCTACCAATCCTCGACTTCGGCAATGTAATTTACAAAATAGCCTCCAATACCCTACTCAACAAGCTGGATGCAGTCTATCACAGTGCCATCCGTTTTGTCACCAAAGCCCCATATACTACCCACCACTGCGACCTGTACGCTCTCGTTGGCTCCAGGTCATCTACAAGACCCTGCTAGGTAAAGTCCCCCCTTTTCTCCGCTCACTGGTCACAATAGCAGCACCCACCTGTAGCACGCGCTCCAGCAGGTATATCTCTCTGGTCACCCCTAAAGCCAACTCCTCCTTTGGTCGTTTCTCCTTCCAGTTCTCTGCTGCCAATGACTGGAACGAACTACAAAAATCTCTGAAACTGGAAACACTTATCTCCCTCACTAGCTTTAAGCACCAGCTGTCAGAGCAGCTCCCAGATCACTGCACCTGTACATAGCCCATCTATAATTTATCCCAAACTACTACCTCTTCCCCTACTGTATTTATTTGTTTTATTTATTTTGCTCCTTTGCACCATATTATTTCTATTTTAACTTTGAACTTTCTTCAAATAACAAATCTACCATTCCAGTGTTTTACTTGCTATACTGTATTTACTCTGCCACCATGGCCTTTTTTGCCTTTACCTCCCTTATCTCACATAATTTGCTCACATTGTATATAGTCTTATTTTTTCTACTGTATCATTGATTGTATGTTGTTTTACTCCATGTGTAACTCTGTGTTTTTGTATGTTGTCGAACTGTTTTGCTTTATCTTGGCCAGGTCGCAATTGTAAATGAGAACTTGTTCTCAACTTGCCTACCTGGTTAAATAAAGGTGAAATAAAATAAAAATAAAAAAAATTACAGACTGGGTCAGGGAGAGGTTGAAAACATCAGTGAAGACACTTGACAGCTGGTCAGCGCACCCCTTCACTACACAAGATATGACCAAAAATGTCTGGTATGTCAGAAAAATAAATCGGGACCTAATATGCTTATCAGGAAAGCGCAAGAACCCAAATCACACATCTTTCACTCGCTCGCATTATGCGACCTACAACGTCTTGGTCGGAGCCTACGACTTTTAGGATTTACCGGTTATCCCAGAAATGAGTTGTGGATCGCAAATCATTGCAAAATCACAATTTAAAATTGTGAAATGTATGGCGAACTTTAGACAGAGTAGTGCCATTCTCAGTCACCCTGGTGAACGGGAACTTACCCACGTCTGTTCCTTTCTTGTTTTGGCCCAGTACAGAAGAGGGAGATCCAGGACGACCCTCTGGTGTCTCAAAGGAAGCTGGAGTAACATCTAAACAAACCAGTGGGTGGCACATTATTATGGCACCACTGCTGCATTCATAGACAACCAGTACATTATGTGGAAAAGAGTTTCCTTGACACGGTTTACTTATCACCTTACTCACATGGGGCAGTGGAGCGTGGTGTGGACTTGGCTAAAGATGACCCATACTTAATGGATATTTCCCGCATCTTCCCAAGATCCCCATTTTCCTCAGCTTCGAGGTAGTCCTTCTGTGCATGTAACTTGGTCACATCTGGGAAAAAGTCCCTCTGGATGATCTTCTCTAAACTCTGTTGAAAGTCATACAAAACAGACAAGTTAGGAAGACATTGGCAACTGTCAACACTGCCAATCCCCAACACACACAGCACATACTAAACAATGCGGTTGTATGTATAACATCACCACTATGTTTGTTAAATCACATTTATCTGTATTGACCTTAACACTTAGATTTGCAGCAACACTGTAAACCTATTGTATTATTAGACAGCTGCAGGTAGGCTAAAATGAGCACTGGCTAACTAGCTAGCTTAGCTGTCTGTTCCACAACGTTAACGTTACCTCTATGTAGTTTTCTTCATCGAGAACCTTTCGGTTTGTTTTCTTTGTTTCCTCGGGTGGCTGTCGAAGAGCAACTGTTGTGACAGGATTAGCTGGGACAAGGGTTCCAGACATCAGCGCCTTTCCAAATCCTTCCATTGTCGGTCGCTTGAAGAAGTTAGCGAAATGGTCTCTGGTGGCCTTGACTTCTCTGTTAGCTAGCTAGCTAGCCAAACAAAACCTTGCTGAATGTAAATAATCCCGTTATAAACTAAAAAGAGCCTCTGAAAATAGAAGCGTATGAATACCTTAATTTAATTCACGTAGTTATATCATTAGTTCTTAGTTGACGTTTTGCTAATCAAGAAACGTCATGCGAAGAATGTACACGCGTGACGTCACCAGAAATGTCTGGCAGTGACGTTTTTAGAATGAATCTAGCCTCATTATTGCGTTGGATGCAAAGTATCCAAAAATGTCCACACGATAGGCATATCAGGCATAATCTTCTAGTTTTCCATGTTTTGCAAACTAAATGTTGTCCTTTTTTGTCGCCTCCACTTCGCTCTTCGGTTTTTAAACCACACCTATCGAAATAAAATAAAATTAAGCTACATTGACTACACGTTTTAAACGTAATAAAACAAACTGATTTAAAAGCGGACAAAAAGAAACACGTAGCTGCCTACCTCTACTCGCTCTTCGTGTAAATGAGTACTCAGTGCTAGTTTTTCCCGCGTTTTCACATCTGGATACTGGTTCTGAAGGAACAGCTCTTCCAGAGCGTCCAGCTGGTTCTCGGTGAATATGGTGCGGTGTCGCCGGGTGCGCCTCTGGACCTGACTGAAGGACTGCTCCTCTCTGTGGGTATTTCCTCCTGGCCTGCATGGCTCCGGAAACATTCTTCTGGACCTTGCATATTGGCATGCTGAATTAAAATAACTTTACATGTAAGTGTTTTTATTTTTGAATAATATTTTTTCTCACAACAAACATACACATATGAACAACAACTTACAACTTTACATTTAAGTGTTGTAGGCACATTGATTTAAGCACATTGATTTCAGGTCAAAGCATGAACATATAGGCCTTCATGGCTAATGGGAAAAACAACTGAACTGCTTTAAACATCATCATTAAACAAACATATATTGCGAGAGAAAAATGAAGCGTGATCATAGTGTCAAATTTGTCATAGGTTTAAGTCTTACTTTCAGGAGGATAGTCAGCCTGGAACACCTCTCCACAGTGGGAGCAGTAGCAGCAGCATGAACAGGTGTGCTGTCGATGTTCTATGTGGCTCCCAGCAGTAATACTCTCTGCTCGTTCTCCATCCTCACTTGGTACGGGGTTGTGGGTGGCACCAGACTGCCTACTCTCCTCACTGTTACTTGGAAATCTGTTCAGTATATTGTCAATGGTGAATGGAAACTTCTGTCTCTCCATCCTACTTGACCCCTCCATGACAAGCTTTCTGCCCAAAGAATTCACTTGAAATTCAAACTAGTGTTAAAAGTGCCAGCCAAGGCATCCAGTTAATGCTTCTGGGTAAAGCATATGCCATACAGTAATCCTATCCCTTCTCCACTGTGCTCAACGACACACCCACTCGTTCTCATTTTATAAGAGAAATTTAACAAAGAAAAAGAGAAAGCAAAAAACATAATCCGCCTATAGACCAGACACATATAAAATGGTTGAAACTTAATTCCCAACTAATCTGGGCAGTTTGGAGAGGGTGTTAGGGGGATGGGAGATTCAGCTAATCTGGCCCCATTGCTTTTCTTTCTGAAAAATAAATCAGATTTCACTGTATTAAATTAGGGGTACAGAGCTTCTAAGATCCTTATTGTTGTGGTTTTAGAGAAAGAGATTGCTTGGTATTAGAAACCTGGACTTATAGATGAACCTTTTGGTGTGACCAAGGACCTATTGGGGATTTGCCCCTGAATTCCTTTCTTCACAAAACTTGCAGTCCTCATTTGTTTGAGTTCAACAACAAAATTCACACAGTTCTATTTATTTTCTATACATTTAGAGAGATTCACCATTTAAATACAAAACACAACAGCAGGGTTTATATCCCTAGTTTTCAATCAATCTGAATCATACAGTTCCAATACGAAGGTCTACGACTTATTGATCCTTTATATAGAGACAATTGAATTTGGTCATTTTTGTTGTCACAGCACCCATCCTCACCACACAAAACACAAGACAGGCTGGGAGTAGCACAGGGTCAGCTGCAGAGCAGCCGGCATTCTGCATTTTTCAGCATAACAGCCATTCACAAAGGGAGCATATTCAGAGATGAAACATCAGTCAAAATGTACAGGTATGGATAGCCAAAGCTTCTGACAATCTCTCTGTTAGTATTCACAGCATGATTACTGGGCCTTATCTATGAAGTGCAGTCATTCAGTCTGACTTCTCTGACAATGTGCACTGCTGAGGTGAATCTATTACAGGTTGTATTTATTCTCCAACAAATCCTTTGATTTCATATAAGGCAACACACCTTTTTATCAAGGAATTAATGGATTTTCAGAATCTGTCCTAAGCTCCTCAGATAAGGAGCGTTTGAAAACAGATAACAATAAACACCACCACATCCCTTTCACTGGGGTTTAATGGCCAGCAGATTGTTGATGTATAGTTTTTTGAGCTGTTGAGATCGCTATCTCTGGTCTTTGTGATTTTTCAAAGGAAGACATTGTATCACATCCACATTGGTTCAAGGGTGTTAAGTTCATTACCAGGGATTAGTATGATAAAAGCACATTATATTGTTGTTGTCAAAGGCATTATTGGTGTGTAAAAACAGAATCCGGAAAACATACCAAAAAATGAGAGAACATTTTTGTAGTTTTACAGCAAAGTACCTGCAATTCTACCCATTTTGTAACTACCTATGCCATGTTAATACAATATCTGAGAGAGAATGACTAAACTAATCAATAGGTTTCCCCTGGAGGTCAGGGCCCCTGGGGATGTTCCCTGCGTGCCCAGTCGGTATTCAGCCATAACTACTACAAGTTTGGAAAGGCTAGACTAACTACAAATCAAAACATTGTTAGCGGACATGGCTAATTGAATGACTGACATAACAAGCGAAAAACTGCCAATGCACAACCATTTAGAAATTGCAGCTGGTGTATTCTACTCATCTTACTCTCAATAGTAATTTGAGACTCCGTCTGTGTAAAAATATATATACACTGCCGTTCAGAAGTTTGGGGTCACTTAGAAATGTCCTTGTTTATGAAACAAAAGCAATTTTTTTGTCCATTAAAATAACATCCAATTGATTAGAAATACATTGTAGACATTAATGTTGTAAGTGACTATTGTAGTTGGAAATGGCAGATTCTTTGATGGAATATCTACATAGGTGTACAGAGGCCCATTATCAGCAACCATCACTTCTGTGTTCCAACGGTACGTTGTGTTAGCTTATCCAAGTTTATAATTTTAAAAGTCGAATTGATCGTTAGAAAACCCTTTTGCAATTATGTTAGCACAGCTGAAAACTGTTGTTCTGATTAAAGAAGCAATACAACTGGCCTTCTTTAGACTAGTTGAGTATCTGGAGCATTAGCGTTTGTGGGTTCGATTACAGGCTCAAAATGGGCAGAAACAAAGAACTTTCTTCTGAAACGCGTCAATCTATTCTTGTTTTGAGAAAGGAAGGCTTTTCCATGTGAGAAATTGCCAAGAAACTGAAGATCTCGTACAATGCTGTGTACTACTCCCTTTACAAAACAGCACAAACTGCATCTTACCAGAATAGAAAGAGGAGTGGGAGGCCCCGGTGCACAACTGAGCAAGAGGACAAGTACATTAGAGTGTCTAGTTTGATAAACAGACGCCTCACAAGTCCTCAACTGGCAGCTTCATTAAATAGTACCCGCAAAACACCAGTCTCCACGTCAACAGTGAAGATGCGACTCCGGAATGCTGGCCTTTGTTGTTAACTGACTTGCCTAGTGAAAACCTCTTAAGGATCTGACTCTTTTTTTTAAATGTTCGTCTAAAATAACATACCCAAATCTAACTGCCTGTTGCTCAGGACCTGAAGCAAGGATATGCATATTCTTGATACCATTTGAAAGGAAACACTTTGAAGTTTGTGGAAATGTGAAATTAATGTAGGAGAATAACACATTAGATCTGGTAAAAGATAATACAAAGAAAAAAACATGTTTTGTTTGTTCCATCATCTATGAAATGCAAGAGAATAGCCATTATCTGACTTTGGACTCTAGGCACAATTTAGATTTTGGCCACTAGATGGCAACAGTGTACTTTCAAAGTTTTAGAGTTATCCAATGAACCATTGTATTTCTGTTCAAAACGTTCTATCAAGTCTGCCTAAATGTGCCTAATTGGTCAATATATACATTTTCAAGTACATAACTGCGCACTCTCCTCAAACAATAGCATGGTATGTTTTCACTGTAATAGCTACTGTAAATTGGACAGTGCAGTTAGATTAACAAGAATTTAAGCTTTCTGCCCATATAAGATATGTCTATGTCCTGGGAAATGTTCTTGTTACTTACAACGTCATGCTAATCACATTAGCGCACGTTAGCTCAACCGTCCCGAGGGTGGAACACCGATCCTGTAGATCCTTAAGAGGTTATCCTGATATGGATAGGGGGCAGTATTTTCATGGCCGGATGAAAAAATGTACCCGATTTAAACTGGTTACTACTCTTGCCCAGAAGAATATGCATATTATTAGTAGATTTGGATAGAAAACACTCTGAAGTTTCTAAAACTGTTTGAATGGTGTCTGTGAGTATAACAGAACTCATATGGCAGGCAAAAACCTGAGAAAAATTCTACCAGGAAGTATAGGATCTGAGAAATGTAGTTCTTCTTTCTAGTCCCTTTCGAAACTACAGTATCTGTGCTGTTACGTTGCACTTTCTAAGGCTTCCATTGGCTGTCTAAAGCCTTCAGAAAGTGGATTGAGCCTTCTCCTGTCTCTGGGCAGAGTATAGGAGCTCAGTTACTGAGTGGTCTGCCTGAGGACAAAGAGATTGGATACGCGAACACACTGTTTTTTTCTTTTCCTCCTTGAATGAATACACTATTGTCCGGTTGGAATATTAATCGCAATTTTACGTTAAAAATACCATAAAAATTGATTTTAAACAGCGTTTGACATGCTTCTAAGTATGGTAATGGAACATTTTGACTTTTTGTGTCTCGAATTGCGCTTGCGCGTTACCCTTTGGATAGTGACCTGAACGCACGAACAAAACGGAGGTATTTGGACATAACTATGGATTATTTCGAACAAAAACAACATTTCTTGTGGAAGTAGCAGTCCTGGGAGTGCATTCTGACGAAGATCAGCAAAGGTAATACAATATTTCTAATACTAATTCTGAGTTTAGGTTGCCCCAAACTTGGCGGGTGTGTGAATAGCTCACCGTGATGGCGAGCTATGTACTCAGAATATTGAAAAATGTGCTTTCACCGAAAAGCTATTTTAAAATCTGACACAGCGATTGCGTAAAGGAGTTCTGTATCTATAATTCTTAAAATAATTGTTATGTATTTTGTCAACGTTTATGATGAGTATTTTTGTAAATTCACCGGAAGTTTTTGGTGGGAATACATTTTCTGAACATCACGCGCCAATGTAAAAAGCTGTTTTTGGATATAAATATGAACTTGATTGAACAAAACATACATGTATTGCATAACATAATGTCCTAGGAGTGTCATCTGATGAAGATCATCAAAGGTTAGTGCTTCATTTCGCTGTGTTTTGGGTTTTATTGACATATATGCTTGCTTGGAAAATGGCTGGGTGATTATTTTGGTCTCTGTACTCTCCTAACATAATCTAATGTTTTGCTTTCGGTGTAAAGCCTTTTTGAAATCGGACAACGTGGTTGGATTCAGGTTTATCTTTCAAATGGTGTAAAATAGTCGTATGTTTGAAAAATGTAAATTATTGGATTTTTGAGGTTTTTGTATTTCGCGCCATGCGATCCCATTGGCTTTTGGCTAGGGGTTCCGCTAGCGGAACGCCTAGATGTAAGAGGATAATAAATAAAGGTTAAATAAAAAATTTATGAAATAAATAAAAATGGTTGAATTGCTGCAAAGAAACCACTACTAAAGGACACCAATAAGAAGAAGAGACTTGCTTGGACCAAGAAACACGAGCATTGGTCTGATGAGTCCAAATTTGAGATTTTCTGTTCCAACCGCCGTTTCTTTGTGAGATGCATAGTAGGTGAACGAATAATCGGTTCCCACCGTGAAGCATGGAGGAGGAGGTGTGATGGTGTGGGGGTGCTTTGCTGGTGACACTGTCTGCGATTTATTTAGAATTCAAGGCACACTTAACCAGCATGGCTACAACAGCATTCTGCAGCAATAATCCATCCCATCTGGATTGCGCTTAGTGGAACTATCATTTGTTTTTCAACAGGACAATGACCCAAAAACACAGCTCCAGGCTGTGTAAGAGTTATTTGACCAAGGAGACTGATGGAGTGCTGCGTCAGATGACATGGCCTCCACAATCACCTGACCTCAACCCAATTGAGATGGTTTGGGATGAATTGGACCGCAGAGTGAAAGAAAAGCAGCCAACAAGTGCTCAGCATATGTGGAAAGTCCTTCAAGACCGTTGGAAAAGCATTCCTCATGAAGCTAGTTGAGAGAATGCCAAGAGTGTGCAAAGCTGTCATCAAGGCAAATGGTAGCTACTTTGAAGAATATAAAATATATTTTGATTTGTTTAACACTTTTTTGGTTACTACATGATTCCATATTTGTTATTTCATAGTTTTAATGTCTTCACTATTATTCTACAATGTAGAAAATAGTACAAATAAAGAAAAATCCTTGAATGAGTCGGTGTGTCCAAACTTTTGACTGCTACTGTGTGTCTGTGTGTATGTATATATATATATATATATATATATATATCTATCTTCGGAAAGTATTCAGATCCCTTGATTTTTTTCCCCACA
Source organism: Salmo salar (assembly GCF_965601325.2). Taxonomy (NCBI): domain Eukaryota; kingdom Metazoa; phylum Chordata; class Actinopteri; order Salmoniformes; family Salmonidae; genus Salmo; species Salmo salar. The sequence goes on from NC_138303.1 coordinate 93,192,704, forward strand.
TTTTGTTACGTTACAGCTTTATTCTAAAATGGATTCAATTAGTGTTTTTCCTCATCAATCTACACACAATAACCCATAATGAGAAAGTGAAAACAGTTTTTTAGAATTTTTTGTAAATTTATTAGAAATAAAAAACAGGTTATTTACATGTGTATTCAGGCCCTTTGCTATGAGACTCGAAATTGAGTTCAAGTGCATCCTGTTTCCATTGATCATCCTTGAAATGTTTCTACAACTTGATTGGCGTCCACCTGTGGTAAAAGCAATTGATTAGACATGATTTGGAAAGACACACGCCTCTCTATGTAAGGTGCCACAGTTGACAATGCATGTCAGAGCAAAAACCAAGCCATGAAGTCGAAGGAATTGTCCGTAGAGCTCTGAGACAGGATTGTGTCAAGGCACAGATCTGGGGAAGGTACCAAACAATTTCTGCAGCATTGAAGTTCCCCAAGAACACAGTTGGCTCCACTCTTAAATGGAAAAAGTTTGGAACCACCAAGACTCTTCCTAGAGCTGGCCGCCTGGCCAAACAGAGCAATCGGGGGAGAAGGACCTTGGTCAGGGAGGTGACCAAGAACCTGATGGTCACTCTGACAGAGCACCAGAGTTCCTCTGTGGAGATGGGAGAAACTTCCAGAAGGACAACCATCTCTGCAGCACTCGACCAGTCAGGCCTTTATGGTAGAGTGGCCAGACGGAAGCCACTCAGTAAAAGGCACATGACAGCCCGCTTGGAGTTTGCCAAAAGGCACCTAAAGGACTCTCAGACCATGAGAAACAAGATTCTCTGGTGTGATGAAACCAAGATTGAACTCTTTGGCCTGAATCCCAAGCGTCATATTTGTATTTGTATTTATTATGGATCCCCATTAGCTGCTGCCTTGACAATATAATTTATTCTGAATCCATTATGGTTGTGTTTATCGTCTGTCGTTGAAGAGCACATTCCGATTTGAATTGTTTTCACCTGGTTTATATTATATATGGCTATACATTTATTTATGGCTTTAAAGATACTTAAATTACCTAATTCATATTTTGTAAACATACTGTAGGCGGGCATTAAATGTGATATGGATTATTACATTTATTTCAGTAAATGTAACACTGTAATCTTACATTTTCTCAATTGTATGCCCGTAAGCTAATAACTGTCATGTCTGTTGTACAGTTCCCTCTGTAATTATTGGGACGGTGAAGCATTTTTTCTTCTTTTGGCTCTAAATCAAACAATGACTATGAGGTTAAAGTGCAGACTGTCAGCTTTAATTTGAGGGTATTTTCATCCATATCGGATGAACTGTTACAAATTACAACACTTTGTGTACATAGTCCCCCCATTTTAGGGTAGCAAATGTACTGGGACAAATTAACTATTGTACCAGTCAAAAGTTTCGACACACCTATTTTTTTCTTTATTTTTACTATTTTCTACATTGTAGAATAATAGTGAAGACATAAAAACTATGAAATAACACATACAGTTGAAGTCGGAAGTTTACATACACCTTAGCCAAATACATTTAAACTCAGTTTTTCACAATTCCTGACATTTAATCCTAGTAAAAATTCCATTTTAGGTCAGTTGGATCACCGCTTTATTTTAGAATGTGAAATGTCAGAATAATAGTAGAGAGAATTGTTTATTTCAGCTTTTATTTATTTTATCACATTCCCAGTGGGTCAGAAGTTTACATACACTCAATTAGTATTTGGTAGCATTGCCTTCAAATTGTTTAACTTGGGTCAAACGTTTCAGGTAGCCTTCCACAAGCTTCTCACAATAAGTTGGGTGAATTTTGGCCCATTCCTCCTGACAGAGCTGGTGTAACTGAGTCAGGTTTGTAGGCCTCCTTGCTCGCACACGCTTTTTCAGTTCTGCCCACAGATTTTCTATAGGTACGAGGTCAGGTCTTTGTGATGGCCACTCCAATACCTTGACTTTGTTGTCCTTAAGCCATTTTGCCACAACTTTGGAAGTATGCTTGGGGTCATTGTCCATTTGGAAGACCCATTTGCGACCAAGCTTTAACTTCCTGACTGATGTCTTGAGATGTTGCTTCAATATATCCACATCATTTCCCTTCCTCATGATGCCATCTATTTTGTGAAGTGCACCAGTCCCTCTTGCAGTAAAACACCCCCACAACATGATGCTGCCACCCCCGTGTTTCATGGTTCAGATGGTGTGCTTCGGCTTGCAAGCCTCCCCCTTTTTCCTCCAAGCATAACGATGGTCATTATGGCCAAACAGTTCTATTTTTGTTTCATCAGACCAGAGGACATTTCTCCAAAAAGTACGATCTTTGTCCCCATGTGCAGTTGCAAACCGTAGTCTGGCTTTTTTATGGTGATTTTGGAGCAGTGGCTTCTTCCTTGCTGAGCAGCCTTTCAAGTTATGTCGATATAGGACTCGTTTTACTGTGGATATAGATACTTTTGTACCTGTTTCCTCCAGCATCTTCACAAGGTCCTTTGCTGTTGTTCTGGGATTGATTTGCACTTTTCCACCAAAGTACATTCATCTCCAGGAGACAGAATGCGTCTCCTTCCTGAGCGGTATGATGGCTGTGTGGTCCCATAGTGTTTATACTTGCGTACTATTGTTTGTACAGATGAACGTGGTACCTTCAGGTGTTTGGAAATGTCTCACAAGGATGAACCAGGCTTGTGGAGCTCTACAATTTTTTTCCTGAGGTCTTGGCTCAGAGGCACTGAGTTTGAAGGTAGGCCTTGAAATACATCCACAGGTACAGCTCCAATTGACTCAAATGATGTCAATTAGCCTATCAGAAGCTTCTAAAGCCATGACATCATTTTCTGGAATTTTCCAAGCTGTTTAAAGGCACAGTCAACTTAGTTTATGTGAACTTCTGACCCACTGGAATTGTGATACAGTGAATTATAAGTGAAATAATCTGTATGTAAATACTTGTTGGAACAATTACTTGTCATGCACAAAGTAGATGTCCTAACCGACTTGCCAAAACTATAGTTTGTTAAAAAATAAATTTGTGGAGTGGTTGAAAAATGAGTTTTAATTACTCCAACCTAAGTGTAGGTAAACTTCCGACTTCAACTGTATGGAATCATGTAGTAACCAAAAAGTGTTAAACAAATCAAAATATATTTTATATTCTTCAAAGTAGTCACCCTTTGCCTTGATGACAGCTTTGCACACTCTTGGCATTCTCTCAACTAGCTTCACCTGGAATGCTTTTCCAACAGTCTTGAAGGAGTTCCCACATATTCTGAGCACTTGTTGCCTGCTGGCTGCTTTTCCTTCACTCTGCGGTCCAACTCATCCCAAACCATCTCAGTTGGGTTGAGGTCAGGTGATTGGGGAGGCCAGGTCATCTGATGCAGCACTCAATCACTCTCCTTGGTCAAAATGCACAGAAATACACTTTCAACATCAAATATTAGAATAGATCATAGTCTTAGTAAGATATGTCTTAGTGATAATGTCTTTCACCGTGATATTTAGTGTGTGTATCTCAAAATTCCAGGTTGTCTTAGCAAACATCCGAATGGCAATCATCGTACTGCTGGGATCAGACATAATAGCCGGTTACTTCTATAAGAGGTCAGCTGAAGGCGGGAAATTAATTCCTCAGACATTCTACATGCATAGCAATGGAGAGGAACAAGGAAGGAATCAGAGATACAAATGACTGCGACTCTAAGCAGGTAGAGGCGGTCCCAGTGCACATTTTTATGCTATAAGATATCACTGCACGGTTCATGTAAATCTATATTTAGCCAGCCAATCTGATTAGCCGTTTGCATGTTTATGATCTTAGGTCATCAAAGTTTAGTAGTTCAGCATTTTATAACAGGGGGCTACTAATTTTGTATACAAGGATTCAGTTGTTATCATTCAATTAGTTCAGAGAGGGATTGGCAGTGAATATCAGTTTGGATCCAAATTAAGCAATTTGAGATTATCTATTCAACAATTATGTGAATGGATATTAAACAGCGGCCTGACTTGTGTCTTTATACCCAAGGACCAGAAGCTCAAGAGGCAGCAGGAACAAGAGGCAAGTGAGCGAAAGTTGACTACCTCTCTGGTTTCTCCAACCAGGCATGTGAAATAATGGATGAGAATACGGTGGCAGTCTGTGTCCAACAGACACCTGCTGAAGAGGTGGACAGGGTGCAGAAGGAAGGTGAGGGGGACAGGGAGGGTGGGTGTGGACCCCCTAATGGACTAGGCAGGTACCCCAGAGGTGTGAGAGGAGCAGGACGAATAGATGTGTTGTGGAATGATGCCCTTTCTCTTTCATTTTCAAATGCTGTTTTTCAAAATGCCATGTGTGGAGGCTCAAATAATGGGAATGGTACAGAAAAGGTCTCAGGACAGCAGTGGACTGACTACACACAATGAAGAGTTGTAGGAGCAATGGAAGATGTATCTACACAGAGTGTAATTATGGTTCTTTAGTGGTATAGGCTATTACTATATGTTGAATAAATGCTAGTAAAGGCCTACAGTATTAGGTAAACTGTTACTTTTTCTAACTGTGATTTTGACAAAATTATACTTTCTTAATCAATTAAACATCCCATCGCATTATATTTTATAGAATTTTCCAGTAGCTCCGCTAATGTCTTGGCTGATATGCCAGTTGTCATGTCACACAATCAGATATTTAGAAAATTGAAATAACAGTACTACTTGAAATGAGACACAGCATTTGCACAGATTTTTTCCAGTTTGTTTGCACTTAATTTATAATCCACATTTGCTTAGCTATAGCCTAATGTCTGGTATATATTATATTATGTATATTTATGAGAGTTTGGTTGTTCCTGATGAGCACTCCTTCAGAACAGGTGTTCCAGAGATGGTTTGTAAGTGCTTTGATTGGGTGTCCTCGGTCTTAAACTATTCAGAACACGGGATTGTACTGCCCTCTTGTGATGAGTAGGGATATGACAGAATAAGTAGGACGGGCAGCGCACGGACACGCATGCGGTAGCGGATCGGCTCGCGATATTCTGTACATACCGCTTTGACGTAACCACGCGGAAAGGCGGGGGACCGTCGCTTCCGCGCGCGACAGACCGCATTCTCAAGTCAAGATGGACGAAAAGTTGATATTGTCCGTTTTTAATTTTCCTGAGCTGTATAATACAACTTTGCCAGATTACCGCAATGGTGAGACAAGATCCCTTGCTTGGCGGAGAATCAGCGCATTGACAGCTCTTCCAGGTAAGCTATGGTATTTCTACAAATCATCAAGTTGCGTTGATGCAAATGTTTGAGCTAATCTTAGCGAGCTAGCTAGTTGTAAGCAATCTGACTTGTTTGTCGAAATGGGGCAAGTTTAGAAATTATGGCGTTTGTTGTATTTTTTATTTTTTTTATCACGTGAATAGCATCTGTATACGTTGAGTTTTAATAACACCTCGCCGCAAGAACCGCGTGAATCATATTTACGTCAATGGGGAGGCAGACGAATTCGGGAGCGCAGCGCAGACTGCAGACACCGCGGCACGAGGGGAAAAAAATGTTCCGTTCCCCACCCGCGCAATGAGCCACGAGTAGCTTGGCACCGCATCAATGAAATTAACAAAAAATTCCATTAAATGGAGAGCACTGCACATTTTTTTGCCGACCAACTCAATGGTAGAGCCTCAAATTGACAGTTTATAAGTAGGAACCCGATTAGGTTCCATCAATGAGGGAGTTATTTATTATTATACGCTGGCCGGGGTTGGACCGGACAACGGCCGGTCACATCAACGTGCGAAAGCGGGGTCGGCTTGGTCATGTTTTCAACCGGGCAGTATATGGTACATGGTCCAGAAACATATTTTCCATAAAATGTTTAACTCGTTTAAGTTGCTTAGGCAGATAAAGCGTTTTTATCCAAAGCAATAACTTTTGCAAGGGAAAACACAATCCTACTAATTACTAACGTCCATTTTTTTTTTTGGCCGACTTTGCGGTCGGACAGAGCGAGGCACGTATCTCAAGCCCGGGAGGTAGCCCTGGCGCCCCAGTGAGATTAATCGAACCCCCTCATTGGGATGGAGAGGTGTTCAATCACCTCTAAAATTTGAATGCTCCCATTTTATTCTGACTCATTGGCCAAAAATACATTGTTAATCATACTAGCTACTTATAACTATTTGTTTCCATTTAGTCAAATATTCTCCATGTTTAGCTTGTTCAATATGAAATGCATCTAATTAAGTCTCGAGTATGATTAATCCATATTGCATAATCGTTATCATTGATTTATCCCTTTAGCTGAAGAGTGCAAAAGGAAATGGAAGAATCTAAGAGACCGATACTTCAAGGAAGTACGACAGGAGAAAAGGAGTAAGGAGGAGACAGGGGAGCGCACCACCAGTCGATGGAAATACAGACAACTTCTGAACTTTCTTCAACCATTCATTAAACCTAGAAACGGCAATGCAGACCATGACAACCAGGAGAGCCCTGATACAATCAATAAAAGCACACAGAGTGAGATCAAACCTGTCAAAACACTCAACACAGCCCTGGTAAACAACATGAAAACCCATACAACCCAGGTTGGGACCATGTCACAGCTAGCCTTTGTGACCCAGCTGTCCCCAGCTCAACAAGGCACCCAGATGGCCCAGCTGGCTTTCCTGGCCAAGCTACCACCAGGTGCCCAGATATCCCAAGCGCCCCAGCCATCCTCAGCTCCCCAGCTATCAACATACACAACCAGGAAAAGGCCTCAGACACGACAAGAGTCCCCTGCTTCACCATGTTCCTCAAGCACTCCTGCCAAGCTCTCCACAAAGAACAGGAGGCTGCTGGCCAAAGAGAAAGATCACAGTTCAGATTCCATGATCCCTAACCGACACTGTGACGAGGATGAGATGTTTCTTCTCAGCTTCGTTCCTGCCTTGAAGAGGCTAGCTCCACAAAAAAGATGCGAGACCAAAATTAAGATCCAACAGATAATGTATGAGGCAGAGTTTAGTGTAGATCTGCCATTGACTGTCAAAGACCCACTGGTGACAGTGTCCAATGAACTGCCAGAGCCCGTGCCTCAAGAAGACCAAGGGCCAGAGTCACAAGAAGAGCCAGAGACATAACTCATTCATTTTTGTAGGGTCTACAGGGGTTGTTCTCAGTGGAAGTTATATTGTTTCTTTGGACCTAAAGTATTTTTTGTCAAATATATTTCTCTCTCCTAAAACATGAAGAGCCAAGTTATTCATCATCTGTTTTTACAATAACCACATTTTGGTGGTATCATATTGAGAGGTATACTTTCATTTTTCACAATGGTTGATTAACAACCAAATCAATTATTTGAATAGATCTTAAAACATTCGCTGTTATGAATGCAAGTTAACCCAATTGGAAATACAATGGGCTGTTATTCTGTTTCTAAAGTTGAATGTTTCTTTGAATGGCAGTAAGGGGTTGCAGCCTGATTAGAAAAACATTGACTACCAATATGAAGGTGTTTGTTTAAAGTTCTCTCAGTAGGATAGGGATGCAAACAGTCTTTATTACAGATGCTTATGCTATTTTAATCAATGTATTCATATTTTTTATATATTTGAAAACGTTTATTACAGTGAGAAAGTTGTGAAGTAAACAATCAATTAGTGAGGGAGAACACTATCAAATAACAGCTTCTGTTACTCATGACATTCATCTTGATCGTTGTCAGGTTGAAGAATACAATCTGTTATACCTTTTGCACATCCCGCCAAATTCTTTATTATATAAGCATATGCATTAGAATTCTACATTTCCCTTTGTACTAAATAATAGTCTTACTAGTAGACAATGACAGTATCATTCAACCAAAAATAGCGCCTTTAAATTGTAATCTTTTATCCTTCCATTTTGTAACCTTATTTAATGAAACATGAGAAATAGTCTTAACAAAATAGCTCCTATGGCAACTGAGGACATACCAGTTAATGTCATTCAATAACTTAAACCCATATCAATACTGCTCTTTTGGACTATTCCCTTGCTGACACCACACAATGTACTACTGTATTGTTAATATGGCTGCATACTGGTAATGGCACTCAAAAGGCAATTGTGTCAACAATTTAAAAGTCTATCACCAATGACACATCTCTTCCTGAATTGATATGTTCAGAAACAGAACATACCGCTCCTAATCTATATCCATATAAACACAGAGGGTATATCTGGTACCTTACATTTACTGATTTGCCATTTCTTCTTTTAATATCTGGTTCTATATTGCCAGCCAAGGAACTTAATGTCTATTAAAAAACACAACATTGATGGAAATGAAGAGGTAGGGCTATTTTAAGACTTCTGTAGGATTCATAGTACAGATGTAATCAAACAGTTTAATCTCAATTACTGAAAATAAACCAATGGCTAGCCAAGTCAAGAGGACAATACTTAGAATGTGGAAAAGTACAAAATCAAACAAGTATCTGGAAACAGAGTATTAAGAACTATCCAACTTGAGCCTTAGTCCTGGCTGCCCAGACATTTATGCGATTAGTAGCCAAAACACAATCACCAAAGCCACAAAAAGAAAGAGTTGGGACAAGAACTGTTCATCCATGTGCTGGGGGGTCCCAGGGGCAGCTGTGTGGGGTAACCAGTGGAGAGTGAATAAATGCTTTTCAAGGTAGAGGGGGCCATTCACAATACATTTTTGATGAAACATTGTTACAATGCTCAACCTGCACAGCTAAAGTACCTGGGTGTGGTCTTCCATCATTGATGTTAAAAGCTGTAGAGAAAATGCCAAATGGAAAGGCACCAATGCCAAAAGACATCTGGAATCCTCCATCTCCAAAGCCGAACCCCTGAAATCCCTGTGATGGGAAGAAAGAGAACCTTACAATAACATTGCACCAACCCAGGGTTATAACATGACTATTCCATATGTACAAAAAACTTGACTTTAACAGGTGTTTCGAGGGAGAGATGATGTGACGCAATCGCTAGTGCTATAAGTTTCGTCATTCTCAAGGGGTCAAATAGAGCTCTTCAGGCAGCGCTTAATAGGTCCCAGTGAGACAGTTAATTCTGCTAATGAATTCAGCTATGGGCAGGTTCACTACAGCGTCCCGTGTCATAGTTTCATCATGAATGGGTAGTGCAATACAGCAGCCAACATTGCAAACACAGGTGGTACACAGTAGAACCATCTGTATTGAGCTTTGCTAACATCCTTGCTAAATAATTGTGGACAGTCTAAAAAGTGAGAGTAATGGCTTGGTGATAGTGGTTGTATTACACAGTACTTACACGATTTTCAGGCTCTGGCCTCTGTCCTTGTGGTCGAGGAGGCGTTCGCTCCCTAACAATGAGAGACAAGTTGTTGACAACAGTAGTTTGGGATGTGGAATTCAGAGTAAATAACTGAGGATTGTATGCAAACTGAGCTCCCTGCTTTCATGTTGAGTACATCAACCCACCGTGGGTCCTGCTGGCCTGTGCTTCCCCTGCCATATAGTGGGATGACTTTGTCTCGACTGATGCCTGCCTTGCACACTGGACACACTTGTCTGTTAGGTCTGGTCTCTAACCACTGCATAAACATGGGGGGGTTAAGATTGCATGATACATTCAGAGTAGCAGTAAAACATCCATTGGTAAAGGGTCAGGTGGCAGCTGATGACAGTGGTTGTGTAAAATAAATGACATATCAATTGACTTACCTGATGTAAACAGGGCCAACTAGATGATACAGGGAATGTAAAGGATGGGAGATAGAAGAGATATTAAATTACTATATTGAATTATGTGCACAAACCCTCTCCTGGGTACCAGATAAGGAAGAATGTTCTATATTTGTGATTGATTGAGGGACAGTCTCAAGACAAGAGGGTGCTTACCAAAAGAGATGCCCACACAGACTGATCACCGCATCCTTGGAGGTGTCCAGGCAGATGTTGCATTCGAAGGTGCTGTCCTGATTGCCACCATCCCCAGCAGCAGTCGAGCTGCTGGGGTTCTCAGTGGCGGTCGAGACAGCGGCAGCACTTGCCATTGTTTCCACAGATCAGGAGGTAGAGTGGGGTGATGTATCTAGCCGCCCCACTTGCCTGTAGATTAGTATGTGTAAATTAATCCAAACAGATGAGAATCGAGATAAACCAAAGTCAAACTTGCGTTATGATTTACAATAAATGTTGCTTAACAATGCTCCAGTGGCGTTAGAAAAGTTACCACATTAACTAACGTGGCAGCTAGATCCAGTGTGGCTAACATTAACTAGATAAACAAAACGTTTATGCTAACGTTGCGCGTTAGCTAGAAATAGAATAGAATAAATGTAGCTACATAGCTCGCTAAATCATCGGCGTAACACCAAATCACATAATTGACTACCTCCTTGCGTTTTTCAAACAAATCTTCGGTGTCGTGGGTACAGATATCTAGATAGAAAGCCACCTATTCGTTCAAGTTTCCAAGTTAAATTCAAGTTTCAGATAGATTACTTGGGTATCTGCTGCTACGCCGATTGGTTACCAATGGACGTGTTCGAGAGGCTCAAAACCACAATGTATCATGGGTAAATTGTGACTGACTGATTTACAAATAATATTAATTTCCTACATTGTAGTTTATTTCCCACCTCCATTGGAATGTGGCAAAAGCGATTACATGATGTGATAAATATGATTAAAGCTGACCATTGCAGAAATCGCTCGGCATTTCCTAGTTGCTAAAATTCGAATAGTTCGTTTAATTTCAGTTTATGTGACAAAACAAGCAAGTATAGTGTAGAAAATACTTGTACCATCTAAACCGCTGTTAATGATCTTTTCCATAACCCCAAATATTATATTATCAGCTGTTTGAAGCTGGTGAACAAAACCGAAAGTAAAATATGCAAGAACAAAACGTAAAAACGGGAAACACAGATCTATCATTCAGACTTGCTTTTAATGAGAATGACAGATTTATAACTCACATTTCCATGTGCATTTTGTCAGATCCCCAAAAAGATACATAAAGCAGGTAGTTCAATGGTAAATCTCGTCCTAAGCTGTGCTTTTGGCCGTTAACAAGGCGACCCAAAAGCACCAAAGGTGGCTGTGTTCGAGAGCATCAAAATGACTGCAGGGAGGCTGCCAACGGACTAATGTACAAATCACCTTGCAACGTAAATAATGACTAATTATCATTGGTAGATCAGTCAGTCAGTCACATTTTACCCATGATACATTGCGGTTTAAATTCCTCTCGAACAACCGAGGTATATTAAGAACTGGAGACTGCATCCAAGCCCGTTGTTTTTGGGGGAGTTTTGTATGAATTGTATTTATGCATTACACAAACATTGTACAAAACAATGTACAGATATCACACATAACAAAAACAATACAAATAATAAATAAATCCAGAGAGACACAAAAAAGTATATTATGCTATAGATAACTTACATTTTGACATACTGTAGACACTTCTTTAATACTTTGGTATTTATATATTTTAGTTGTGTTATATAACATTGTAAATCAATTAGGAAATGTTTTAAAATATCACATTTGGTAATGCTCATAGGTTTATTATTATTATTTTATTTCACCTTTATTTAACTAGGTAGGCTAGTTGAGAACAAGTTCTCATTTGCAACTGCGACCTGGCCAAGATAAAGCAAAGCAGTTCGACACATACAACAACACAGAGTTACACATGGAATAAGCAAACATACAATCAATAATACAGTACAAAAATCTATATACAGCATGTGCAAATGAGGTAGTATAAGAGAGGTAAAGGCAATAAATAGGCCATGGTGGCGAAAGAATTATAATATAGCAATTAAACACTGGAATGGTAGGGTGTGCAGAAGAGCTGGTGCTTAAAACTAGTGAGGGAGGTAAGAGTCTCCAGCTTCAGAGATTTTTGCAGTTCGTTCCAGTAATTGGCAGCAGAGAACTGGAAGGGGAGGCGGCCAAAGGAAGAATTGGCTTTGGGGGTGACCAGTGAGATATACCTGCTGGAGCGTGTGCTACGGGTGGGTGCTGCTATGGTGACCAGTGAGCTGAGATAAGGCGGGGCTTTACCTAGCAGAGACTTGTAGATGACCTGGAACCAGTGGGTTTGGCGACGAGTATGAAGCGAGTTTACCGATCTTATCTCTAATATTATTTTCATATCTGTCCAAAATATTTCACTATGCAAACAAACACAAAATAAATGCTATATAGTCTCATTTTCCAATTCACAAAAGCCACATTCCTCTTCAACATGAATTCAATATTTCGAAATAAGACTATTACAAGGATAACATCTGTGAAGGATATTGTAAGAGACTTCTCTTCCTTTATCAGTTATCAAATATTTATGTGGATTAGTCCACTCACATTGCCATTTCACATCAAGATTCCCATTGAAAAATAGCAGCAGTGGCGAACTTCCTGTTAATCATTTCTCAGACTAAATTGTTGTTAAATTTCTGATGTAATGTATTGATGCATTTCTACACTATCACTGTAATTTAGTGCATGTAATGAAACGCTTGATCGATCCTTCAGTAAAGTAAGGATTCCATTGGGATTAGCTTTCATTAAAATGTCATATTCCTTACACAACATAACAAAGTTATATTTGGCTAATAATTCATTGTAAGTATAAGGACTACATTATCATTTATAAGTTGATTAACCACAAAGATGTTATTATGGAAATTATGGAAAAATATGGTTTTATTTCTATATCTAATATCGCCGTTTTTCCAAATAAAACATTTGTGTGGAGAGAAGTTGTGCTTGCATAACAAGGACCAGCATATTAGAGCTTGTTTATGAAATGTTGCAAATTTTACAGGAAGTTTACGCACAGCATAAGGGCATTGGAGTAAAAAATGAAGCCCCCCAATTTTCTGTAGAAAAAAAAAGTGGTATTATATTCCAAAGACTGTAAGGTTTTTTGAGATACCTCTTAATCCAATTCACTTTTGCAGTCTGGTTAAACAGCGTAAAATCTAAAACATTAAGACCACCATCACAAATCTTGTTGGTAAACCTGATCTTGTGTGGCTTCTTTTTCCAAATGAAATTGAATAATAATTTGTGGAGAGTGGTACATGTAGACTGTGAATCTCTAAAGATGTAAAAAGATAAGATTCTCAAGATAAACCTTTGACAGACTCTACCCTGAAGACATAAATCTCTTGCCAACCATGAATAACATTTATTTTTTAGAGATTCCATTAAGGGATTTACATAAATGTATTTCATTTCATTATTATTTTGGGCCATTTTGACACCTAAGTAGGTTACAACATCTTTGACAGAAATCTCACATATTCTAGGACTCACTGCATCTTTAAGTGCAAAAATGTACATTTTGCAATATTCAATACCAAACCTGACACTTCAGAGAAAAGCTCTACTGTTTGTAGGGCTACTGGAACCTGATTTTAATTTATAAAAACAGGGTTGTATTGTCAGCTAACTGGGAAATCTTCACCTCATTATCACACACAATAATTCCTTCAAAATGACTTTTGGTTACCATTGAACAAATCATTTGTGATACTAATAGGAATAAAAATGGTGATGCTGGACAGCACAGACGAATCCCTTAAGGAATATCAAATATAGGTGAGGATCCACGGGAAAGTTTAACATAACTATTACCACCATTATAAAGAGTTTTAATTGCATTGATAAAAAAAAAACACACATTTTAAATAGTGCAATATATCAAAAATAAACTCATGACTAACAGTATCAAATGCTTTTTTGAAATCCCAAAATAGAATAACAGGATTGTCATCTAATACAGTGCATTCAGGAAGTGTTCAGACTCCTTCCTTTTTTCCACATTTTGTTATGTTACAGCCTTATTCTAAAATTGATTAAATAAAACAATTTCCTCATCAATCGACACACAATACCCCATCATTAAATTTTTGCAAATATATTTAAAATATAAAATATAAATAACTTATTTACATAAGTATTCAGACCCTTTGCTATGAGACTCGAAATTGAGCTCAGGTGCATCCGTTTCCATTGATCATCCTTGAGATGTTTCTACAACTTGATTGGAGCCCACAATTGATTGGACATGATTTGGAAAGGCACACACCGGTCTATATAAGGTCCCACAGTTGACAGTGCATCTCAGAGCAAATACCAAGCCATGAGGTCAAAGGAATTGTCCATAGAGCTCCGAGACAGGATTGTGTCGAGGCAGAGATCTGGGGAAGGGTACCAAAAAAATTCTGCAGCATTGAAGGTCCCCAAGAACACAGTGACCTCCATCATTCTTAAATGGAAGAAGTTTGGAACCACCAAGACTCTTCCTAGAGCTGGCCGCCCCGGTCAAACTGAGCAATCAGGGAAGAAGGGCCTTGGTCAGGGAGGTGGTCACTCTGATGGTCACTCTGACAAAGCTCCAGAGTTCCTCCCATCTCCTCTGTAGAGATGGGAGAACCTTCTAGAAGGACAACGATCTCTGCAGCACTCCACCAATCAGGCCTTTATGGTAGTGTGGCCAGACGGAAGCCACTCCTCAGTAAAAGGCACATCACAGCCCGCTTGGAGTTTGCCAAAAGGCACCTAAAGGACTCTCATACCATGAGAAATAAGATTCTCTGGTCTGATGAAACCAAGATTGAACTCTCTGGCCTGAATGCCAAGCGTCATGTCTGGAAGAAACATGGCACTATCCCTACAGTGAAGCATGGTGTTGGCAGCATCATGCTGTGGGGATGTTTTTTAGCGGCAAGGACTGGGAGACTATTCAGGATTGAGGGAAAGATGAACAGAGCAAAGTACAGAGAGATCATTGATGAAAACCTGCTCCAGAGCGCTCAGGACCTCAGACTGTGGCAAAGGTTGACCATCAAACAGGAAAATGACCCTAAGCACACAGCCAAGACAACGCAGGAGTGACTTCGGGACAAGTCTCTGAATGTCCTTGAGTGGCCCAGCCAGAGCTCGGACTTGAACTCAATCAAACATCTCTGGAGAGACCTGAAAATAGCTGTGCAGCGATGCTCCCCATCCAACCTGACAGAGTTTGAGAGGATCGGCAGAGAAGAATGGGAGAAACTCCCCAAATGGGGTATAGTGTGTAGATTGATGAGAGAAAAAACACAATTTAATACCTTTTAGATTAAGGCTGCAACGTTACAAAATGTGGAAAAAGTCAAGGGGTCTGAATACTTTCCGAATGCACTGTACATACAAATGATCAGACAACACATTGAAAGCATAACATTACAGCAAGACCTGTGCTCAAATAGCCTCTCAATATTTGTGTTTGTCAAACGTGAGAGTTTACCTTAAGCACTTTTACAAAAAAAACATGAAAAGTAAAAGACTCACCTTCTGTGTTAGTGTGAAGTGACAGCATCTATAACAGCCTACTGAAAGTGTTCCCTCAGTTTAAACACCCTTGCCTCTTGACCAATGGCTCACTTTTCCTTTATTTATTTATTTGTCACAACTGCATCAAGGAATGGGGAAAGGGATCCTAGATGTGGGCTTCCACATCACACGCTTTGAGTGTTCAGCACCATGGCAACTCTACTAATATTATATCGCTCTATTTTCAGACAGCTGGGGAGCTATAATTAAAACTTGACCAATATCGCTCTCCTGTGTTAAACTCAGGAAATGAAATACACCTGCAAGGTTAGTTTGTTTTGTGTGTATTTTTAGATTTGCTGACATGAAAGGTAGCGGTCTCCAACCACGAACATGAACTCTCCACTGTCACATAACTCATATACACATAACACATACAACGCTTTTTGTTTTTCTACACAATATCATTCCTTATGGTTAATTAGCTACTACTCTATGTTTGCCTTTAGGGCTCATGCCTAACCTTAGATATATTTGCTGAATATTGCTACACTAGAAATGTGATACATTTGAATATTACATAAAAATCCATGCATTTTTCTGTCATTCACTGGGATCAGTCCAAAAGCTCCTCCTCCTCCCACACGGTCATGCGCATGATGAAGGTATTCGCTCGCCCTCTTCCAGACTGCGTCATTTCAGACAAACAGCGAACATGGCGGGTCTAGTAGCAAAGAAGTGTATCACCCCGCTTGTTGTGATGAGAAGGATCACTTCTCCGGAATATACGGTCCAAGCCGCCTACCACAAGAAGGTAAAATAACCTGTATAGCTAGCTATGTTTGATGGCTGATAAATTAAACCATGTGTCCCTGTTTAGGTCGTAAACTCGTTAAATGTGAATGCATTTGCAGGCTTGTTTTGACAACTAACCTAGGCTAACGTTAGCTAGTTGCTATAAGTACATTTGGCATTGATTATCTAGTTATGCATTTGTTTCTCTTAGAGTATCTAGTTGAAATATATTTTAAAATAGAGGTCGAAGTAGCTAGCTAGCTAACAACATGCGTCACATGCCTTGACTAGTTCTATAACGTACATCTAGCTAACTAACATGTTAGATCATGTTCTTTCTAAAAATGCTATTTTTCTGCCAATCCAATTTTAATCCCCAGCTCTGTCTCGATTGATGCAGGTCTTACTGATGTAGCTAGTTATACCTGAAGGTTAATCTGTTTCTTCCTAAACTGTTTTAGCTAATTCCTTAAATGAGCTGTTTGGTAACACTAACGTCAGTTAGGCTACAGGTGTCACTCTGAAGCAGCATAGCGGTAGCACCAGTGTACTACCTTCCATGGCAATACGCAGTTTCATTGATTCTGGATTTTTCTACAGAACGTGTGAAATAAGATCACCTTTCCACAGTAACTCTCGGTTTCTGTTGAACCTGTATTATATACATGTGTTAGAGAACACAATAACCTATTAATTATGCCGTCTATTTGGTGGAATTGTCCATTTGGATTTAGGCTAACATTTCATCACTCACTCTGAACATGTATGAATGTCTTGTTCCTTCTGGCCAAAGACGGCTTACATGAGTTTGGTAATTTTAAGGCTGCTTTAAGGCTGAGATTTAGGCTAGTCAACAAACAACCGTTATCAGTTCCAACTGGCCGCTAACAAACTCACCAAATATTTAGGCTATTCAGACACACAGCATTGTTCAAAAATGCAGAGAATGACTCGCATCATAGCGATTACTTCTGGGGGGAGGGAGGTTGCAGCAAGAAGTACTACTGTTGTGGACACTGGAGTCCTGTTCTAATCTGTTTATTTTAATTTCCCTTACATAATGTTGAAACTCCCCATTGCATAACGGGAGTGCAAGAGCCCTCTCAGCCTTGAGCCTGCTTTATTTGGGAGGCAGTTGGAATTAATTTAAGGATGATATTATGTGAATGTTTGTTGCTATGCAGCAGGGAATATTATCTAGATGGGGTCCTTTATAAACTTGAGTTAAGTAATAAAATGTTTTTGTCTCCTTGTTGCCATGTTTAGGTAGTGGACCACTATGAGAACCCAAGGAATGTTGGATCCCTGGACAAGACCTCCAAGAATGTGGGGACAGGCTTGGTGGGAGCCCCAGCTTGTGGAGATGTGATGAAGCTTCAGGTAACGTTGGTCCCCTGGCCTCATTACTTCCTGTCTCACCATGGCAACCTCAGATGGCCTTGGATTTTGAATGAGGTCACTATGTCTTGGTTGTGTTCCAAAGAAGCAGATAACACAGATAGGACTTAGCAAGAAGCAGCATGCTCTATTTCTTTAGTTACAAAGTGTATGTATTTAGTAATGTTACAGCATTGTTTATTCAATTATGTGGACAAAAGACAGTTGCATAAAGTGACTAATCTCCTATCTACAGATTGAGGTGGACGATCAGGGGAAGATTGTGGATGCCAGGTTCAAGACGTTTGGCTGCGGCTCAGCCATTGCCTCCAGCTCCCTGGTAACAGAGTGGGTGAAGGGCAAATCCGTGAGTGAACATTCTGCATCCATGACACTTCCTCTGCTTCCTGTGTTACTGTTCTGTTGCTCTGTTTTCAATTTCTCAATTCAACAGTCATTTCCACCACACTGTTTGTTTTTTCTTTTCATTACATATAATGGTTGGATCAAGTTTATTTCTTGGTTGGTGAAATGTTGCCTTCTTTTTGGCTTTCAGATTAACGAAGCACTGACAATAAAGAACACTGACATTGCCAAAGAGCTCAGTCTTCCACCTGTCAAACTTCACTGCTCCAGTAAGCTCTTATTTCAGTCTGATATATAATACTATGCCCTGTCTACCAAGCTGAATTTCTAAACCATACGTGCCTTTTTCATCTATTTTACAACCATGTGAAATTCTTGCCCCTTTCTCCAGTGCTGGCAGAGGATGCCATCAAAGCTGCCCTGAATGACTACCGTCTCAAACAGCAGGATGGCAAGATTGAGGCTGTCAAAGCCAGCAACTAAGGGAGGGCTCTCCCATGTAGTCCTGGACACCCTTGTCCTGCACCCTACTGCCAAGGGGACACTCAAATGTAGTCCTGGCTCCCCACTCCTCCATCCTTCTATATATGGGGTATCCTAAATGAGTCCAGGTTGTCCACCCATACAACGTACATAGACAACACAGTATACACACCAGGCTCCTGTGGCATTCTGTGGTTTCCCAGTCTTTACTCTGTAGCCTGTCACGTTAACGCACAATTTAAGGGCACTGATCGGGTGATTGATACAAAGTAAGCCTTATTTTCAGGAGTGAGAAATGCAAAGTGAGCCGAGACAAGTTTGCTTTGTCTTTATTCGCTTTATTTTGCCAAGATTTTGTCATGGTTTGGGGGTATTTTCCATTGGGAAATGATTATGGATGCTGTGGTGAAGTATTGAATAAGACTTCTAAAGGTATCCCATCAACACCCATGTAGCACGAATGTTTTGAAGGCAATGAGGAAATGCAGTGCGGGAGATGTAAAATGACAGCAAACTGTTAAGGTATCTATTTGGATTCTTTTGTCACATTTCAGACTTCCTGGTTGTAATGCAAATTAATAAAGTAAGGCGTGTACGTAGTATGTTATGTCTTAATTTTTTGTCATGCAAGGTCTCTATAATCCGCTTTAAGGTATTGTCTAGTATTTCTCAGCGGTGTGCAGACTACCAGAAATTAGAGCAATGCTTGTATTCTCCACTAGATGGCAGCATTGGCATACTTTATCCTGAGCCATGTAAATACATTCTGACTTCACCCATAAATGCAGATAATGGTTCTGCTTTTATCAAATACCAAACACAACACATTTTAGAGTCTCTTTACTGTCTTCACAATTTCTACCATATTCAACCAAAGAACACTGAAAATAAAGAAAGCAGCACCTCTACAACCATTTTTGGTGTGTGTCCGGTCATGTTTTCAACCACACCACACACACACACACACACACACAGGACTAACCAGCCTGTATTGTAATGGCACAGTACGAGTAGAGTAGACTGCTGTGTTTGGTGCTTTACCAAGTTCTTTCTCAGGACCTGGGTCTGCAGTAGAGCAATGGTTGTCCCTTAATGGGTCATTTCTGAGTTGCTACTTCTACTTTTGGACTGCACTATGCAGAAGTTGCTCTGCCATTTCCTGGTTGCTCAAATTGTAATAGTTTTCATAATTTCAGTTTGTGACAGAAGCAAGTATAGTGTAGAGAATCATTGTTACATCTAAACTGCTGTGAAATGTTTTACTTAAGGAAAAATATTGTGTTTGAAGCTGTTGTACAAAACCGAAAGTCAAAGACTCTAAAACTAACTTAAGAACGGGAAGCATAGAACAGATCTGCTTTTTAGACTTGCTTTCAATGAGAATTTCTATGTGAATTTGCCCGAAAAGTTACATATTACAGCTTTAAATGAATGATGCATATATATAGCCATTGATTCTTGATGAATAGATATTATAAATGCTTCATGAGCTTAGTTCAACTGTTGCACCCCATCAAAACCCAAAATATACACTTGTTTTACTCCCAATGTTTGTAAACAAAGTCAATGTAAACACACTGTATAGCTTCAAAACATGGTTACAACTATCAATTTGAGCTCATGGGTGTTCAGTCCTTGTATCCACAGCTCCGTCTATGAATTTGAGAGTGGTTCTATTTCTCTCAGCTCTTTACCAAAACCAGGGGTGACCGCTTTGGTATTTTTTTAACTCCAGATTGGCCCTTTAGTGGAAATGTTTCAAGAGACAGGATAAACATTTGACTAACTACACAACCACAGGTTTTATAATGTAAAAATACCTCCCATAATGTTGGAGACATACTGTCTGAGTTCCAAGTTGTGGCAGAGGCTGCACCATGATGTGCTCATGGTGAACTTAACCTTTGTCTAAACGTTAGACTGTTACCATGGTTACTCAAAGAAGTCGCTGTAAAAAATACGCAATAGTCTCTACAAGCTAGAATGTTGATAAAACTTGATATTTAAACGTACTTTACCCGTCCTCTGGGTTGTTGGACCTAGTGGAGATAAAACGTCCACAGGAAAGTATTATTAACAAGACTTTTTGGGGCGCCAGTAGGTGTATATGGCTCTATATGTTTGTAATTCTGGCAAGTATTTTCAATCACCTGATGCATTTCACATGATGCACAATATGTAAACAATAGCCAAATGTAACCGAACGTTGTCAACCGAAGCAGTTTCCTTGCAATCAGCTGGAAGTGTGCCTTTTGGTCTGTGGTTCGGTTAAGCTCAGCCATATTGTACAAGTGCTGGTCACTTGCGATATGCGTCAGTATTGAAAATTAAACGTGGAAATAATATACAGACCAGCATACTGAAGTCCGGTTGATAATGCTTCTCTGTGGTTATTTTGTATCAGATTATTTCTGACATAAGGACAGAATCGGCGAACAACAGGTAAAGTACATTTAAATAAAGTGTGTTCAACATTCTGACTTGTAATGGGACTGTTCGGGAATGCTGAGCCTACATGTTAGAGAGGAGTGTGTAAGTATTTAACTCTGGGATTCTACAAGAGGCTAACTTACCCTGTACTTATCCGTATTTGTTCTTCAAGAAAAAGCAACCTCAAATTGCCCTGAAAACTGATCTCTAACCTAGGATTAACACCTCACTAACCTGCCAAAGAATGGAAGAGAGAGAAAAACAACATGCAGCACCATTACTTTGGCCATTGTACAAATTCAAATAAAAACAACACAGAAACCTCAAACAAGACAGCATATATAGGGGTGTATGGTCAGGTTACATAGTGTTAACCCTTTACAGAGAGACATTGAAAGATGGCAGGTTACATAGTGTTATACTTTTAGGGAGACATTGAAAGATGGCAGGTTACATAGTGTTAACCCTTTAGAGAGAGATACATTGAAAGATGGCTACTGGGAAACAAGTAAATCAAGTATATGATTACACACAACTGAACAGACATAATTTGGTAAATCCAAAGAGCGGTAAACACAGCTGACAGCTTTGCCTTAAAGATTGTCACTCATGCAAAATTGGTCCAAACCATTGAGATCAAACATAGTGTCGAGAGCATAGCTAAAATGCTGTTTTCTCTCCAGTGATCAACGGAATAGACAGTGTGACAATGGAGTCCTCTTGCCTGTCCTCTTCCTGCTGGGCCTGTGAGTGCCCTTGGCCAGATGGAGACTCAGCTCCTGTGAATGACTCATCATCTTTTTTTAGGCCTGTCTGTTCCGGAAGGATTTCTGACTGCTCAGAGCAGCTGCTCTGTTGGGCTTCATTGACTGAGAGCTGGCATACCTCCTCCTCACTCAGCTCTGGTGGATTTGATGGCTGATTGTCTTTCTCTATTATTTCTCCCACAGCCTGAACATTCACCTCATGACTTTTCTCTGCTGCTGCAGATATCTGTGTGGGGTCTTTTCCCTCTCGCTCTCCCATGGGAGGCTTGGAGAGAGTGTGGAGGTTCTTGGCTGCCTTCATGATGTCATGATGGAGCTTCTTGCTGGAGTCCAATGGCTCAGCCTGCTGCCGGTTGGAGGGTTTCTCTGGCAACTCGTTGAAAAGCTTGGTACCTCCGGTCTTGTCCCCCTGGTCCACGTACATCTTAGAGGGGAAGGACGAGGGGTAGTAGGCATTGATCTTTCGTTTGCGGCTCAGGATGCAAGCACAGCAGAGAATGAGGAAGATAGTGATGAAGAGTGTGAATAAAACTAGGATGAGGAACAGATTATCCTGCAGGAAGTGAACCATCTGGCTGAGCAGGAAGTGCTCTACGTGGGTGGAGCCATGTGAGGTGGTTGAGGACTCTGAGGCGGGGCCACTGGTGGCAGGTGGGGAAGGGGTGTCAATGAGGCTGTCTAGCTCCTCCCCCTCTGCACTGCCCTCCAATGAAATGTTGAAAGGGAGGGGTGTGGCCAGACTGGGGCTGCTGGACCACAGCGTCACCAACAGACCAATCAGATGAAGTGCCATAAGGAAGGTCATCTCCTGTAGGACCTGCAGAAAACAAAACAAGAACATACAGTGTCAGTGTGGCTGTTGTCAATTTGCATTTCCACTGTTATTAAATTGCTCAGATTTCGATCGACAGAGGTGTTTGGATTCATATAGCTGTTCTTGTGTCTAACATTGACAGCTAACATCTAGAGATTTTTGTGAGTGTTGTACAATACATTGTAAAGGCTTCACTCATCATCAATGAATGAAAATGCCTTCTGAGTAATTTCTATTCTTGATAGAATGTCTATAGCTGTAGAGCCCTAAATGGCATTTTAAGACCCAGATAGCAGCTGAGAGCTGATGAAAGGCAGGCAGAATTTAAGGTCTGAATTCCAATCATAGCATGTCACACACACAGGCACACACACAATGCACACATGACTTGCACACACACAGACATATGCACACAAAGGCCTGAATTCAATCAGATTTGCCTTAACCCACAGTAACCGCAAACTGCACAGCAGATCATTGTTTTTGTTCAGGGGCGGAAATCCCGGGGGGGACACGACCCCCCCATCCTGGGAAAAATATGATTTGTCCCCCCCAATATATCACTGAAACATAACTATGTAATTTAAATAATATTAATAATACGCAATGAAAGCAATTGTGCTGATTATAGACACTTAATAGCGTGTTTTTAAGTTTCAAAAGATTGCAACCCCCCCACCCTTTGCCTCACAATGGTTTGATCCACTGCCAGTTCCTTAACTTGCTAGGTAACAGAGAGGTCGTATCTACTGTCTGAAAGGCACTCAATGCACGTAACTGACGTGAGGTTAATCCAGTCAATCGCGCACACACACTAGCTGAATATGCAGAGCTAGCGCGCAAATATTAACTATTAAGCTAGCTAGTACCTATTCCATTTATGTGGCGTCGTCAAAGATGGAATCAGCATGCAGATGATGTAAGTTAGTGCTTCAAAGTCCCTGTGATAAGGTTAGCGATAAACTGAAATCCAAACTGAACAGAACTACACTCTCTTCTACCATTGTCTTAAATATATTTAATGGTCTCGTTGCAAAAGCTAAATTGTCGCAAGTGAACTTTTATTTATTTATTTTATTTCACCTTTATTTAACCCGGGTAGCAAAGATTATAGCAAACACCACTCAAACTGAATTGGTGCTCGCTAGCTTTGCAAATTCAGCTATTGTTGGAAGCCAGCCAATATGAAACAAACTATTAAAATTACAAAAGGTTGCAGCATATGTTGTGTAAATGGTGAACTCATACAGCTGTCAACTCTTGTCATTTTAATCCGTTTCACATTTGCTAGCTACCTTTTAGATCGAAGCCCAAATAGAATGATTGAAGATGATAGAAGCCCATCTCCTACTGTAAATAACCTACACACTGTGTGTGTAGCCAGCCAGCCAGCCAGGTAGAAAAATGGCAGAAAAATAAAAGACGGACATCAGAGTATTTTTCAATACACCAAAACGCATAGTAAGAACCCTAGTAGCCTAATATCTCAAAGACTAGTTGATAAAATGTTCATAAGAAAGAAATGAAATTCTAATGGAAATGTTTCACAACGATGTCATTAGGCAGAGCAGGCAACAGATGGCACACAGACAGCAGAGTTGGGGACAGATATGCAGGGACAGACTGGCAGAGACAGGGAGTCTCAGGTAAGTTTGTTGAGTCTTTGTTTGGCAACATTATGAAAGGTTCTCTTGACTTGTAAAATAGGAACATAATTGGAAAATGCCATGGATATCCCCACTCTCAACTTAAACTGGTGACTGAACTAAGATTTGTTAAAGGCAATGGTATTGCTGTTGTGATTAGTTGTGTAGTTTTGGGTACCGGTAGTTAGGAGTACGGCAAACACCTTATTTCTTTGGTTCCTCAATATACATTTACCATATTACAATGTAGGCTATGTGTTACAGCACTACTTTTGGTGTCCCCCTCAGGAATTACTCTTGAGAAAATTTCATGTAATTGTCCCCTCCAAAGTTGATATCAGATTTTCGCCCCTGTTTTTGTTAAGTCGATGTCGGAGGTGTAACTGCGTTGGAGCGGTCAAATAGGTGAGCAGCTCCTTTTCATGCTGGCTCCCGGAAACACATCATGACCCTCTTATTTCCCTGAAATTAAATTTGCCTTAAATCAATAAACTAAACAGCCCTGCACAGTGTATGGTAGCAATAAAAGGAAGGACCTCCTCTTAATTTCGCAATGACAGAGAATAGCCTAACTTTAAACCAACTGAACATTGCAGATAGAAATGTCATTAATAGAGCTGTCATGAATCCTTACTCAACATGTCAGAGAGGCAGGTCTGCTCTACACAATATATTTATATCTGAACTTCCACAGTTGTGCCCTGCTGAATGTGGCCCAGGAGTAGACTGCTGGCCTGGTCCTTGTAAATCATCCCAGCCGACCCACTCCTTCACCCTATTTTTCCACTCCACCTGTGTGCAAGCTGGGTCACATGAACCATTGCACTCTTCAGGAAAGGGGGGGGGGGGTTCCTTTATAATGTATCACCCATTCACTTGGTGGGTGTTGGGCCAGTAACCAAAAGGTTGCTGACAAGGTAAAAATGAGCAAGGCAGTTAACCCACTGTTCCCGGGCGTGGATGTCGATTAAGGCAGCCCCCCGCACCTCTATGATTCAGAGGAATGCATTCAGTTGTACAACTTTCCCTTAGTGTATACTTTCACACACATACACACATTCACGGATGCTCGCACACATAATGGTTACAGAGGAATTAGTCCCTATTGAAGTGTTCAAGATACCATTTGATGGAGATGACCAGATATTTTTGAACAGTCATACATTTAGCACAGCCATTGTGTCAAATATCAATGACGTACAAACATTTAAAAATTATTGAATAATGCAAGACTTGTTCCGACTTCAAATTATACCTTCTTTCAAAAATACATTTATCTGCACAATCTCATGCAAATATGGGAAACCCATTCGGATTCAGAGAACCTATTGGAGAACTCTATTGAACAATCCTGATTCCCTGCTGGCGAGCTGCTAGCCTGGAGACATAAGTCATGATGCTGTCACGGTAGCTAAACTGCACTGCAATCATGTGAGGTAATATCTGTCCACTAAAGTTAACTCATATTTGATAAGAACGTTATTTCTCTTTTGGAAATAAACCCTATGGGGTAAAATGTACAGTAAATGAAAGAAGAATAAAATAAAGTGAATAAATAAAAGTGTCTGTACTCACCATCCACAGAAGTGGTCACACACAGAAAAGGCTCCTCTAAAACTGTGGATGGGAAAACGTGCGTGACTCACCTCCTCCAACAGTAATTCTACAGTTTCAGATTTCAGACTGGAGGTTTCACTGATCGACACAGAAAAAATAAAACATAAAGTTCTTTGCCATCGGGACAAATCCCTCCTTCCCCCTCTCCTCTCCTCTCCTTTCCTCCCCTCCTCCCTCTCTGGCTGCCTTGCTTCCCAGAAAAGGACTGGGCTCCTTGGCTCCACACAGATTGTTCTTGTTAGGCAGTAGTCTAATGTGATGTGGGGGCAGGGCCTAGGGGCTCGGCTCAACTCAGCTCTCCGGTCCTTGTTCGGGATGCTCAAGGCCAGAGTCAACGCTGCAGCACGCTGGCTGAGCTCAGAGTGAGGAGACAATCACCGCTCTGGGTTTTAACTGGGGAATAGACAGAGACTCGACTAACCACAGACATTTTATTGGATAAATTGTTTGTCACTTGGCTTGCCCCCTCTGTCTTCTTACATGCACTTAACCTCCTGAAACATTTTGGGCCTCCTTAACAATAACTCTATCAAGGCCTTTCGGAATTTATTGAATTCACTTGCACTTACTCTGTCACATACCTTACTCTGTCACATACTGTACCTTATTCACTCTCCCATATTATACACATTCTACACACCAAAGCTATACTTTTAGGTTCTAGATAGGGGCTATCTATATCTAGAACCTAAAAGGATTCTTCGGCTGTTCCCATAAGATAACCCTTTGAAAAACCATTGTTGATTACAGGTAGAACCCTTTTGGTTATACTTTTCACAGAGGGTTTTACATGGAACCCAAAATGGTTCTACCTGGAACCAAAAAGGGTTCTCCTATGCTGACAGCCAAAGAACCCTTTTGGAACCCTTTTTTCCAAGAGTATAGTGATGATCCCAAGTGGTTGTAGTTATGGCTAAAGTTTTTTTGGACCCCACACTGTACCTCTGACACCCTGATGACTTACAGCAGACCAGCCACTTTAACAGACATGCAGTTCCACAGTGTGATTGTCTCTCACAGGAAGGGGTCCATTTTTTCTGTGTGGACATACCACCCATAACAGCCCAGTAAGAGGGTAGGGGTTTGGGGCACGTGCCAAGTGCCTTGCCAAAAACAATGAGCAGGGTGTTCTATTGAGTATAGTATGATGGAATCGTTCTCAAAACAAGGGTCTGGGCATACTGCCAAATTGCAGTACATGAACACAGAAATTGGTAATTAGAAAAGCACAAACATGGCCTCCCGAGTGGCAGTGCAGTGCTAGCTGTGCCACTAGAGATCCTGGTTCGAGTCCAGGCTCTGTCGCAGCCCGCCCTTCACCTCTTGCCCTTCTCGACCTTCACCTCTTGTGAGTCCGTATAGGAGTTGCAGCGATGGGACAGGACTGTAACTACCAATCGGATACCATGAAATTGAGGTTGAAAAAGGGGTAAAAAGAAAAAAAGAAAAGCACAAACATAAAAATGCCCATTACAATAGTTTAACATGCTCAATGTGTAGCCACAATTGAGAGAGAAAGAACTAGCAAGCGGGAGTGAGAAAGTGTGTGTGTGTGTGTGTGTGTGTGTGTGTGTGTGTGTGTGTGTGTGTGTGTGTGTGTGTGTGTGTGTGTGTGTGTGTGTGTGTGTGTGTGTGTGTGTGTGTGTGTGTGTGTGTGTGTGTGTGTGTGTGTGTGTGTGTGTGTGTGTGAGTCAATCACCACCTTCCGGAGACACCTGAAACCCCACCTCTTTAAGGAATACCTGGGATAGGATAAAGTAATCCTTCTAACCCCCCCTTAAAAGATTTAGATGCACTATTGTAAAGTGGTTGTTCCACTGGATATTATAAGGTGAATGCACCAATTTGTAAGTCGCTCTGGATAAGAGCGTCTGCTAAATGACTTAAATGTAAATGTAAATGTGTGTGTGTGTGTGTGTGTGCCCGCACAGAGAGATATTCATGTTAATAGAGTACAAACCATAGGGCATAGTTTTATAGTGACAAATCTAGAGGGTCCATATTTGAAAAACTGAAATGCCACCGGTCTTGAATCACCACAGACACAGTCATTAGCCAGCTGCCCATTGTTTAATATCACTTTGTCATTTCTTTACAGTTTCGTTATGATCTATTCATTTGTTCCAGTCCTTTGTGATCAATTTTTCAGTTAAGTTGTGGAGCCTCTTCACTGTGTTTGACTGGACTCAGAGATAAACAGACATGTGGTGTCTCTAGGAAACCTGTCCCTCTTTCACACGGAGGGAAGACCCCAAAAAGTAAAAAACAAGTCAAACATCTGAGGGCTTGAAAGGTTTGAAGGGGGGTCTGGGTTTAGCGATGATACTGTATCTTTCTATTATGACATATTATGGCAAGACAAGGACACAAGAAACATCTGCCGAATGTCTGGGACTTTCTACACAGACACTCAATACAGAAGGTTACAGACTTATTTAACACCCTGTAAAGGACATTTCATTACATCTCACATTCGCTTGACCCTGACCATATTTGATATACTTCATACAGTTTATGTTTTGGCTCACTGTACATCAAGGCAGATGGTTTTGTTATCAAGACCTAACAAGACTTCCAGAAGAACAAGCTTTTTTGCAGAAAACAAATAAATGAAATTGCTCACAAGGATACATATTTTCTGAAGCATATATAAAATAAAATAATGTGATTTGCACAATATGTTTTTTTTTTGTATCATGTATTTCCACTCAGAACATTGAAGGCTATAAGATTTTGACCACATACAACTCTAAATAGCCCCATCCACCCAGAGACCAAACAAACAGTGGGTCATCATAAGCAGTCCAGGTTTTCTTAGAGATCTATAAGTGTGTATGTGCGGGAATTATTCTCTTAAAAAATAACATGAACTTTACTTCCAGATCTATAAATCTATTGTAGAATCCTAAATCTCTCTAATAAACTGTCTGTGTAGCAAACCTTTTTTTACATCACTGTTCTCATCCTATTAGGGGAACTTCACTATCAACAAAATCATGTCAGTGCAATGGTGCAAAAACTCAATCTCACTCAGAACTACTCAGAGGCTGCATTGGGTTGCATTACGTTTGAGGATGATTCATCACCTGACTTCTCCAAACTTTGTCACTGTTTGCTGTAAACATGTCACAATAAAGTAACGTATCATTGGTTCTCCATTTGTGGTTTCTGTCTCTTCCTCTACTGGTTGCAGTAGATGGATGTGCAGCGAGGCCCAACCAACAACTTCAAAGAGGATGCTGAAATATATTCTAAGAGCAACCGTTTGTATATTGACAGCAGTCGACCAGTCAGATGTGCAATTCAAAGTCTCATCAAATGAAAAAAAGTGGTCATTTAACCCAGAGTAAGTAGGAAAACTACAAAGGTTTTATACGCCCCCACAGTCTCTGTTTTTAATCCTTTCCCTTGATGAACTTTAAGATGGCTGGGATGACCATTAACCTTCAGGCTTGGAGTTGTGTACCCTGTGTAATTGGACCATATCGCACTTCACAGAGTGTGACACAGCCTGACACAGTCTGCATATCTACACTCTAGACTCGTTGCTCATTGTCTGGGAGGAAGCTGTGGAGGGTTACATCATCTCCCCCCTCCTCGTCACTATCCAACTCTGTTCCAGGCAGCAGGGCTCCGTTGCTCTTGGGGATGTGGGGTCTCCAATGGGGACCATTGTCATCATGGAGCAGGGCAGAGATACACACCATCTCTGTGCCCTGATTGTTTGTGCCCACTCTGTAGCGATGCTTCCTGGAGGAATACTTGGTGCAGAGGATGATGCAGCTGACCATGAAGAAGGTGGCCATTGCAGCCAGGGAGGCAATGGCAATCAGACACTGGCTCACCAGACCATCCCGTCGGGTAGGAGAGCAGGGCAGACCCCCTCCCCCTGATGGATCTTTTTCAGAAGGTAAAGTTGTCATGGTGGTCGTTGTCTTGGTGATCAAGATGGGGACTTTCTCTGTTTTCATCTTGGGAATCAGGACCCCAGAAGAGGAGTTGGTAGAATTGTCAGTGGTTGAGATGGGTGGAAAAGTGGTTGAGAAAGTCTCATTGGTGGAGGATGAGAAATTGGTAGAGCTAGGCCCTGGGGTAGAGGATGAGACAATGGTAAAGCTAGACCCTGAGGTGGCGGATGAGACAATGGTAGAGCTAGGCCCTGGGGTAGAGGATGAGACAATGGTAAAGCTAGGCCCTGGGGTGGAGGATGAGACAATGGTAGAGCTAGGCCCCGGGGTGGAGGATGAGACAATGGTAGAGCTAGGCCCTGGGGTGGAGGATGAGACATTGGTGGAGAAAGGTCCAGAGATGGAGGAGGGCCCAGTGGTGGTGGACACATCAGATGTTGTGTTAAGTTCTGTGATGGAGGACCAGATGGTAGAGTTGGGAGTGGTGGTGGACAAGAGGTCAGATGTGCTAGATGGCCCATGGGAAGAGGACGTCTGGCTGGTGGGTTGGTTGGTGGTGAGGGGAGATGGGGTTGTACCTGATGAGGTGGTCATTGCTAAGGGAGAAAGGGTTGGACCCAAGCTGGTCATCATGGTTGCCTCTGAGGTGTTAGCACCCACAGTAATGGCACCACCTAACTCACGGGTACTGCTGTTGTTCATCACCGTATGGGTTTCCACCATAGAAGAACCACTCTTTTGTGTTACTGCTGTATTGATTCTCATCTTACTGCCTCTGTCTTCTGTGAGTGTGAAGTTCTGAGATCCCTCAGAATACAACAGAAACAGGCTCCACAACAGAACAGGATACACCTTGTTATACCATGACATCATGGTGCCAACTCTGAAATGAGAAATCAGAACACACATTACTGCTTGTATGTAGTATGCTATTGGATATCAAATTATATCCGAAGATCTGTTGCGATATGGCAGGGGCGTCAGGACACTAGCGGTTCTGGCCCCCCTAAATGTGGAGTATGAAATAATTTTTACATAACTCATTTTTGCTATCGTTCTTTTTTTTACATACGTTGTTAGACAGTGGCAACGATGATGATTATGAACATGGTCTTTTGCCTGCTAATGCCTGCAATGCAGTGAAGAAAACGATATGACAACAATAACGTCTAATGTAACTGGCCCCTCTAACAGTACAACTGGCCCCAGCTTGGCCCCCCCAGTTGAAATGGTCAAGAACCGCCACTGCGTCAGGAAGCAGACTATCAATGCTGATGTGGAATGCAACTAATGGATGTTCTAACTGGCCTAAGGAAACTGTTGTTTGTGACAAAGCGACATGCCACTGTGGGTGGTGACATCGTCAGCATGTCATGGTGAAACAGTATGTTACTCATAACTAGCACCACAGCCACGTAACGGATGAAACAGGAACTCAAAGGCATCATAGGCTTAATAATGAGACTTAAAGTATGTATTATTATTTGCAAACAATTCTGGTAGCATCAATAAAATACAAATAATAATTTTAAAGAATAAAACAAATCTGAAGCACCTCAAGAAAAGCAAAAATCTTCAAACTCTGGAACCAATGAAAAAGGCAGATTTTACACTCAACATCCAGTATTGAAAACCTCTCTATTGTCCCAGGCACTTACTGTCAGTAATTCTTAAGTCTTACCTCACTGATGGGGAAGTGTAGTAGAAGACGTGGAAGGATAGGAGGCTCAAATTGGTGATGCTGGAGTTAAGCACATGCTGACATGCCTTGACGAGCTGATGGTAGAGGCACAACAGAGCTCTCTACCTGATATGAAGAAACAGGAAATGCACACTGTTCTGCAGAAGTTACATTTTTCACTTCGACTCAAGTGTGAAACTGACAAGTCCAGAGATGCCTTGAGGTTTGTTACCTTTCCCTCATTTGAAATGGTTCAGGGGATAATCTGATTCAATTTGCAGTGCATTTATGGACAGTCTTTATTTTGTATTAATTCATTTTTATTTTTTTATTTTAAGGGAAAACATATTGAGACCTAGGTCTCTTTTACAAATGTGCCCTGTAACAAAGTAAATATACACATTATACCCAAACATATACAGATTAAAATACAAAAATACTGTCATGGGAAGCACAATTAAAACATCACAAATCACCCAGAAACCCTGTTACATTCCTCCAGAAAAAAGTCCCCAATCAATACATTACATTTCCGAAATGGCACCAGAACATCAAGATGAAATGTAGTTTGTGCTCTAAGAATGTGGAACTCAGAGAGCTACATTCAGCAGACATTTATCCACACAATAGTAGATCATGAATTACATCCCAAAATCCACCCAATTCACAGTCCATATCATACTTTGGAAAATATCAAAGTTTCTTAAGGTCCTCTCTCTCATATGATAGTTGAAGTGGGTTAGACATGGAATTATTAACAGAAGTGTCTGAGGCGCTGAGTCATATTTAAGTGGAATGGTTGTGTCTCAGATTTTTCCCTCTATGGTAGACGCTAGATGTCTGGAGTCTGATCATGAAGAACATGTGGTGCTTGGGAGAGTTACACTGTAAACTACATACCTCCTGTAACCAGCATCATTGCTGTGCAGTGCAAACTACAGACCTCCTGTAACCAGGCTCATTGCTGTGCAGTGTACACTACAGACCTCCTGTAACCAGCATCATTGCTGTGCAGTGCAAACTACAGACCTCCTGCAACCAGGCTCATTACTGTGCAGTGCAAACTACAGACCTCCTGCAACCAGGCTCATTACTGTGCAGTGTACACTACAGACCTCCTGTAACCAGGCTCATTACTGTGCAGTGCAAACTACAGACCTCCTGCAACCAGGCTCATTACTGTGCAGTGTACACTACAGACCTCCTGTAACCAGGCTCATTACTGTGCAGTGCAAACTACAGACCTCCTGTAACCAGGCTCATTACTGTGCAGTGCAAACTACAGACCTCCTGTAACCAGGCTCATTGCTGCTCAGTGCAAACAACAGACCTCCTGTGGAAATGTGGCAGCAAGTATTGAAACCTGTCTCCATGGAAACCACCACATCCTGTTCTCGTCTTGTGAGTCATTTGTGAACCAGCTCCTTTGAGTACTCAGATGTTGCTCTGGACTCTAACCCCCTTCACAGAGGTAGTTGTCTCAGGGATAATGGATTAATCACAACCACTAGTTTAGTTGCAGGCTGAAATACTTTTCTTGGTATAGGCTTACTTCATCACACTACATCACACAATGCATGACACGTAAAGCAAAATATTCTTGTCTGCATGGAGTTTGAGCACTATATTCGCTAAATTGTCAGACTGATAATAAACATGACATTTGATCCATTAAAAACAAATTATATTTCCCCCACAGAATCTAAACTGTTCAAAATGTTATTTTGCAAAGACAGCATAGGAATTTGATACTCCAGAATTTTAACACACAACATAAAGTTGAGTAGCCACACAAAGCCAGCTACAAAAGAGGACATTTATCCCACAGTGACCTTCAAACTGTCCGTTTTCCCAGCAAAGGATTTTAGGTGGTGGGTGGTCAAGAGAGAGGAAATACAGGAGTGAAATGTGTGCTAGTAAGCCTTTCAGTAATCCTTATCCATTAACTCATGTAGATGCTATATCAGTAGGTAACATATCCCCAAAAAACAAGTTCCCACCAAATCCACTTAATCTTCCTTGAACTGTTATCCCTCTACTTCTAGCCTTTCATCTAACTCCATCTAATCTACAAAATCCGCATAGTTCACGTTCATCCCCTCATCCACCCACTGGTTGCCAGTGTGTCCGGATGCCAGACACAGCCCCTCTGACCCCTCTTCCCTCCACGCTGTGTGATGAGAACAGCCCCCAACCAGAAGCACAGTAGCTGCAGCCTATCTGGACAGGAAGCCCGGAGCAGAAAATGACTTTATGGGCCCGCCAAAGCAATGAAAACCCCTACTCCATGGTTTAAATGTTCCACCCCCCCCTCCCCCCTCTAGACTGTGCCACTGGCACTCTGCTGATGGAACAAAGGATCTTTCATGATTGTACATAAGACTAATTACTGGATCTTGAATTGTCCTGATTCTCATTTATGATAATTTCAGATTATGTGGAATTATCAAAAGATATTATGATATGCTGTATATTCACATAATGGTTTCTAAAATCCCACTTGAGATCTGTCTATCAGACTGTGCATTGCTCTGCCGGTTTCAGTGTGTGAATCATTTCATTCAAGCCAGGAAGACAGGCAGAGGTGAAAAAGGTAGAAAGAGAAGTTAGCGCAAACAAAGAATAAGGGATTTATTGTGGAGAAGACATTTCCATGTGTAAAATCTTTATTGCATGCACCTTACTACATGAACTAGATGGTTGAGTGAAATAAATGCTGAGAGAGGTCCCTTTCCAATGCCACAACATGCACCGGAGAGGGTGACCTCAGATTGAGCCCTAATACCCTCCGCAGCGTGACAGAGGCACCACTACATTTATACCAGCGAGATCTGCAGTTTACGCCACTGCCTCCCGACACCCCCACAGTTAAAATCTACACCCAGAAGATCTAACAGTATCGTCAGACTTCCTTCACATTTAGTGACCTGATGCTTAATACGAGCAGCTGGCGTGGCGGAAAAATTCTGATTTCTTTCTCTTTCTTTTGCAACAGTAACAGCTATAGTTGGTTCAAAGATAATCCTTCTCTTTGCCGAAATCATTCTATTACCCTATAGTCTGTAACTGGAATGCAAAACAGGAGAAAAGACATAATAAATGAAAACCCACACCCACACATTTTTTTTGGCAGCACAAAAATCAAGGGAATATGGCAATACTGGTGGCTACATACTATTGTTGAGAGTATTGCACTAAGTACAAACTTCCCATCAGAATGTTCTTGACCACAATTTAAAACAATAACAAAATGGTAAGACTTTTCCATCAACCAAAAAATGGCAGTTATTTAAATGCGTTTCATCCCCAGTAAAAAGGTGGACTATGAATTGCAACAGTTTTTTCTCTAAGTATTTTAGAAGAAAGTGTGAGGGGTAGACATGATAAAAAACAAAGTTCATCTTGGAATGTGTGCTTGGGATCGTCGCTGGGAAGATTCCAAGCGGAATGATGAAGCCGAATTCTCAAATTTTGGCAGTGACTGGCCCTGTTCACTTGATTATCTCCCAATCAATGAATGGTCCTGAGCGGGGGCTGAGTCTCAGATGGCGACCTTGGACATCTGGTCCTCCAGTTTGGCAATTCGACGGTCCTGAAGGGTGACGAGGTCCCTGAGCGACTTGACCTCTCGCAGTAGCTCCTCCAGTTTCCCTTCATTTTGCTGCAATAAAGCATAGAAAGGGCAACCAGTTAAATAATGACAAGATATATTGTTTCACAAACCATTTGGTGGCTAAAATGACTTAACAGAAAATGATTCAGTACTGTTCTGATATCAATCGTTGAGAATCAAATCTATTCACTGTGTCCCTGCAGCTGATTTTCTTAGTTTATCTTAACACATCTTGTCTATTGCCTGTGTTAAAAGTACAGTTTTATTCACTATATTGTCTTAATATAGCTTGACAGTTGTTACTGAAAGTGTCCAGTCCTACTCACTATAGACGGATGTGGAGAGGCCTTGCTCTCAGCAGGCGAGGTGTTTGCTGCTTTCTTGGCTGGCTTGCCCTCCAAGACATTAGACTTCTTGACCACCTTGAGGTCGCGGTTCTTGCCGGGGACATAGCCGTTTTTCAGGGAGATCAGGATGGGCTCGCCATTCTTCCCATCAAACCAGTCCTCTGCCTCGATGGCACAATCTGGTCCTGCTGTGTCCGGGTACAGGTCATCCTGGAACAGGTCCGACTGAATGTGTGGGATGGAGAGAGGGAAAGACAATGGTATCAGTTAGGATTGTACTCTAGTCAGTGGTGATAATCTATTCTTAATATTGCCCGATTTGAACAACAATTGCACTCTTTTCTACAGCATCAATGTCTTCAACGTAAAAAAATATTCAAAGAGTAAAAGAAAGACAAACCTTTCGGGGGACTGTCATAATGATTGGCTCACATTTTCTCTCATGTAGTTTATAAAACCTGCAAGTAAAATAGACAAAACATGATGAGGATGTACAGCCACAGAATCAAAGGCATTAGGACTGTTCTCTCAAATACTGCAACATGTCCTCCCTCTAATGGACAAAAGGAGAAGGTCTCAAAGCCATCACACTTTGAGTGCATGGTTGTTACCTGGCAATCTCGCACTTGTTGACATCCAGTCCTCGTTTGGGCATGTAGCCCATACCTCGCTGGGGCTCCTTGCTGGAGAAGGTGTTGAGGTAGTGCACGAATGGAGCCTCGTCCGTTATCTCAAAGTACCGGATGCTACTGTCACCCTGAACATAGGAGAGGTTACTGTTAAAACCTGTGAAATCCTCCCAGAAAGACCGAAGTCACACTAATCCTCTATCCAGATGGAGACAATATTGGGTTTGGGGGATAAGACAGGGACTTAGGAAATACAATACATATCTAACAAGTATATCATCCTCACCTTCCCACACAGGTACACTACGCTGGTGTCTGCGTCATAGAAGGGCAGCAACACTCCATTACTGGTGTCCAGCTCGTGGACTGATATTGGCTCCTCCATGCTTTTCTGTCAACACAAAACATACATTTCATGTGGTTACTTTAACTATACATTCATGTATATACTACCTCAATTGGGCCGACCAACCAGTGCTCCCGCACATTGGCTAACCGGGCTATCTGCATTGTGTCCCGGCACCCACCACCCGCCAACCCCTCTTTTACGCTACGGCTACACTCTGTTCATCATATATGCATAGTCACTTTAACCATATCTACATACATCAACCACCATGACTAACCGGTGTCTGTATGTAGCCTCACTACTTTTATAGCCTCGCCACTGTATATAGCCTGTCTTTTTACTGTTGTTTTATTTCTTTACTTACCTATTGTTCACCTAACACCTTTTTTGCACTATTGGTTAGAGCCTGTAAGTAAGCATTTCATTTCACCTGTTGTATTTGGCGCACGTGACAAATAAACTTTGATTTGATTTAGATAAGGATTTGTGCATCTATGAGTGCATGAATGTCTGTCTGTATGTGTATAATAAATAATCATTTGGTGGGTGCTTATATTTGTCCTATTTTACACGTGTGAATTGAGAATGTGTTTTTTTGCATATTCCAACTCTCCCATTTTTTTTGCATATCCCAACTCTCCCGGAGACACCCTCGGAGAGTGGGGTCACAGCCAGGGTCTGCCATTTTTAACGGCGACCCTGGAGCAATTAGGGTTAAGTGCCTTGCTCAAGGGCACATCGACAGATTTCCATGTGTGTGTGTCCGTGTGGGTCTGGATGGGAGGTGACATACGGGGTTCCAGAGGGCTAGCTGCCGCTCGCTCATGCGGCTGAAGCCGGTGGTGAAGATGTTTCCGTCAGCCAGGAAGATGGCTCTCATGGGCCGTGCTCCATCGTGGGCCTTGTCCTTCTCCTGAAACACAACACATCTATCAGAGAGGATCGCATGTTTCAGCACCAATGACGTGTGTGTGTGTGTGTTGGTAGGAGTGTCTGTGTGTGTGAGAGACAAGCCAACATACAGTGGCTTGCGAAAGTATTCACCCCCTTAGCATTTTTCCTATTTTGTTGCCTTACAAAGTGGAATTAAAATAGATTTTGGGGGGGATTTGTGTCACTTGATTTACACAACATGCCTTCCACTTTGAAGATGCAAACAATTTTTTATTGTGAAACAGACAAGAAATGAGAGAAGAAAAAAAAAGGTCAATACTTTGTAAAACCATCCTTCGCAGCAATTACAGCTGCAAGTCTCTAGGGGTATTGGCACATCTAGCCACTGTGATTTTTGCCCATTCTTCAAGGTAAACTGCTCCAGCTCCTTCAAGTTGGATGGGTTCCGCTGGTGTACAGCAATCTTTAAGTCAGACCACAGATTCTCAATTGGATTGACTAGGCCATTCCAAGACATTTAAATGTTTCTCCTTAAAAAAAAAAAAAAAACACTCAAGTGTTGCTTTAGCAGTATGCTTAGGGTCATTGTACTGCTGGAAGGTGAACCTCCGTCCCACTCAAATGTCTGAAAGACAAACAGGTTTCCCTCCATTTAGCGCTACCCATCATTCCTTCAATTCTGACCAGTTTCCCAGTCCCTGCCGATGAAAAACATCCCCACAGCACGATGCTGCCACCACCATGCTTCACTGTGGGGATGAAGTTCTCGGGGTGATGAGAGGTGTTGGGTTTGCACCAGACATAGCATTTTCCTTGATGGCCAAAAAGCTCAATTTTAGTCTCATCTGACCAGAGTACCTTCTTCCATATGTTTTGGGAGTCTCCCATATGCCTTTTGGCGAACACCAAACGTGTTTGCTTATTTTTTTCTTTAAGCAATGGCTTTTTTAGCCACTCTTCCATAAAGCCCAGCTCTGTGGAGTGTACAGCTTAAAGTGGTCCTATGGACAGATACTCCAATCTCCGCTGCGGAGATTTGCAGCTTCTTCAGGGTTATCTTCGGTCTCTTTGTTGCCTCTCTAATCAATGCCCTCCTTGCCTGGTCCATGAGTTTTGGTGGGCGGCCCTCTCTTGGCAGGTTTGTTGTGGTGCCATATCCTTTACATTTTTTAATAATGGATTTAATGGTGCTCTGTGGGATGTTCAAAGTTCCTGATATTTTTTTATAACCCAACCCTGATCTGTACTTCTCCACAACTTTGTCCCTGACCTGTTTGGAGAGCTCCTTGGTCTTCATAGTGCCGTTTGCTTGGTGGTACCCCTTGCTTAGTGTTGTTGCAGGCTCTGGGGCCTTTCAGAACAGGTGTATATATACTGAGATCATGTGACAGATCATGTGACACTTAAATAAAGTTCACCTGTGTGCAATCTAACTAATTATGTGACTTCTGAAGGTAATTGGGGGGAAAAAATTGGGGAAAGAAATTCTAGATCACCTATACTCCACACACAAAGATGCGTACAAAGCTCTCCCTCCATTTGGTAAATCCGACCACAACTCTATCCTCCTGATTCCTGCTTACAAGCAAAAATTAAAGCAGGAAGCACCAGTGACTCGGTCTATAAAAAAATGGTCAGATGA
Source organism: Salmo salar (assembly GCF_965601325.2). NCBI lineage: Eukaryota > Metazoa > Chordata > Actinopteri > Salmoniformes > Salmonidae > Salmo > Salmo salar. The sequence goes on from NC_138303.1 coordinate 93,231,347, forward strand.
AGCAGATGCTAAACTACAGGACTGTTTTGCTATCACAGACTGGAACATGTTCCGGGATTCTTCCGATGACATTGAGGAATACACCACATCAGTCACTGGCTTTATCAGTAAGTGCATTGAGGACGTCGTCCCCACAGTGACTGTACGTACATTCCCCAACCAGAAGCCATGGATTACAGGCAACATTCGCACTGAGCTAAAGGGTAGAGTTGCCGCTTTCAAGGAGCGGGACTCTAATCCGGAAGCTTACAAGAAATCCCGCTATGCCCTGCGACGAACCATCAAACAGGCAAAGCGTCAATACAGGGCTAAGATTGAATCATACTACACCGGCTCCGACGCTTGTCGGATGTGGCAGGGCTTGCAAACTATTACAGACTACAAAGGGAAGCACAGCCGCGAGCTGCCCAGTGACACGAGCCTAACAGACGAGCTAAATCACTTCTATGCTCGCTTTGAGGCAAGCAACACTGAGGCATGCATGCTGTTCCGGACGACTGTGTGATCCCGCTCTCCGTAGCCGACGTGAGTAAGACCTTTAAACAGGTCAACATACACAAGGCTGAGGGGCCAGACGGATTACCAGGACGTGTGCTCCGGGCATGTGCTGACCAACTGGCAGGTGTCTTCACTGACATTTTCAACATGTCCCTGATTGAGTCTGTAATACCAATATCAAGCAGACCACCATAGTCCCTGTGCCCAAGAACACAAAGGCAACCTGCCTAAATGACTACAGACCCGTAGCACTCACGTCCGTAGCCATGAAGTGCTCTGAACAGCTGGTCATGGCTCACATCAACACCATTATCCTAGAAACCTTAGACCCACTCCAATTTGCATACCGCCCAAACAGATCCACAGATGATGCAATCTCTATTGCACTCCACACTGCCCTTTCCCACCTGGACAAAAGGAACACCTATGTGAGAATGCTATTCATTGACTACAGCTCAGCGTTCAACAGCATAGTACCCTCAAAGCGCATCACTAAGCTAAGGAACCTGGGACTAAACACTTCCCTCTGCAACTGGATCCTGGACTTCCTGACGGGCCACCCCCAGGTGGTGAGGGTAGGTAGCAACACATCTGCCACGCTGATCCTCAACACTGGAGCTCCCCAGGGGTGCGTGCTCAGTCCCGTCCTGTACTCCCTGTTCACCCACGACTGTATGGCCAGGCACGACTCCAAAACCATCATTAAGTTTGCAGATGACAACAGTGGTAGGCCTGATCACTGACAACGACGAGACTGACCACCTCCCTATAGGCTGAGACCTGGCCGGGTGGTGCCAGAATAACAACCTATCCCTCAACGTAACCAAGACTAAGGAGATGATTGTGGACTACAGGAAAAGGAGCACCGAGCACGTCCCCATTCTCATGACGGGGCTGTAGCACCCTCGACAACTACTATGATTATTATTATTTGACCATGCTGGTCATTTATGAACATTTTAACATTTTAACATTTTGACCATGTTCTGTTATAATATCCACCCTGCACAGCCAGAAGAGGACTGGCCACCCCTCATAGCCTGGTTCCTCTCTAGGTTTCTTCCTAGGTTTTTGGCCTTTCTAGGGAGTTTTTCCTAGGGAGTTTTTCCTAGCCACCGTGCTTCTTTCACATGCTTTGCTTGCTGTTTGGGGTTTTAGGCTGGGTTTCTGTACAGCACTTTGAGAATATCAGCTGATGTACGAAGGGCTATATAAAAATAAATTTGATTTGATTTAGTGGAGCAGGTTGAGAGCTTAAAATTTCTTGGTGTCCACATCAACAACAAACACACCAAGACAGTCATGAAGAGGGCACGACAAAGCCTATTCCCCCTCAGGAAACTAAAAAGACTTGGCATGGGTCCTGAGATCCTCAAAAGGTTCTACAGCTGCAACATCGAGAGCATCCTGACTGGTTGCATCACTGCCTGGTACGGCAATTGCTCGGCCTCTGACCGCAAGGCACTTCAGAGGGTAGTGCGTACAGCCCAGTACATCACTGGGGCTAAGCTGCATGCCATCCAGGACCTCTACACCAGGCGGTGTCAGAGGAAGGCCCTAAAAATTGTCAAAGACCCCAGCCACCCCAGTCATAGACTGTTCTCTCTACTACCGCATGGCAAGCGGTACCGGCATGCCAAGTCTAGGACAAAAAGGCTTCTCAACAGTTTTTACCCCCAAGCCATAAGACTCCTGAACAGGTAACCAAATGGTTACCCGGACTATTTGCATTGTGTGCACATACTACCTCAATTGGCCCGACCAACCAGTGCTCCCACACATTGGCTAACCGGGCTATCTGCATTGTGTCCCACCACCCGCCAACCCCTCTTTTTACGCTACTGCTACTCTCTGTTCATCATATATGCATAGTCACTTTAACCATACCAACATGTACATACTACCTCAATAAGTCTGACTAACCGATGTCTGTATATAGCCTTGCTACTCTTATTTTCAAATGTCTTTTTACTATTGTTTTATTTACTTAAAACATTTTTTTTTTTTTATCTCACTTCACCAATTTGGACTATTTTCTGTATGTCCATTGCATGAAATCCAAATAAAAATCAATTTAAATTACAGGTTGTAATGCAACAAAATAGGAAAAACGCCAAGGGGGTGAATACTTTCGCAAGGCACTGTATCTCCCCCAGAGTCCCCAGCCCACTCACAGCCACAATCTTCTCCTTGCGGGGGTCAATGACACGGATATTCTTGTCCTTGCAGGCGGTGCAGATGAGGGCTCCATTGCGGCTCCAGCAGGCGCTGAAGATGACGTCAGGGTGCATGTCCTCCAGCTGGATCATGGCCTCGCCCGTCCCTACGTTCCAGATGATGATCAGGTTGTCACAGCCTGGTGGGACAGACAAAAAAAAAGTCAAAATCCACATGCCACAGCCTCGTAGCAGAGTACAGTTCCACAGTAGAGTGGAAAAGATATAAAATGCCTTATATTCTGAGAGCTGTTGTGACAAATTAACTCCCCGCTGAAAGTGCCATACTCCTGCAGACACTATACTCAGTGTGAAAGCAGAGTATTAAACCTGTATCTACCTGCACTCATGAGGACGTTGCGGGCCGTGGGGTGCCAGGTGACGATGCCCACCCTCTTCGAGTGTCCCTCCAACACCACCACAGGCTCAGCCAGCGGGGTGACCAGCCCATTCTCTGGGATCTGCCACACCTGGAGACAGCGAGAGATTAAGTTAGTCATGATGCCATTGCCTTCTACTTATTTATAGCCATTTTCTAATTTATAAAACTACGGACATGAACAAACAAGAGGTGAATTCTCCTCAACCCCTTGAGAGAATCAGCCTTTGCTAGATGTCAGTAATGTTAGCAGGATGTACTAACAGTGTTTAGTCTAAGGGTGGCAGCAGAGAGCTGATGGGGGCAGAAACAAGGATGGGAAAGGAATAAGTTCTGCATAACATTTCATGTTTCACCTGCATAACATATGTTTCAGAGAGCAGACCTTTCTAAAATATTTTAGTATTCCATCTTTAAGGTCTATCATATAAAATACATTTAGATCAAATATTGTATGGACCCTTCTGTGGACTTGTCCGTGTCTTGCTGCAGAGATTATTTATTTGTCTAAGACCAAATAAGGACACAAGACATTCTGATAGGATGACCTCACTGCTCCACCATCCACTTATGGCTGTGGATCCGATAACGCTATGACACATGCTTTGTGTATAGAGCACACCAGGGAGGCTAAGGTTGCAGCACTAGCATGTGCAGTACACTGACAGACCCAGACAGGGCTATTGATCATAGTCTTCTTAAGAGATGTCACAGAGTTCACTGCAAAAAATCTATAGGGGTAAAGAGCTTTCCTTTATTATGTAAGGTGCACCCACAGAGTCCGAACATGTGAGGTAGGTAGGTATTCATACCTGGGCCAAGACAGCATCTTGAACATAGGGTCACCATTTTAAAGATGTAAGCAGTGAAAACTGGCTGTACGTACCATGACTGTGCAGTCCTCTGAGCCGCTGGCGATGACATGGTCATTGTGAGGGCACCAGTCGATGTCCAGGACAGGTCCCGTATGACCACATACTGTTGGGTAGGCCTTGTCTATGCGACCTGTCTGGAGAGAGAAAGAGGAGGTTCAGTATGACTGTTGGAGATCAGTAACAAAGACGGGAGAAACGGTGAACTGTGAGCCCCCTAGTCCTACTGGCAAAGACCAAGGGTTGGCTTGTGAAGGAATAAAAATACAACATTAGGTGAAAGGGCATCTACATACAGTTGAAGTCGGAAGTTTACATACACTTAGGTTGTAGTCATTAAAACTCGTTTTTCAACCACTCCAAAAATGTCTTGTTAACAAAGTACAGTTTTGGCAAGTCGGTTAGGACATCTACATTGTGCATGACGAGTAATATTTCCAACAATTGTTTACAGACAGATTATTTCACTTAAAATGCACTGTATCACAATTCCAGTGGGTCAGAAGTTTACATAAAGTTCACTGTGTCTTTAAACAGCTTGGAAAATTCCAGAAAATGATGTCATGACTTTAGAAGCTTCTGATAGGCTATTTGTCATAATTTGAGTCAATTGGAGGTGTACCTGTGGATGTATTTCAAGGCCTACCTTCAAACTCAGTGCCTCTTTGCTTGACATCATGGGAAAATCAAAAGAAAATCAGCCAAGACCTCAGAAAATTGTTGACCTCCACATGTCTGGTTCATCCTTGGGAGCAATTTCCAAAACGCCTTAAGGTACCACATTCGTCTGTACAAACAATAGTATGCAAGTATAAACACCATGGGACCACGCAGCCGTCATACCGCTCAGGATGGAGACGCGTTCTGTCTCCTAGAGATGAACATACTTTGGTGTGAAAAGTGCAAATCAATCCCAGAACAACAGCAAAGGACCTTGTGAAGATGCTGGAGGAAACAGGTACAAAAGTATCTATATCCACAGTAAAACGAGTCCTATATCAACATAACTTGAAAGGCCGCTCAGCAAGGAAGAAGCTACTGCTCCAAAACCGACATAAAAAAGCCAGACTACGGTTTGCAACTGCACATTGGGACAAAGATCGTACTTTTTGGAGAAATGTCCTCTGGTCTGATGAAACAAAAATAGAACCGTTTGGCCATAATGACCATCATTATGATTGGAGGAAAGCCGAAGAACACCATCCCAATCGTGAAGCACAAGGGTGGCAGCATCATGTTGTGGGGGTGCTTTGCTGCAGGAGGGATTGGTGCACTTCACAAAATAGATGGCATCATGAGGTAGGAAAATTATGTGGATATATTGAAGCAACATCTCAAGACATCAGTCAGGAAGTTAAAGCTTGGTCGCAAATGGGTCTTCCAAATGGACAATGACCCCAAGCATACTTCCAAAGTTGTGGCAAAATGGCTTAAGGACAACAAAGTCAAGGTATTGGAGTGGCCATCACAAAGCCCTGACCTCAATCCTATAGAAATGTTGTGGGCAGATCTGAAAAAGCGTGTGTGAGCAAGGAGGCCTACAAACCTGACTCAGTTACACCAGCTCTGTCAGGAGGAATGGGCCAAAATTCACCCAAGTTATTGTGGGAAGTTTGTGGAAGGCTACCTGAAATGTTTGACCCAAGTTAAACAATTTAAAGGCAATGCTACCAAATACTAATTGAGTGTATGTAAACTTCTGACCCACTGGGAATGTAAAAGCTGAAATAAATTATTCTCTATTATTCTGACATTTCACATTCTTAAAATAAAAGTGGTGATCCTAACTGACCTAAGACAGGGAATTATTACTAGGATTAAATGTCAGGGATTGAAAAACTGAGTTTAAATGTATTTGGCTAAATTGTATGTAAACTTCCGACTTCAACTGTATACACACATGCTCTACTCCAGCATTTCCCTAGATAACGTTTTTAGCAGTGGTGGCAAAGGTTGTGGAAAGGGTGTGGGGGGGGGGGGGGGTCACGGAGGCCATGGCCAATTCTGTGTTCTTAGGCTAAAACATTATGACAAAATCAATGGGAACCCCAAACGGGGCCCCTGGGCGTGTGCCCTGAGTAACCGGCCGGTAATCCAGCCATGCCAAAAGTATATCTAAATTCATTCTTCACTTTCATTGGTTTCATCATTTAAAATTATCATTTGGTGATTTCTTGTTTTCAAAGTTGATAAAAACAATATATAGGTAAATTATATTTTCTACAAACTTTGTCTGGTTTTAGTCATGAAAGTGTTTTTCCATCCCAAAAAACGCATTTAAAAAATGTTGGGTGTGGCGGCAACTATTTAGCAAATGAATACTGGGGAAACACAGTACTCTCTGAGACAATATACAGTGCCTTCGGAAAGTATTCAGACCCCTTAACTTTTTACACATTTTGTTAGGTTACAGCCTTAATCTAAAATGTATTAAATAGTCCCCCCCCCCCCATCATCAATCTACACACAATACCCTATAATGACAAAGCAAAACAGGTATTTAGAAATGGTTACTAATTTAATACAAAAAATATAGAAATATTACATTTACATAAGTATTTCAGACCCTTTACTCAGTACTTTGTTGAAGCACCTATGGCAGCGATTACAGCCTGGAGTCATCTTGGGTATGACGCTACAAGCTTGGCACACCTGTATTTGGGGAGTATCTCCCATTCTTCTCTGCAGATCCTCTCAAGCTCTGTTAGGTTGAATGGGGAGCGTTGCTGCACAGCTATTTTCAGGTCTCTCCAGAGATGTTCGATCAGGTTCAAGTCCGGGGTCTGGTTGGGCCACTCAAGGACATTCAGAGACTTGTCCCGAAGCCACTCCTGCTTTGCTTTTTTTATTTCACCTTTATTTAACCAGGTAGGCCAGTTGTGAACAAGTTCTCATTTACAACTGTGACCTGGCCAAGATAAAGCAAAGCAGTGCGACAAACAACAACACAGAGTTACACATGGGATAGACAAACGTACTGTCAATAACAATAGAAAAAAAAGAAGAAAATATATGTACAGTGTGTGCAAATGTAGAAGAGTAGGGAAGTAGGCAAATAGGCCATAGAAGTGAAATAATTACAATTTAGCATTAATACTGGAGTGATAGATGTGCAGATGATGATGTGCAAGTAGAGATACTGGGGTGCAAAAGAGCAAGAGGGTAAGTAATAATATGGGGATGATGTAGTTGGGTGTGCCATTTACAGATTGGCTGTGTACAGGTACAGTGCTCTGACAGCTGATGCTTAAAGTTGGAGAGGGAGATAGAAGACTCCAGCTTCAGAGATTTTTGCAATTCGTTACAGTCACTGGCAGCAGAGAACTGGAAGGAAAGGCGGCCAAAGAAAGTGTTGGCTTTGGGGATGACCAGTGAAATATACCTGCTGGAGCGCGTGCTACGGGTGGGTGTTGCTATGGTGACCAGTGATCTGAGATAAGGCGGAGCTTTACCTAGCAAAGACTTATAGATGACCTGGAGCCAGGGGGTTTGGCGACGGATATGAAGTGAGGGCCAGCCAACGAGAGCATACAGGTCGCAGTGGTGGGTAGTATATGGGGCTTTGGTGACAAAACGGATGGTACTGTGATAGCAAACTGGATATAGTCTGAGTAGAGTGTTGGAGGCTATTTTGTAAATGACATCGCCGAAGTCAAGGATCGGTAGGATAGTCAGTTTTACGAGGGTATGTTTGACAGCATGAGTGAAGGAGGCTTTGTTGTGAAATAGGAAGCTGATTCTAGATGTAATTTTGGATTGGAGATGCTTAATGTGAGTCTGGAAGGAGACTTTACAGTCTAACCAGACACCTAGGTATTTGTAGTTGTCCACATATTCTAGGTCAGAACCGTCCAGAGTAGTGATGCTAGTCGGGCGGGAGGGTGCGGGCAGAAATCGGTTGAAGAGCATGCACTTAGTTTTACTAGCATTTAAAAGCAGTTGGAGGCCACGGAAGAAGTGTTATACAGCGTTTAAGCTCGTTTGGAGGTTTGTTAGCAGTGTCCAAAGAAGGACCAGATGTATACAGAATGGTGTCGTCTGCGTAGAGGTGGATCAGAGGATCACCAGCAGCAAGAGCGACATCATTGATATATACAGAGAACTGAGTCGGCCCGAGAATTGAACCCTGTGGCACCCCCATAAAGACTGCCAGAGGTCCGGACAACAGGCCCTCGGATTTGACACACTGAACTCGATCTGAGAAGTACTTGGTGAACCAGGCGAGGCAGTCATTTGAGAAGCCAAGCCTATTGAGTCTTCCGATAAGAATGCGGTGATTGACAGAGTCGAAAGCCTTGGCCAGGTTGATGAAGATGGCTGCACAGTACTGTTTTTTATCGATAGAGGTTATGATATCGTTTAGGACCTTGAGCGTGGCTGAGGAGCACCCATGACCAGCTCGGAAACCAGATTGCATAGTGGAGAAGGTACGGTGGGATTCAAAATGGTCGGTGATCTGTTTGTTAACTTGGCTTTTGAAGATTTTAGAAAGGCAAGGCAGGATGGAATTAGGTCTATAACAGTTTGGGTCTAGAGTGTCTCCCCCTTTGAAGAGGGGGATGACCACAGCAGCTTTCCAATCTTTGGGGATCTCAGACGATACGAAAGAGAGGTTGAACAGGCTAGTAATAGGGGTTGCAACAATTTCGCAGGATAATTTTAGAAAGAGAGGGTCCAGATTGTCTAGCCCAGCTGATTTGTAGGGATCCAGATTTTGCAGCTCTTTCAGAACATCAGATGGATTTGGGCGAAAGAGAAGCGGGGGGGACAAGTTGCTGCAGGGGGTGCTGAGATGTTGGTCGGGGTAGCCAGATGGAAAGCATGGCCAGCCGTGGAGAAATGCTTATTGAAATGATCGATTATCGTGGATTTATCGGTGGTGACAGTGTTTCCTATCCTCAGTGCAGTGGGCAGCTGGGAGGAGGTGCTCTTCTTCTCCATGGACTGTACTTTTTGGAATTAGTGCTACAGGATGCAAATTTCTGTTTGAAAAAGTTAGCTTTCCTAACTGACTGAGTATATTGGTTCCTGACTTCCCTGAAAAGTTGCATATCACGGGGGCTATTCGATGCTAATGCAGAACGCCACCAGATGTTTTTGTGCTGGTCAAGGGCAGTCAAGTCTGGGGTGAACCAAGGACTATATCTGTTCTTAATTCTACATTTTTTGAACGGGGCATGCTTATTTAAGATGGAGAGGAAAGCACTTTTGAAGAACAACCAGGCATCCTCTACTGACAGGATGAGGTCAATATCCTTCCGGGATACCCGGGCCAGGTCGATTAGAAAGGCCTGCTTGCTGAAGTGTTTTAGGGAGCGTTTGACAGTGATGAGGGGTGGTCGTTTGACCGCAGACCCATTACGCACGCAGGCAATAAGGCAGCGATCGCTGAGATCCTGGTTGAAAAACAGCAGAGGTGTATTTAGAGGGCAAGTTGGTCAGGATGATATCTAAGAGGATGCCCATGGTTACAGATTTAGGGTTGTACCTGGTAGGTTCCTTGATAATTTGTGTGAGATTGAGGGCATCTCAAATCAAATTTTATTGGTCACATACAAAATGGTTAGTAGATGTTAATGCGAGTGTAGCGAATTGCTTGTGCTTCTAGTTCCGACCATGCAGTAATGTCTAACAAGTAATCTAACAATTTCACAACAACTACCTTATACACACACAAGTGTAAAGGAATGAATAAGAATATGTATATATAAATATATGGATGCGCGATGGCCGAACGGCATTGGCAACATGCAGTAGATGGTATAGAGTACAGTATATACACATATGAGATGAGTAATGAAGGGTATGTAAACATTGTTTAAAGTGACTAGTGATACATTTATTAGATCCAATTTTTTATTATTAAAGTGGCTAGAGATTTGAGTCAGTATGTTGGCAGCAGCCACTCAATGTTAGTGATGGCTGTTTAACAGTCTGATGGCCTTGAGATAGAAGCTGTTTTTCAGTCTCTCGGTCCCCGCTTTGATGCACCTGTACTGACCTCGCCTTCTGGATGATAGCGGGGTGAGCAGGCAGTGGCTCGGGTGGTTGTTGTCCTTGATGATCTTTTTGGCCTTCCTGTGACATCGGGTGGTGTAGGTGTCCTGGAGGGCAGGTAGTTTGCTCCCGGTGATGAGTTGTGCAGACCTCACTACCCTCTGGAGAGCCTTATGGTTGTGGGCGGAGCAGTTGCCGTACCAGGCGGTGATACAGCCCGACAGGATGCTCTCGATTGTGCATCTGTAAAAGTTTGTGAGTGTTTTTGGTGACAGGCAAATTTCTTCAGCCTCCTGAGGTTGAAGAGGCACTGTTGTGCCTTCTTCACCACGCTGTCTGTGTGGGTGGACCATTTCAGTTTGTCCGTGATGTGTCTGCCGAGGAACTCAAAACTTTCCACCTTCTCCACTACTGTCCAGTCGATGTGGATAGGTGGGTGCTCCCTCTGCTGTTTCCTGAAGTCCACGATCATCTCCTTTGTTTTGTTGATGTTGAGTGTGAGGATATTTTCCTGACACCACACTCCGAGGGCCGTAACCTCCTCCCTGTAGGCCGTCTCGTCGTTGGTAATCAAGCCTACCACTGTAGTGACGTCTGCAAACTTGATGATTGAGTTGGAGGCGTGCATGGCCACGCAGTCATGGGTGAACGGAGTACAGGAGAGGGCTGATAACGCACCCTTGTGGGGCCCCAGTGTTGAGGATCAGCGGGGTGGAGATGTTGTTTCCTACCCTCACCACCTGGGGGCATCCCGTCAGAAAGTCCAGGACCCAGTTGCACAGGGCAGGGTCGAGACCCAGGGTCTCAAGCTTAATGATGAGTTTGGAGGGTACTAGGTTGTTGACTGCTGAGCTGTAGTCGATGAACAGCATTCTTACATAGGTATTCCTCTTGTCCAGGTGGGTTAGGGCAGTGTGCAGTGTGATTGCGCCGTCTGTGGACCTGTTGGGGCGGTAAGCAAATTGGAGTGGGTCTAGGGTGTCAGGTAGGGTGGAAGTGATATGATCCTTGACTAGTCTCTCAAAGCACTTCATGATGACGGAAGTGAGTGCTACGGGGCGATAGTCGCTTAGCTCAGTTACCTTAGCTTTCTTGGGAACAGGAACAATGGTGGCCCTCTTGAAGCATGTGGGAACAGCAGACTGGGATAGGGATTGATTGAATATGTCCGTAAACACACCAGCCAGCTGGTCTGCGCATGCTCTGAGGACGCGGCTAGGGATGCCGTCTGGGCCGGCAGCCTTGCGAGGGTTAACACGTTTAAATGTTTTACTCACATCGGCTGGGGTGAAGGAGAGCCCGCAGGTTTTGGTAGCGGGCCGTGTAAGTGGCACTGTATTGTCCTCAAAGCGAGCAAAGAAGTTGTTTAGTTTGTCTGGGAGCAAGACATCGGGGTCCGTGACGGGGCTGGTTTTCTTTTTGTAGTCCGTGATTGACTGTAGACCCTGCCACATACCTCTCGTGTCTGAGCCGTTGAATTGCGACTCCACTTGGTCTCTATATTGATGTATAGCTTGTTTGATTTCCTTGCGGAGGGAATAGCTACACTGTTTGTATTCGGTCATGTTTCCGGTCGCCTTGCCCTAATTAAAAGCAGTGGTTCGCGCTTTCAGTTTCGCACGAATGCTGCCATCAATCCACGGTTTCTAGTTGGGGAAGGTTTTAATAGTCGCCGTGGGTACAACGTCACCGATGCACTTGCTAATAAACTCGCTCACCGAATCAGCATATACATCAATGTTGTTGTTCGACGCTATCGGGAACATATCCCAGTCCACGTGATCGAAGCAATCTTGAAGCGTGGAACCAGATTGGTCTGACCAGTGTTGAACAGACCTGAGCACGGGCGTTTCCTGTTTTAGTTTCTGTCTATAGGCTGGGAGCAACAAAATGGAGTTGTGGTCAGATTTGCCGAAAGGAGGGGGAGGGAGGGCTTTGTATGCGTCGCGGAATTTAGAGTAACAATGATCCAGAATTTTGCCAGCCCGGGTCGCGCATTTGATATGCTAGAAAAATTTAGGGAGCCTTGTTTTCAGATTAGCCTTGTTAAAATCCCCAGCTACAATAAATGCAGCCTCAGGATATGTGGTTTCCAGTTTACATAGAGCCCAATGAATTTCTTTCAGGGCCGTCGGGGTGTCTGGGGGGGATATACATGACTGTGATTATAATTGATGAGAATTCTCTTGGTAGATAATGCAGTCGGCATTTGATTGTAAGGAATTCTAGGTCAGATGAACAAAAGGACTTGAGTTCCTGTATGTTGTTATGATCACACCACTACTCGTTAATCATATGGCATACACCCCCCAGCCCTTCTTCTTACCAGAGAGTTGTTTGTTTCTGTCGGCGAGATGCATGAAGAAACCAGGTGGCTGTACCGACTAACGTATCCCGAGTGAGCCATGTTTCCGTGAAACAGAGAATGTTACAATTTCTGTCTCTCTGGAAGGCAACCCTTGCTCGGATTTCGTCTACCTCGTTGTCAAGAGACTGGACATTGACGAGTAGTATACTCTGGGGTGGTGGGCGATGTGCCCGTCTACGGAGCCTGACCAGAAGACCGCTCCGTCTGCCCCTTCTGCGGCGCCGTTGTTTTGGGTCGCCTGCTGTATCCGATCCATTGCATCTAGCTTAGATTGTAGGACGGCCGGGGTGTCCCAAGTTTATGTCACCTAACAGTACGAACTCTGACGATAGATGTGGGGCGATCAATTCACATATGGTGTCCAGGGCACAGGTGAGGGCTGAAGGGGGTCTATAACAAGTGGCAACGGTGAGTGACTTATTTCTGGAAAGGTGGATTTTTAAAAGTAGAAGCTCAAATTGTTTGGGCACAGACCTGGATAGCATGACAGAACTCTGCAGGCTCTCTCTGTAGTAGATTGCAACTCCACCCCCTTTGGCAGTTCTATCTTATCGGAAAATGTTATAGTTAGGGATGGAAATTTCTGGATTTTGGGTGGCCTTCCTAAGCCAGGATTCAGACATGGCTAAGACATTCGGGTTGGTGGAGTGTGCTAAAGCAGTGAATAAAACAAAAACTTAGGGAGGCGGCTTCTAAAGTTAACATGCATGAAACCAAAAACCAGAGGTTTTGTCTCTAGAGACACCATTTAAGCCAGGTGCAGTCACCGAATCAGCAATAGACAAGGCATATTTACATTAGGGAGAGGCATGTGTAGCCGAGTCATCATAGGGTCCAGTGAGTAGCTAGGCGAGCTGGAGGCATGGTGATTCAGACAGCTAGCAGGCCGGGGCTAGCAGATGGGCCTCAGGTGGACGTCGCAATGGGAGAGCCTGTTGAAACCCCCTCGGATGGTTACGTCGGCAGACCAGTCGTGATGGATCGGCGGGGCTCCATGTCGGCAGCAAAGGGTCCAGGCCAGGCCAATTGGCAAAAGAGGTATTGAAGTCCTGGAATTGTCTGATGGATCTCTTCGGCTAGCCGGGAGATGGGCCTAGCTCCAGGCTAACTGGTGCTTGCTTCGGGACAGAGACTTTAGCCAGGAGTAGCCACTCGGATAGCAGCTAGCTAGCTGCGATTATCTGGAGTAAAGGTTCAGAGCTTGCAATAGGAATCCGGAGATGCGGTAGAGAAAAGCAGTCCGATATGCTCTGGGTTGATATCGCGCTGTGCAGACTGGCAGGAATTTGACCGGGCTGAGGCTGGCAGATGTCTGAGTTAATGGTGATGACCGCTAGCAGTGGCTAACTGACTACTAGCTAGTTAGCTGGCTAGCTTCTGAAGGGGGCTCCGTTTCTAAAGAATAACAAATAGCAGATCCATACCATGTTGGGTGAGGCGGGTTGCAGGAGTGCATGTTCAGTCCATAGATGGAAATTGAGATTAAAAATATTAAAAACATATACGAAGAAAAACGATATATACACGGGACAAGACAATCAAAACAGACATCCCACTGCTACGTCATCTTGGAAAATGTGTCTTTGCTGTGTGCTTAGGGTTGTAACCGTCGCTCCAGTGTGATGTCCTGAGCAGGTTTTCATCAAGGATCTCTCGGTACTTTGCTCAGTTCATCTTTCCCTCAATACTGACTAGTCTCCCAGTCCCTGCCGCTGAAAAACACCCCCACAGCATGATGCTGCCACCACCATCCTTGACCGTAGAGATGGTGCCAGGATTCCTCTAGACCTGACGCTTGGCATTCAGGCCAAAGAGTTCAATCTTGGTTTCATCAGACCAGAGAATCTTGTTTTCATGGTCTGAGCAGGCCATGGTTTGTAGGTGCCTTTTGGCAAACTCCAAGCGGGCTGTCATGTGCCTTTTACTGAGGAGTGGCTTCCGTCTGGCCACTCTACCATAAAGGCCTGATAGGTGGAGTGCTGCAGAGATTGTTGTCCTTCTGGAAGTTTCTCCCATCTCCACAGAGGAACTCTAGAGCTCTGACAGAGTGACCATCAGGTTCTTGGTCACCTCCCTGACCAAGGTCCTTCTCCCTGATTGCTCGGTTTGGCCGGGCGGCCTGCTCTAGGAAGAGTCTTGGTGGTTCCAAACTTCTTCCATTTAAGAATGATGGAGGTCACTGTGTTCTTGGTGACCTTCAATGCTGCAGACATTTTTTGGTACCCTTACCCAGATCTGTGCCTCTACACAATCCTGTCTCAGAGCTCTACGGACAATTTCTTCAACCTCATGTCCAATCAATTGAATTTACCACAGGTGGACTTCAATCAAGTTGTAGAAACATCAATGATGATCAATGGAAACAGGATACACCTGAGCTCAATTTCGAGTCTCATAGCAAAGGGTCTGAATACTTATATAAATAAGGCTTTTTTCATTTTTTTTGCAAAAAAAACTGTTTTTGCTTTGTCAATTTGGGGTATTGTGTGCAGATCGCTGAGGATTTTTTAAATTTCTTTAATCCATTTTATAATAAGGCTGTAACGTAACAAAAATGTTGAAAAAGTCAAGGGGTCTGAATACTTTCCAAGGCACTGTAGATCATTTGTTGTTGTTCATGTACATGCCTGGCATTTCTTAACTATTACTTTCTTCCAGCACCATTCATTCATATTCTTTACGATCATCAAAACCCCAAGGCAGGATTCTACATTGAGTGTACAAAACATTAGGAACACCTTTCTAATATTGAGTACAGAACAGCCTCAATTCGTCAGGGCATGGACTCTACAAGGTGTCGAACGCATTCCACAGGGATGCTGGCCCACGTTGACTCCAATGCTTCCCACAGTTGTGTCAAGTTGGCTGGATGTCCTTTGGGTGGTGGACCATTGACACACAAAGCAAACTGTTTAGCGTGAAAAATCCAGCAGCGATGCAGTTCTTGACACAAACCGGTGCACCTGCCTGGCACCTACTACCATAACCCGTTCAAAAAGGCACTTCAATTTTTTGTCTTGCCCATTCACACTCTGAATGACACAGATACACAATCCATGTCTCAATTGTATCAAGGCTTAGAGATTAGAGGTTGACCGATTAATCGGAATGGCCAATAAATTAGGGCCGATTTGAAGTTTTCATAACAATCGGAAATCGGTATTTTTGGACGCCGATTTACATTTTTTTTAAATTTAATTTAGACCTTTATTTAACTAGGCAAGTCAGTTAAGAACACATTCTTATTTTCAATGACGGCCTAGGAACGGTGGGTTAACTGCCTTGTTCAGGGACAGAACTACAGATTTTTACCTTGTCAGCTCAGGGATTCAATCTTGCAACCTTACGGTTAACTAGTCCAACGCTCTAACCACCTGCTTTACATTGCACTCCACGAGGAGCCTGCCTGTTACGCGAATGCAGTAAGAAGCTAAGGTAAGTTGCTAGCTAGCATTAAACTTATCTTATAAAAAACAATCAATCATTATCACTAGTTAACTACACATGGTTGATGATATTACTAGTTTATCTAGCCTGTCCTGCGTTGCATATAATCGCTTAGGTACACGTTGCTCCAACCATAAACATCAATGCCTTTATTAAAATCAATACACAACTATATATTTTTAAACCTGCATATTTAGTTAATATTGCCTGCTAACATGAATTTCTTTTAACTAGGGAAAACGTGTCACTTCTCTTGCAAACAGAGTCAGGGTATATGCAGCAGTTTGGGCCGCCTGGCTCGTTGCGAACTGTGAAGACTATTTCTTCCTAACAAAGACAGCCGACTTCGCCAAACGTGGGATGATATAATTAACAAAAGCCATTTGCGAAAAAAGCACAATCGTTGCACGACTGTACCTAACCATAAACATCAATGCCTTTCTTAAAATCAGTACACAGAAGTATATAATTTTTAAACCTGCATATTTAGCTAAAAGAAATCCAGGTTAGCAGGCAATATTAACCAGGTGAAATTGTGTCATTTTGCGTTCATTGCACGCAGTCAAGGTATATGCAACACTTTGGGTAATTTGTCAGAATTTTACGTAATTATGACATAACGCTGAAGGTTGTGCAATGTAACGTTTTGTTTTCGAGATGATAGTTTCCGGATTCGACCATATTAATGACCTAAGGCTTGTGTTTCTGTGTGTTATTATGTTATAATTAAGTCTATGATTTGATAGAGCAGTCTGACTGAGCGATGGTAGGCAGCAGCAGGCTCGTAAGCATTCATTCAAAATAGCACTTTCGTGCGTTTTGCCAGCAGCCCTTCGCAATGCATTGCGCTGTTTATGACTTCAAGCCTATCTACTCCTGAGATTAGGCTGGTGTATCAATTTGAAATGGCTAGCTAGTTAGCCAGGTGCGCGCTAATAGCGTTTCAAACGTCACTCGCTCTGAGACTTGGAGTAGTTTTTTCCCTTCCTCAACATGGGTAACGCTGCTTCGAGGGTGGCTGTTGTCGATGTGTTCCTGGTTCGAGCCCAGGTAGGAGCGAGGAGAGGGACGGAAGCTATACTGTTACACTGGCAATACTAAAGTGCCTATAAGAACATCCAATAGTCAAAGGTATATGAAATGCAAATCGTATAGAGAGAAATAGTCCTATAATTCCTATAATAACTACAACCTAAAACATTTTACCTGGGAATATTGAAGACTCATGTTAAAAGGAACCACCAGCTTTCTTATGTTCGCATGTTCTGAGCAAGGAACTTAAACGTTAGTTTTTTTACATGGCACATATTGCACTTTTACTTTCTTCTCCAACACTTTGTTTTTGCATTATTTAAACCAAATTGAACATGTTTCATTATTTATTTGAGGCTAAATTGATTTTATTGAGTTAAAATAAGTGTTCATTCAGTATTGTTGTAATTGTCATTATTACAACAACAAAAAAAAAAAAAAAAATATATATATATATATATATATATATATATATGTATTTAATAAATGTATTATATATATATATATTTTTAAATCGTCCGAATACTCGGCAGCGGGTTTTTTGGGCCTCCAATAATCGGCATCGAAAAATCATAATAGGTCGACCGATTAGAGATCCTTCTTTAACTTGTCTCCTCCCCTTCATCTACACTGATTGAAGTGGATTTAACAAGTGACATCAATAAGGGATCATAGCTGTCACCTGGATTCACCTAGTCGGACTATGTCATGGAAAGAGCAAGTGTTCCTAATGTTTTGTACACTCAGTGTACATGGTTACTTCAAACTCTGCAGGCTAACATTCCTAAAAAAGACCATTCATTTATAAATTAATATGAATTCGGAGGGCTAAAATGATTCAATATTAAAGCATTGAACCTCTCATTAAAGGCTTCAGTCATACAAAAGTTATACTTAAATCCGAACTGGTTCTCCAGCAAATTAGTAAAAATGGCTCACCCTATGATCAAAAAGGGCCTTTTCCCATTTATTCAGATTACAACCTCACTTCTTTCAAAATGAAATAATCTCCAAAATAGGACTACTTTTAATACAAGCTGGCTGCAGTTTAATCCACCAGAAAAGCCAAAACAAATACACTAATTGATAAAAAAAACATTATCTTTGGAAAAATATATAATCTTTGTAAATGATATCATAATTAGGACTGGGGGAGTTGTCACACATGCAGCTAACAAAATATATATGGAAATGTCTGCTCTATCCAAAATTACAACTAACTGATTTCTGCAAATTATGGACTCCTCTTTAAATCTGCGTATTCCTCCAAAGCTCAGTTGTCCTGAGTCTGCACAACTCTGTCAGGACCTAGGGAGACACTAAAGTGTTTTAGTACTATATCTCTTGACACAATGATGAAAATAATCATGGCCTCTAAACCTTCAAGCTGCATACTGGACCCTATTCCAACTAAACTACTGAAAGAGCTGCTTCCTGTGCTTGGCCCTCCTATGTTGAACATAATAAACGGCTCTTTATCCACCGGATGTGTACCAAACTCACTAAAAGTGGCAGTAATAAAGCCTCTCTTGAAAAAGCCAAACCTTGACCCAGAAAATATAAAAAAAGTATCGGCCTATATCGGATCTCCCATTCCTCTCAACATTTTTTGAAAAAGCTGTTGCGCAGCAACTCACTGCCTTCCTGAAGACAGACAATGTATACAAAATGCTTCAGTCTGGTTTTAGACCCCATCATAGCACTGAGACTGCACTTGTGAAGGTGGTAAATTACCTTTTAATGGCGTCAGACCGAGGCTCTGCAGCTGTCCTCGTGCTCCTAGACCTTAGTGCTGCTTTTGATACCATCGATCACCACAGATTGGAAACCCAAATTGGCCTACACGGACAAGTTCTGGCCTGGTTTAGATCTTATCTGTCGGAAAGATATCAGTTTGTCTCTGTGAATGGTTTGTCCTCTGACAAATCAACTGTACATTTCAGTGTTCCTCAAGGTTCCGTTTTAGGACCACTATTGTTTTCACTATATATTTTACCTCTTGGGGATGTCATTCGAAAACATAATGTTAACTTTCACTGCTATGCGGATGACATACAGCTGTACATTTCAATGAAACATGGTGAAGCCCCAAAATTGTCCTCGCTGGAAGCCTGTGTTTCAGACATAAGGAAGTGGATGGCTGCAAACTTTCTACTTTTAAATTCAGACAAAACAGAGATGCTTGTTCTAGGTCCTAAGAAACAAAGAGATCTTCTGTTGAATCTGACAATTCATCTTGATGGTTGTACAGTCGTCTCAAATAAAACTGAAGGACCTCGGCGTTACTCTGGACCCTGATCTCTCTTTTGACGAACATATCAAGATTGTTTCAAGGACAGCTTTTTTCCATCTGCGTAACATGGCAAAGATCAGACATTTTCTGTCCAAAATTGATGCAGAAGAATGTATCCATGCTTTTGTTACTTCTAGGTTAGACTACTGCAATGCTCTACTTTCCGGCTACCCGGATAAAGCATTAAATAAACTTCAGTTAGTGCTAAATACGGCTGCTAGAATCCTGACTAGAACCAAAAAATGTGATCATATTACTCCAGTTCTAGCCTCCCTATACTGGCTTCCTGTTAAGGCAAGGGCTGATTTCAAGGTTTTACTGCTAACCTACAAAGCACTACATGGGCTTGCTCCTACCTATCTTTCTGATTTGGTCCTGCCGTACATACCTACACGTACGCTATGGTCACAAGACGCAGGCCTCCTAATTGTCCCTAGAATTTCTAGGCAAACAGCTGGAGGCAGGGCTTTCTTCTATAGAGCTCAATTTTTATGGAATGGTCTGCCTACCCATGTGAGAGACGCGGACTCTGTCTCAACCTTTAAGTCTTTATTGAAGACTTATCTCTTCAGTAGGTCCTAGTGTAGTCTGGCCCAGGAGTGTGAAGGTGAATGGAAAGGCACAGGAGCAACGAACCGCCCTTGCTGTCTCTGACTAGCCGGTTCCCCTCTCCACTGGGATTCTCTGCCTCTAACCCTATCACAGGGGTCGAGTCACTGGCTTACTGGTGCTCTTCCATGCCGTCCCTAGGAGGGATGCGTCACTTGAATGGGTTGAGTGACTGATGTGGTCGGCACCCCCCCTTGGGTTGTGCCGTGGCGGAGATCTTTGTGGGCTATACTCGGCCTTGTCTCAGGATGGTAAGTTGGTGGTTGAAGAAATCCCTCTAGTGGTGTGGGGGCTGTGATTTGGCAAAGTGGGTGGGGTTATATCCTGCCCGTTTGGCCCTGTCCGGGGGTATCATCGGATGGGGGCACAGTGTCTCCTGACCCCTCCTGTATTTATGCTGCAGTAGTTTATGTGTCAGAGGGCTAGGGTCAGTCTGTTATATCTAGAGTATTTCTCCAGTGTGAATTTAAGTCACTCTCTCACTCTCATTTTCCCCAGCACTTTTATTTTCCCCAGCACAAGGTGCACCTGTGTAACAATCATGCTGTTTAATCAGCTTCTTGATATGCCACACCTGTTAGGTATATGGATTATCATGGCAAAGGAGAAATGCTCACTAACAGGGATGTAAACAAATTTGTGCACATAATTTGAGATAAAATAAGCTTTTTGTGCATTTGGAACATTTCTGGGATATTTTATTTCAGCTCATGACCAACACTTTACATATTGTGTTTATATTTTAGGAGCACGAGCACGCCTTGAAAAAGTAAAGATTCTAGCTTTAATCTCTCAAATATTTTTCATTGTGCTCCTAAATTTATTTGCGTGCGCCTACATTTTTCAAAATTGGCGCACAAAGGTCAGTGTAGAGCCCTGGGCAGCCTGAAATGCTGGTCAAACCTGCTGACAGCAGCAGCAAGCTCTTCGGTACTGAATAGAGGAGAAAGAGGCTGTCCACACATCTCCCCTATACACCCGCTCTCTAGTCAGCCTGATCAATCCCCGGCATATTCACTTTTCTGTCACTAACATTAAACCACTTAGAAATGTTGTTATCTAAAACCCATTCAGTTACAGCACTATAGTCCTGAAATGGTTGGTCTTTCAAAAGGTGGCCAAGCCCATTTGCACTGATACGAAAGTGCACCCTCACATTCTGCTAAACAGATAATGAATTGATTGGCACATATACAGCATAGTAAAATAGCATAGTAATTGAATTTTGTTGTCTCATTTCCATGATTGCATATAGGCTCTGTCAGTAACCAAAAACGTAGGAAATAACAAATAATCAAATCACACTGAAACAGAATGGAGCGATTGAATGTAACTAATACTGAGATCTAGGCCAACAGTGAGAAGAAGTGTTCCAAGCCTGATGAGACAGAAGAAGCCATGACGCTGCCTAGCTGGCTGGCTGATAGTGACACACTCACCTTTAGCAGAGGGAGGACAAGGAAGGCTCCGCCCCCACTGGCCTCAATGATGATGGCGACGAATTTTGGGTTGACGGCACAGAAGGAGCTGTCCCATGTGACACGGGAGACGCGGATGTCATCATAGCACTGGTCGTTCTTCAGCGCCTGGCCAAAGACATGACGGAACTTACTCGCTCGTACCACTCGCCTGAACATATCTGCCATCAGAAGGAGAGACAGACAGGGAGAGATGTCAGACAGATGCTAGAACAGGGTTACTAAGGACATAAAGTTAACAGTGTACTAAAGGCGACAGATAGTGATACAGTTTATGACAGACCTCTCAGTAGCTACTTTAAACACTTCAGCAGCACTAGTTCACATGGATTTGTTCATTACAAATGTATCTTTAGACCTCCTCTTATGAGTGAAAATTATACTAAAAACAAACTGGTGTGGTCATTGTTCACTAGCCAAACTGATGCTCAGTTAATGTGAAGCCACTCCAGCCAGAACACATATTAAAAGCTTAATGGGACATTGCCATTGGTACATTATGAGACATTAATGAGTCAATCTCTGCCTCAAATGGTAGCGCAGGGCTAAGCTAAGCTGTCCCAAGCTTCGATGGCAGAGCTGTCTCCCAGTCAGAAGAGGCAGACTTGTAGATGACTACTTTTCTGTGCATCTGATCAAACAAGGTGCTGGCTGAGTTTGTGTGTATGAACTATGAACCAAGGAAAATTAGATTTTTTTAAACCATTATTTAACTAATTAATTATTTAACAGCCTAGGAACAGTGGGTTAACTGCCTTGTTCAGGGGCAGAACAGGTTTTTACCTTGTCAGCTCAGGGATTCGATCTTGCAACCTTTCGGTTACTAGTCCAACGCTCTAACCACTAGGCTACCTGCCGCATTAGCCTAATAGCTATTTTGACAAACTTTCTTATTTGTCTACTTAGCCAACTTTATTCACATTGCCCAAATGTTCAACTTTGGCAGGCTAAATGTTGGTGTAAGCTGGCCAAAACGTTCGACAAGAGAGCTCAGTTTAGCTAGCGTATTGCTCGGTTTCCAAACAAAACAGATGATAGATTCCCATCACGCCTCACAGGGAGCAGGCTCCAATCAGAAGAGCTGACGCTACTGCAGGAAGAGCTTAATCAATTACAGTTTAGCATCAAAGGCTTCTGTGTTGGTCTCCCATAGCCCCTAACAGAAAGCAGTACATAGCCACAATACAGCACCGTAAAATCAAAAACCTTGACCTGGTGGATCCTCCTGAGGAGTGTGCAGTAGGCATTTTGCCAGTGTGCCACCCATGTAAAAACATGAACTATTGTTGGCATTTGGATTGAATAATTGTTGATCCTCCCACCATCCTTCATATGGAATGTTGTTTTTTGATGGGTGATGGTTTCCTGCAGACATAGCTTTGTTTCCTTAACAGGAAGTGGATGCAGAAGTTCTATCCTTCCTTTAGCCCATGCGCATGGCAGACTGTGATAATAGCTGAGACTATAAGGAAAAGGACAGCACAAATGTCCGCCATCAGTCATTCTACTAGTATTATTAACTAGTGATTGGGGGGGGGGCAACATGTTTTCAGCACTTTTATTTCAATTACATATCAAAACTCTTTCTCATGCTCTCTCTAGTCTCTCTGCAGCAGAAATATAGTGAGCAATATGTTTGGAACATCAAATTGCAATACATATATAATTGTGAGAATCATAATACATATCGTATCGGCACATCATAGCGTGAGATCCCTGGCAATTCCCAGCACTAGTATTAACCCACATGCTGCTACCTTCAACATCTATTCAGAATGTTCACTGATGGCCTCGCAATCTTGTAAGGATAACCAGAATGTAGTGAATAGCCCATCCTATTGACCCGATGTAAGCACTGGGTAGAATCTGATGGTTTATTGTTGGGGCCTCCGAGCTATTATACAAGGAGCTGGTACATGTATCAATGGGCTGTCCTCGCTCTAGAGCTACGGTGTTACATTCTTCTGACTGAGCTCAACCAAGTCCATCTCCCAACTCATAAAGTATACTCAGTTCATGGGTTTGCATCCTTCTGAAGAAATGGGGCCAGTGACTGAAACATCTCCCTAGCAAATAATACACTATTTATTTATATTTCATATAAATCATATTAGCCTAAACATAGGCTAGCATCCATTTGTCCTGAAGACCCTTCTAGTCACACATCGATCCCTCTCGGAGCAGGAACTGCCATTAGCACAGCAAGACCCATCTCTCCTGGATCAAATATCCTCCTGGGTCAAAGCCTTGGGTACAGGACTATTTGACCACAGACTGCATCACTACAACTGCATCATGCAGCCAGAGAAGGACATGCAGGGTTTAACAAACAGAACACGATGTTCCATTATTAGTTTCAGGCCTGATTATTCATTTTGGAAAGGCTCTCCTCTCACATACATGAACCGTCCAACAAGATGTGCTCCACGCGTCACATGCCAACTTTCCAGAGAGCAGGATGGCACATAAAGGACTAACTCTGGGGTAGCACCACTCCAACATACATACCAGCAGCCATATGACCCTTTGGTCTTCATCATCCTTTTAATTACTGAAAAGTGTATCTCACAGTACTTCAATCCGAGACTGGGAATCACCATTCCATTTATCTCATCAAGTTACAGTTTGAAGCTGTACATCTAACTGGGGGCGGCAGGTAGCCTAGTGGTTAGAGCATTGGGCCAGTAACCGAAAGGTTTCTACATCGAATCCCTAAGCTGACGAGGTAAAAATCTATCGTTCTGCCCCTGAACAAGGCAGTTAACCCACTGTTCCTAGGCCGTCATTGTGAATAAGAATGTGTTCTTAACTGACTTGCCTAGTTAAATAATAAATAAAAATGGAAGGCTAATACATATGTTTTACTATATGTCACAGTTATGTCTGCCAGCCAGTTCTAGTGTCAAATATATTCTGCTGCTAAACAGAGGTGGATCATGTATTTTCTCACCCCTGATAGACATCTATCTATCATCTATCTACATCCTAACTGCAACTAAACCCATAGAAACAGATCATGATCAATTTATACGAGCAATGCAAAACATCTGCTATAGTAAGCCCTAGGTATTGTGAGGTAGGCCATATGCCACTATTATGTAACAAAATGTATGCATTTGTGTTCAAAATGATGACAATTGTGGTCAGTAGGCCATATGCTTACTCTTTCCTGGCAAGAAAAGAGGTGCAGTAGACAGACTGATAACTCCAGTCTCAGATTGAACTGCGACAACACCACAGCGGCATCTATTATCAGTGTATGACCTACTAGACTGGATATCATTGGACACACAATTGACTGCCACAGACTACTGTATTTACATGCACTATTTTTGTGCAACGCTAGTGTGCGGGAAGCCAGAGGTTAAATAAAATTCTATTTCAACTTACTGTACCGGTGGGCAGGAAAGTTGGTCATTATGAGGGGGGGAATTTGAGACAAAATATCTAAAGGATCCTATTATTAAACAGACTTCCAAACGTGGGTATTTTGTAGACCCGCTTCCTATCGGCTTACCTCATGTCAAAACAAGTTACTCCTTTTTTGTCCACATATTATGGCGCATGTGCAGGACTTTTATTTTGACATGAGGTAATCAGGAGAAGAGGTGGTTCTACAACAGACCAGCTTTGGAAAGTCTGTTTAATAATATGATCCTTTAAATATTTTGTATCAAATTCCCCCATCATAATGACCAATCCTCCTGCCCACTGTCAATGTAAGTTGAAATTGAATTGTATTTAACTTCTGGCTTCACGCGGACTGTTTTTGTGCAACCCAATACAATACAATTGAAATGAACGCAAGTGTATTTAAATACACCCGCGTTGTTAACAGCAGCTACCAGAGCATGTAGCTAGCGATCTAAGCAACGTTAGCTAGCTATTATTGAATTAACTAGATGACTGGGTCCTGTAGGTTACTGTAATCTGTATGCTTCTGATTAATACAGGTGATTGGTCAAAGCAGAAATTGAAGTACAGTGTAATAATAAACCAACAAATTTGATCATAGAGCATAACTAGGC
This sequence comes from Salmo salar, assembly GCF_965601325.2. NCBI lineage: Eukaryota > Metazoa > Chordata > Actinopteri > Salmoniformes > Salmonidae > Salmo > Salmo salar. The sequence goes on from NC_138303.1 coordinate 93,256,564, forward strand.
AGGCTACTCTTGATTCCATACGCTAAAGGTGGACAATAGCCATACATTGTGTGGCTAGCAAAAATGCTACCTACTTCCCTATGTGCAATTCATTAGTAATAATTTTCAAAGGCAGATCATCACCCAGGAGGATAAATGATAGGTTAACAAGACTTGCTAAAGCGATGTCTAATAAATGTATCGATAAAGACGCTCATGAATTTACTGTTTACTACTATCGGCTAGAATTTGGAGCATGATTGACACCGCCAGCGAGCTATTATAACAAAAGTGCATATTTTATCCATGGCTCTGGCTGTTACCATTCATTAACGGTGCACAGCCGGGTTGGTTAGCTAGCAGCAAGATGTTTACTCCAAATACAGACCGGTCTATTTTCCTTACCTCCTAAATCTATGCGAAATTTTCCGTGAACGCGAGGTAATCAATATGAACACATGAATATGGTAGTTTAGCCCTCGTCCGTTAGGATTTTCCCTTGTTACACTCGTTTAGCCGTTCGAGTATTCTTCTTTCCCTCCAGACTGCAATTCTATGAACCGGAAGCAACGCCCTGTTCCATCCCCGCCTCTTACATACGAGGAATTTTAGGATAACAATTGTCTTATTTATATGATAATGATACCCTTTTATTTATTTTATTTTTTATTTTTTCTCCAGTGAAAATTATTAAGTGAGTCTATGAAAGCATCACTAACACTGTCATAAGTAGGCTTATAATAATAATGTTTAGTGCGCCTGTAAGTGGTGATTCTGAGAATGGCAAGGCAGGCAGCTCCACATTATAAAAAAATATATATTTCTCCCAGTTTACCACATTTCCCAGATGTTTGCGCCTGGTCAATGTACATTTGTTAAATAGAATCCCACAGTGGAGGTGTTATAATACCCATAGGGGATTTTAGAAACACTTAAAATAAGGGCTGTGTTTCGTGTAGGCTTACCCTGGTGTGATGTTTTGCTAACCATGTAAATCTCTCTCTGACAAGATGACGTATCAATATATTCGTCTCTATTTACTCTAAGATTCGAAAATGCTAATTAGCATCAAAGTAGACATCATGCAAAACTTTAAATCCCTGCAAGCTCCTGCACGTCACCTGTAGCTGATATCTTTGCCAGCAGGTAATGTGTCAATTTAAAACATGCACAAGACAGTTCACAGAATTGTAGCATTTCATTTTTGGGGGGTAAATACAGGTGAATATATTGATAAAAGTAATCTTGTCCTAGAGAAAAGAGTACAATAATGTGCCATTATTTTCAAGGAAAACAATACTCAGTTATCAGATGTCACACCAAGGTAAGCCAACACGAAACACAGACCTATTTTAAGTGTTTCTAAAATCCCCTATGGGAAAAATTTATGGTGGAAAAACAATTGGAACCATTTCCCTGTTTGACCTCTAGGTTTTATGACTCATACTGTGGTACTCTATTACATTTACATTTTAGTCATTTAGCAGACGCGCTTATGCGGAGTAACTTACAGTAGTGAGTACATACATTCTGTGTACTTTTTTTCATTCTGGTCCCAAATGGGAATCGAACCCACAACCCTAGTGTTGCAAGCGTCATGCTCTACGAACTGATCCACACGGGACACAGGACTGTTCTATCTACAGTACGACTGAACCCAAAGGCCTGACTAACACATTCTCATGCGTACAGTACGCACTATAGTTACAAAGGACAAGTATGACTCATTGACTTGCAAGCGGTGCTCAAAACCAGACTGCAATCTGACAGCAATAGCTTTTTTACAACTCAAGTTCCTCACATGGCTGTGTGTGTGCATTTGTGTGTGTGAGAGAAAGAGACACACACACACAGATGGGAGGGAGGAAGGAAGTAAGGGAGGGATGGAGGGAGGAAAGAAAGAAAGAAAGAAAGAAAGAAAGAAAGAAAGAAAGAAAGAAAGAAAGAAAGAAAGAAAGAAAGAAAGAAAGAAAGAAAGAAAGAAAGAAAGAAAGAAAGAAAGAAAGAAAGAAGAGAAAGGAGGGAGGGAGGGAGACATAGATAAAGAGACAGCCAGAGAGAGTATTTGATCCAAAGCACTTTATTACCTTTTTTGGGTTCAGGCTTTGTCTCTGGTGGTTTTTCAGCAGGCTTCTTAGTGACATCGAAGGCCTTCTTCATCTGTGATACTTTCAGGCTCTGGCCCAGGTCCACGGCCCTGTCAATGGACTTGGACATGAGGGGTTCTGTCCGCTCTGCGTGCCTGATCATGGACTTGACCGTGAGGCGTTCTGTCTGGTCTGCATGCCTGATCATGGACTTGGACATGAGGGGTTCTGTCCGCTCTGCGTGCCTGATCATGGACTTGACCGTGAGGGGTTCTGTCCGGTCTGCGTGCCTGATTCTCTGGTACATCTGGTTGGTCTCCTTTATGAGCTCAGCCACAGGCCTGTATGTCTCAGTTTCAAGCTCAGCCACAGACTCACGATCGGTAGGCTCACCAAGACCACTATGGATTCTGTGGTCACCAAGGTTCTTCCAACGGACATCTGTGCTAACCGTGTCAGGTTGGGGTTTAGGGTCATCATCTTCATCTTCCATTCTCTCACACAAGGCCAGCTCTCGTTCTCGTATCTCCTCATCATCTGAAGGCCAAGCTATGTCCTCTGAGTTTGGAACTGTTTCTAATGGAACACATGGCTTATGGGGCTTTGTGGGTACAGGAGGTGGTGGGCCTTTGAGTTTAGCCTGCTTTTCCAAAAAAGTTTGTCTGTCCAACATGTCAAGTTGTTTTGGTTTCTCCTCTTCCGCAGCAAGTTTCACCATTCTTGCCCAAGCATCAAAATCTATGATATTTCTATACTTTTCCTCTCTAGTTGGTGCCCTTTGTTGTTGTGAAAAATCATCCATTGAATCAAAATGATCTGACGTGTACATGTTGGATGGTACAGTGTAAGAAGAACCTGTGTCATCCCATAACACACACATACCCCGAGAAGCTGTGTCGCAAGCATTTCCTTTGCTGACTTGATGTGGTTGTCTCCTCTTCTTCTTTTCCTCTTTGTGGTGATAATCATCACCTCTTTTCTGTTCATCCATAGAGTATGTTTTTGTAGCTGGAATCTTAAAGGGATTTTGGGGCTTTTTTGGGACAGGTGGAGGAGGCCCCTTCGGTTTAGGCCTCTCTACTGGAACAGAAGGATCTATAGAGGCCCCTGTTGTTCTGTCCTCTGGCTGGGTGAAATCCATACTGTTGTTATGTTGTTTTGGCACTGTGCTCGCCATCTCCTTCTCAGGCAGAAGGTGAGTGATGGGTGGTGGGGTGGTGACATGAGTGTAACAGACAGGCTCTCTCTCCCTCTGCATGGGAACAACCTGCCTCTGCCCATCACTACCCTCTAGCTTTGGCACAGAGAGAGGAGGGGAGGGAATCACATTGCATTGTTCTAATGAGTCATCAGCTAAATGTTGATGGTTGGTGATGGAGGTGCATGTGTCAGGGGAAGAGGATACTGGTTTTGCTTTTCCAGTATAAGTTGTAGTTTGCTGTTGTAAGGAGACACTTCTATCATTGCTCTCTACATTATCAAACTTTTTTACACCTATTTGTGAATGAATAGATTTCCCTCTTTTGTCTGTACCTTTGGCGTTTGGCCTTGGTGGAGGCTGAGGAGGATGTGGTGGTTTTAGATTTCCTTGGACACCTGTTGAAGATGATATGTGTAGTTCAGGTTCACACTGGTTTGACTCACATGGCCCAATCCTGTTGTCTTTGACACAGTCTCTTTTTACTTCCCTTCTCTGTGTGTCTTTCACCTGTGGATGCTCATCTGGGGCTGTGGCCTTCTGCTCTTTCTCAGTTTGTGAACCACTCTTAACTGGATCTGTCTTTTCCCAGCATTTGTCCGGCTTCATTTTTGTGTTGAGTGCAATTAATGCTTCTGTTTTCTCATCAAGTTCTTCCTCTATATTCAATAGGACCAAATCCTCATGAGTGCAGTTTTTATCATCATAGAATGTATTATTTATATCAGTTGACTTGGAATTGGCATGAGTTGATTCAATACTCAAGAGGTCTGGTTCTTTGCCTTGAATGCCCATTTTGAGATCACAAACTGCAGTAATTCCAGACTCATTCTCCGAAATAGCTTTGACAGCTTTAGTTCGTTCAGCCTTCTTTGGGGGACACCCGATGCCTGCCGGTTCAGCCAAATGTGGATCTGCTCTTTCCAAACAGTCTGCTGGTGAACGTGAGGTTTGTGCCTCGCAACCACTGCTGCCTTTACAGGAAAGAACACAATAAGTGTTTACAGTGCTGCTTGTATCCTCATCCCATGTTACTTGTGTTTTGCTTGTTTCGGTGCCCAAAGATGAGGCTGTCTGTGATTCCTGCTGTTTCTTTCCGCTAAGAAGTCTGTCCTCACTGAGCCTCAGATCATCCACAGCAGAATAAACGTTCCTCTGTGGGTCAGTGGGCAACATTGGAAGGTCTTGAGGTTTATCCACACCAGCGGCAGAAGTCGTTACCTCCTCCACTATTCTTTTTACAGAAGGCTGTTTCTTTTCCTTCTCTTTGTCCCTGCTATCAGCAATCGCGCTGCTCACATCACACGATAACCACGATTCATCCTTCTCCAGAAGTACGAAGTCCTCCTTGGTAGGTTCTGAGATCAAGTCCTCTGTGTTAGACCTATCTGTCATATCCTCTGTATCTGAGTCTCTGTGCCCACCACCAGCAGGGCATTTACTCATCACTTGTCCTTCCATTGTAGCTCCTGTCCCAGTATTCACCCTTTTCTTATTATCCGCAGATTTCTTCTGTGTTTTGGGCTCTGAGCACTGTGTGCTCCTCTCAGAGCTCAGGATACATTCTGGCATATCTGTACTATGTGTGACAGCCCTGTCTTCTCTGTCCCCTCCCTCGTTCCCGCCCCCCACGGTCAAAGGGCTCTGTTCTTCGCCAAGAGCGGGGCTCATTGGCTCCTTAATGAGGGTGTCTGTTAGGGCAGGGGTCGCAGTGAGCTCATCGTCCCCCTGCTCAGTGGCCAGGCTGCTGCTGACAATCAGTTGCTCTGCTATCCCATAGCTCCCAGTCCCAGCGCTACGACAACCGCTGCCCTGTTCACTGGGCTCCAACTGTGCCTCAAGGCCCTCTTCTCCCCCCTGCTTCGACTGCTCTCCTCCATTGTAGGCATTTGTTGAGACTCCTTCCTTTTCCAACCCTTTGTTCAGTTTCTGACCCATTCGTTGTTGTTCTTTTTTTTTCTCTATAGGAGGAGAGAGATACACGTCAAGACACAGCTGTTGTCAAGGAACGACTCAGAGTGAACAGTAGCATGCTGCTTGCGTATCTCTTAATTTGACATAAGGCCTTGTGCCAAGCCTCTCCCTGTCTGACTCACTCACCCCGTACCTCTCTCTCACTTTCCATATTTCTGTATATAAATAGAAGATAGGAATAAAATAAATTACCCCCCCCCCCCCTCCAGTGAACTATTTCTATCCCTCCTCATTCTGTCCTGCTGGAATGTTGTGGCACTATAATTAAAGTGGCTCTCACTGCCGCCGGTGAGTCACAGGCCAGGGCAACTGGGATAATAGATCAGTCACCAGCCTGGTGCCAAGGTCACACACTGAGGGCTGTTTGGAACATGAACAGAACAAAACTGATGTCCATTTCCCATTGAAAATGAATCAGTAAGGGATACTGAGATATCATATCTTCAGTAAGAGCATGATCTAAGCGCACTCTTAGAATATTACAGTAAGACATTAGACAGAATTAAACCAATCAATTGTTTATGATTGTTATGACAATGAGGACTAAGGAAAGGCCAGCTGGAAAACAGATCAGTCACAAGGGTTTTGACTTTGGAACAGGATTGTCAGTCTGGGAACTGATCAGGACAGTTTTACGACTGACGTGATGGATGGTCGAGGGTAGATTATTTCAGAGGAACAAAGCTCAACAGGCATTAAAATGGCATGCTGTTTCTTAGTAGTTCTAGGTTGCAAACAAAAATACAAATTATTATGTCCTCAACTGACCATCACACTAAGGTCGGTTTATTGTCTGAAGTAAACACTTGTCATTTATACCATGGCAAAACTTGAAATGTGCATAGGCCTATTAAACGTGACAGCCCACTAACTGGCAGCCTGGCGCTATGACACAGAAATGTGACTCCCTGCCCTTAACAGCATATGTAGCAATACATTTTTTATGTTCATAGGGTGTTGATTTAGTAGACTACAACATGGACAGTGACTAAACATAAACTCAGCAAAAAAATAAACATTCTCTCACTGTCAACTGTGTTTATTTTCAGCAAACTTAACATGTGCAAATATTTGTATGAACATAAGATTCAATAACTGAGACATAAACTGAACAAGTTCCACAGACGTGACTTACAGAAATGGAATAATGCGTCCCTGAACAAAGGGGGGTCAAAATCAAAAGTAACAGTCAGTATCTGGTGTGGCCACCAGCTGCATTAAGTACTGCAGTGCATCTCCTCCTCATGGACTGCACCAGATTTGCCAGTTCTTTTTTTTAAAACATTTATTTAACTAGGCAAGTCAGTTAAGAACAAATTCTTATTTTCAATCTTGGACTAGGAACAGTGGGTTAACTGCCATGCAGAACGACAGATTTTACCTCGTCAGCTCGGGGATTTGGTCTTGCAACCTTTCGGTTACTAATCCAACACTCTAACCACTAGGCTACCTGCCGCCCCGATGAGATGTTACCCCACTCTTCTACCAAGGCACATGCAAGTTCCCAGAAATTTCTTGGGGGAATGGCCCTAGCCCTCACCATCTGATCCAACAGGTCCCAGACGTGCTCAATGGGATTGAGATCCGGGCTCTTCGCTGGCCATGGCAGAACACTGACATTCCTGTCTTGCAGGAAATCAAGCACAGAACGAGCAGTATGACTGGTGGCATTGTCATGCTGGAGGGTCATGTCAGGATGAGCCTGCAGGAAGGGTACCACATGAGGGAGGAGGATGTCTTCCCTGTAACGCACAGCGTTGAAATTGCCTGCAATGACAACAAGCTCAGTCCGATGATGCTGTGACACACTGCCCCAGACCATGACGGACCCTCCACCTCCAAATCGATCCTGCTCCAGAGTACAGGCCTCAGTGTAACGCTCATTCCTTTGATGATAAACACGAATCCGACCATCACCCCTGTTGAGACAAAACCGCGACTCGTCAGAGAAGAGCACTTTTTGCCAGTCCTGTCTGGTCCAGCGACGGTGGATTTATGCCCATAGACAAAGTTGTTGCTGGTGATGTCTGGTGAGGACCTACCTTACAACAGGCCTACAAGCCCTCAGTCCAGCCTCTCTCAGCCTGTTGCGGACAGTCTGAGCACTGAGGGAGAGATTGTGCGTTCCTGGTGTAACTCGGGAAGTTGTTTTTGCCATCCTATACCTGTCCCGCAGGTGTGGTGCTCGGATGTACCAATCCTGTGCAGGTGTTGTTACATGTGGTCTGCCACGTTGTCCAGCTGTCCGTCCTATCTCCCTGTAGTGCTGTCTTAGGCATCTCACAGTACGGACATTGCAATTTATTGCCCTGGCCACATCTGCAATCCTCATGCCTCCTTGCAACATGCCTAAGGCACATTCACACAGATGAGCAGGGACCCTGGGCATCTTTCTTTTGGTGTTTTTCAGAGTCAGTAGAAACGCCTCTTTAGTGTCCTAAGTTTTCATAACTGTGACCTTAATTTCCTAACGTCTGTAAGCTGTTAGTGTCTTAACGACCGTTCCACAGGTGCATGTTCATTGTTTATCATTCATTGAACAAGCATGGGAAACAGTGTTTAACCCTTTACAATGAAGATCTGTGAAGTTATTTGGATTTTTACAAATTATCTTTCAAAGACAGGGTCCTGAAAAAGGGACGTTTCTAATGGTTTATAATGGAAGGAAACCAAAAACGTAGACACCCTGTAGCCTTTAATTCCATGTCCATGTTCCAGGCTCTGTTTGATTCCACAGGGTGAAGTGATTGAGGACAGACAGGTGACTGAACCTCTTGACCCTGCATCACTAATCCTTCAGGTATCTTCAGGTATTTCAGGCTTAAGTGGTGCTGAGAGCCACCTATATATTAAACACTATTCCAGTAAGCCCCCCAGGCAATATCAGTTATACTGCATTAAACCCAGGCCTGCAGTGATCAATGTTTTAATAATGGTAGAATTTGCTATGAAATCAGTTTTTGCGTTTGATTTAGGCTCAGCTGTTAAGTGAAGTAAGTGATCTAAACAGGTCTGACAACTTTTAACCTTCACCTATCTAAGTAACTGCCCAGTGTTTCCAGATTTCTATGAAATAAGAACTTATAATTACTTACAATGAGTAAAATAGTAATTAATAATGTTAAAGCTGCAATATTTAACTTTTTGTGCGACCCAACCAAATTCACATATGATCTGTCATTCTCATTTAAAACAAGTCTAAAAAGTGGTAGATCTGTTCTATGTGCGCCATTTCTATGCTTCTCGTTCTTAAGTTTCGTTTTTGCGTCTTTTGCTTTTGGTTTTGTAAACCAGCTTCAAACAGCTGAAAATATATTTTTGATTATGGAAAATATATTTTACAGCAGTTTAGATGGTACAATGATTCTCTACACTTTACTTGCTTGTTTTGTCACAAACTGAAATTAGGAAAACGATTAAAATCTTTGCAACCAGGAAATGGTGGAGTGCTTCCTGCCTAGTGCACCTTCAAAAAGCAGCTTTTCTGTGTTGTGGAAGGGTGTGGGCGTACCCAAACAACAGAATAGTGTGGGAGTATACCGGTCATTAAAAATGTTCATGCAAGTAGTCCACTGATTGGCCAGCTCATCCTCCTCAGAGAGATTATATATTCTATGAGGAAATAGCAAAACATTTTCTTTTAGACAGCCTGTTTGAGGTTAGGTTTTTTAAGTGTTTTTACTTGTCCTATACTAAATTATGCTTTGGTATAGGACACATCAACAACATTATTTGGATATGAGTTAACAGAATGAGAACTTTTAAAAGTGATATTTTCACTGGGCAGTTAATTTAAGTAATCATGACCACCCACTGTGAATAACATACTGTACTGTATCACTACACATAAAGGGAATGAGTGGTTCAATTCATTTATTCTATTCTCACAATGTTGGTATGATGTTATCGCAACTAGATAACATTACAGTGATATGCGCATTGCAGAGTTCCTTCCGGCTTGTATCTAAGGGGTTATTGAGATGGATGTGTGCAGGGTAGAGGATCTTCTCATGGCAGCAGCTGGCAACTGTGGGAGGCATCTGTGACAACAGCCTCACTCAAATATCCCCCTCCTTCTCTTTGTTTCTCTACTATCATGTGAGGACACCAAGCATTTATGAGACGTGTGACTCCGAGAGAACATACTATTAGCAACTCCTGAAAGTCCCAACATAAGCTGTTCTGAAAAAAATATATGTCCCAGGCCCTTATGGAAATAAGTGCCTATTATGATGCACCATTCAAAATAGCGAATAAGAGAACACATACCTTTGTGGCCAACTTCAGAACAGCCCATCGAGGTGCAAACATGGAGTTGAATATAGCTCTGAATCATCACAGCCATGGACAGAGTGGATGGTTGAGTGTGTCGATACCTTCACGCAGGAGTTACATCATGACATAAATAACTGAGGCACATGCACCAAATTGACTGACACGTGGATGCTAAAATGTGTCCGTCACTCAGAATATCATCCAATAATATGCTGCTCTGGTCGCTTCCCCAGAGAATTGAGACTAACATTGTTCTTCTCATCTGTTTAACCCAAACCCAGGTCCAGTATTATCAACACATCACCTGATACATTCCACCAAATACACTATTTTGTCTAATAAAAAGGTCAACACTGAACACACATACTACTTAACCTATGCACAGTCTACGTCTTATGTTACAGCATTTGCTTCCTGTCATCTGAGGTGCAGAGCGGAGGTAGGGAGGCACTCACCTGTCTGAGTTGTGAAAGCGGCAGGCCTGCGGGCCTGTCTGTCTAGAATATTGCCCTGAAGGACTACAGAGTATTTTTGTTGGAGGGATCCTTCTTCCACTGTCACCAGTCTCCCATTCTCCTCCCTGCCCATCCTGTGATATCACAATGACCTAATTTGACTAAGTCAATAAATACACCAATGGTCTGTGTGCATGTATTTGCAATACAAGTGTTACATGATGGATTGTCTCCTCTCCGTTCAGTATGATCCAATACAGGCCAGAAAAGAGAGGAAATTATTTATTTTCATGATACACATTGACTGGACATCCTTAACAAAATGTAGAAAAAGAAGAAAAAGAAGGGCATCACACAACACAGCCAGTGCAAACAATAAGACACAGCTTAAAAAAATTAAATTATGTACAACAAAAAAATTCACTCAAGTTGATTATGTATGTTTTAGGCGTTTTCACTCATTCATGCCTTATATGCAAAAACATCTTATTGTAAGGGGTGAACATCAAGGAAAGATGGCAATTTGTACTCTTGACATGAACTGCTGTAAGTATCCCCCTCTTCCTATGTCTCCATATCCAGCTTTCTCCATTTCTCTCAAAGCATTGACCAGTTAAAGGATTGTCAGTAAGGGCAGGTGAACCCTAAGATGCCTGGCAATGTAGATAAGACTTGGTTCTGTGCCTATTTGTCCAAATAAACCCCTCAGACTTTGGTTTCAATAATAGATCACCCTAGCAACTGATGAGCTTGTCAAGCATATGCACGTGTGGGAGTGAGAGCTTGTGTGTGAACATGTGTACGTTGTGGGTTTGTGTAAGCCAAGAAGTCACTTACAAGGGGCAACAGGATTATTATTTTGGGGGCAGAGGGCAAGTGGCCTTTCCATTCACAATGACTATGCAAAGCCTGCGATGCAGCGAGGCCAGCCAGAGCTAAGGCCAGGGTTAAGCCTGCAATGTAGCTAGGCCAGCCAGAGCTAAGGCCAGGGTTAAGCCTGCAATGTAGCTAGGCCAGCCAGAGCTAAGGCCAGCCAGAGCTAAGAGCTCTAGGCCAGAGCCAGAGCTCTAGGCCAGCCAGAGCTAAGGCCGGGTTAAGCCTGCAATGTAGCTAGGCCAGCCAGGGCTAAGGCCAGGGTTAAGCCTGCAATGTAGCTAGGCCAGCCAGAGCTAAGGCCAGGGTTAAGCCTGCAATGTAGCTAGGCCAGCCAGAGCTAAGGCCAGGGTTAAGGCACTTATGTAGAAATATAAAACACTCAAAAACAAATGATGCAAACAATCAAACCTAGTGCAGTAGCTTTAAGCATAGCATCAGTGGTGATGGAGCATTTGGTGAAGACGCTCATTTTGACAGCACTTAAATCCACCACATAGACTACTGTTCACTGCTATGAGCATGGCCTAAAGCTGAGCACAACTGGCTAACCAAACATAACTTCTATAATAATCATCATAACCCCATCACAGTAACATGAAATAAAAAGTTGAACTTTCAAGATCAAATTCCACTCTTTATAATATTATAGGATATTCTGTAAACTTTTATAACCCATTATGTCATAAATGACATCAAGCTTATAACAGCCACATGAAGGTAGTATAACAGTAGGCTTGAATAAAGCGCACCAAATGATCACGCCTAAATGGTGACCACACTAACCACAAGTGGTAGACTAGGCTGAACTGGATTAAAAGTGAAGGGACAGGGGTCAGTTTGGGACAAATCCCTATCCCATTCAAATAATTGTATTACCTCTAAGGGAATCTTTTTGATCATTGAAAACCCACCAGTGAACACAGGGAAATTCATCCAGTGCAATAACTCAAAAGCCACAAGGGCTGCGTTCAAACAAGTAACCCAATTCTGATCTCTTTTTTACTAATTGGTCAAAAGAATTAGCTCTCAAAAATATATCTGACGTGATTGGTCAAAAGACCAATAAGTGAGAAAAAAAGATAGAATTCTGAACTGGGCTGCCTGTCTAAACACAGCCAGTGTTCACTGACCACAGAACCCAAGCCATTATTGTGACTTGAACCTAAATTAATTGCAAATTGCTTTGACCAGTACCTCGGCGTAACAAACACTAACAAAAGTTACTAATGTAACACATGCCGCGATATTCAGCTGATTAAGAGCGATTTTCATTTTCTTTGTTATCCCAACTCAAGAGCAATCCAGTCTACATGATGTATAGTATAGGCCATTGCATCAGTGACAATGACGTATAGTTCAAGGAGTAAGTTATTTTGCACTCATTTCACAGACACCTTTCCCATCACACTCATAATACAACCATGGTGGTAATAAAATTGAGATATTTGCATGCGCCTGCACACACACTGCCATCACACATTATCCTTTCACACTCAACATGCCAAATGCAGCAGTTAAAACAGACAACACACAACTTCAAAGCATAATAACACCCGTGTGGCCAATTAAGCTTAGGCTGGCCACAAAGAACTCAGCCAACTGCATAATAGATTATATAATTAAAACATGTACAAATAAATACTCTAAATCATAAATAAGGAAGATAAATGAATGTTACATTGGTGATACAACATGTGGGATGATGGCAGTGGCCCCAGTCATACTGTGGCTCTATAACAGCTTTGGAAGTTGCTCATGTCTGCTGTAAACAAAACAATTCCTAGTGGCTAGTGAAATTCTCTCTACAGACTGCCACAGAAACCAGAATTGTAACCCCTTTCTAAGCAACTATAGATAATAGTCTGTTCCGACGCCTCAGCTTGTTTTTGTCCCAACTTCCTAGTTTGGCTAATAGCGTTGCCATACGAATGGAAAAGGCTGAGAAAAGCTGCTTCTTTCTTTCTGCCACAAACAGCTCCAGCTAAATCACATTAGGCTTTGCTGTAGCCATCATAGACACTGCTGGGACACTCCCAGGTCTGGCACTAAATGGGAGAGCAAAAACAAGCAATTCAAACAGTTGTTCTGCTTCAATGTATAGCAACGACTCAGTGGCCACTTCATAGTACCAGGTTTGTGCCTGGGCCTTCAGAGTGTCAAAGGTGTTGTCTTGTGTAGCTTATGCAGATCAACAGATTAGTCTTTTTTAGCAGTACAAAGAAAGGTAGTCTAATGTTACTCTGTTACTGTGGGCAATAGACAGTTGAATAAAGCCGGTTAACAAAGCCTCTACATCTACAGTACCACAAAGGTGTGAACAAGAAGGGGAGGAGAGTATGTACTAGCATGTTGATGCCAAAACTAAACAGCCAGAAAAATCAACCTACTGTATTTGATTGCCTTTTGGGAGTGATGCAGGGACGATGGATAAAGGCATGGTGTCAGACACATTATGGCTTTGACTACAGCTGGTCTACGAGGGGGGCAGCAGAGGATTATCAGTGCTACAGTAGATTAATGGAGTGTTGTAAAATCCAGTCCCAAAACCATTTGAACTCTTTCAGTTGCCCACAAATCCTATCAAACATGATGAGTTCTTAATCAGATCATTGAAGTACTGTACCTATTAACATTGCACAGAAGTGGTGAAAGTTCAGCTGTGGCTAAACTAAACCAAACCAAAGTGTATATGCTCCCTCTAAACTACCTCAAAGAAACAGAAATGAATCCAGAAGAGAATTTCAATATTTTTTCTGTTTCTTCCCATCATCCATAGCATGTGTGATAAGTCCAGTCAGTCTACTGCTCTGCTCCCCATGAGGAAGCTCTAGTTGTGACAATGAGGACAGCTTGCGTAACACTAGACCGTTATGAATGGACTTTTGACCACTTCAAGACATTATTACATTAAGTACCTCAATGGAGGAGGGCTGGCTGAGCCAGTCATTGAGGAGAGAGGCAAGGCAACAAAAACAGTATTGGACCAAAATAGTCTTGAGATGCTTATGTTCTGACTGAGGTACCCTGCTTTGCTTGAAGAAGCAGGAAGCTGCTCATATGATGAAGTTGTTGTTCGGTGACACAAAAACAGCTTGTAACAAGGGAGGAATATACAGAAAATGAGGATTCAATCTTCAACAGTCAGTCTGCTCAGGGGCACGAGATGCTCAGGGGCACGAGATGCTCAGGGGCATGAGATGCTCAGGGGCACATGAGACGCTGAATGAATCAAAACAGAGGCTTAGTTGCACACATTCATTGAGTTCTTTCGAGTGGCTCTTCTCCAATAGCATCTCTTATTTGGATTGATAAACAGACAGTACATGTACACTGACTGTACGAAACATTAGGAACACCTGCTCTTTCCATGACAGACTGACCAGCTGAAAGCTATGATCCCTTATTGATGTCACCTGTTAAATCCACTTCACTCAGTGTAGATGAAGGAGAGGAGACAGGTTAAAGAAGGATTTTTAAGCCTTGAGACAATTGAGACATGGATTGTGTATGTGTGCCATTCAGAGGGTGAATGGGCAAGACAAAAGATTCCCCTAAAAATAAAAAAAAGTTTGGCTTTTTAGTTTGGCAGGGTATGGTAGTAGCTGGGTTTTTCACGCCCAACAGTTTCCTGTGTGCATCAAAAATGGTCCACCACCGAAAGGACATCCAGCCAACTTAACACAACTGTGAGAAGCATTGGAATCAACATGGGCCAGCATCCCTGTGGAATGTTTTTGACACCTTGTAGAGTCATGCCCCATCGAATTGAGGCTGTTCTGAGGGCAAAAGGGGAAGGGGGGTCCAACTCAATATTAGGAAGGTGTTCTTAATGTTTTGTACACTCAGTCTATAATAGGAAATCTTTAATTATTTTTCTTTCTTCCAGCCAACATGTTGCTAATATGTCTCAGGCATGTCTCCAGGACACCTGGCAGATTTCTCCCTGCTCCTTCAAACTGCTCTTACACGGTCAGGTGGTTTAGACACATGGAACCTGTCTGGAGGAGAGACACTGGAAACACAGTCAGCTCCAGGGGGTGGATGGGGGCTCAGAGGGCTGGGGGCACAGTGGAGAACAGCTGGGCCTGATCATCAGCCATGTCTGAGAGGTCCTCGGTGGAGAAGGTGAGGCCTCCCAGTTTGGCCAGGGAGCTGGAGCGTTTGAACAGGGAGGGGACGGTCAGGCCGGCCAGCCTCATGCGGGTCTCCATCTCCTGGGTGCGTGGCCTGACCAGGCCTGGGCGTCCCCCGCAGTTGCTGTGGAGGCTGACGCTGCTGAAGCTCCGGGTGAGGGTGGAGCCATGGGGGGAGGACACAGGGGTCGAAGTCTGGGTGGACCACTGGGGGTACGACACTGGGGTGGTGTTCATCTGGGGGTCTGCGGCTGTGACCACACAGCTGGTAGAAGGGATGTGGGATTCAGAATGCACCCTTACATCCCCCTCCACCTCCATCTCCTCCACCGCCAAGCTCAGGTCCATCTGCTCAGACAGCCCAGCCCCTGAGAGTGGACCTTCCATGGCCAGTCCTGAGATCCTCTCCAGCTGTTCCGCGCCCTGCCTCACCAGCCCCAGCTCCAGCCCTGTCCTCTGTAGCTGGGCCAGGGCCTCCTGCTCCTGCTGTGGCTCCACTCCACCACTAGGAGGGTCCACCTCCACCCCAGCAGGCTGCAACTCCACACCAGGAGGCTGACCCGCTGGCCTCTCCCCCTCCAAGCTGAGCTTCATAAACGTGAGCTCTGTGATGGCTCCAGTCCCCGCCTCCCTCCCTGGCTTTGGTTCCTGTTCTTCCTCCTCTTCCTCCTGCAGCTCGTCCATGTCCTCCGTTTCCAGGGAGCAGTGTCTGTCTCGAGGCAGCTCCTCGCAGCTCATGGGCGACACCAGCCGCTGGCGGTAGGCCTCCAGGCGGGCAATGGTGGCAGGGAGGGCACAGGGGGAGTGGGGGGTGGGAGTGTTGGTGAAGTGGGTGCCAGGGGGGTCTATGGAGATAGTGGGGACCACCCCGCAGTGGCGTGTGGGGTTAAGGCGGTGGTTGCGGCCTCCTGCCGGGCGCTCACAGCGCCGCCCTGGTGGCAGACGCAGGCAGTCTTTACAGGACTGGTAGGAGGGCTTCACTTTGTAAGGGTTTCCTGTGCTAGCACTGTCCTAAACAGAAGAAACAGAGAGAGGGAGGGAATGCATGATCAGGTACAGAGAGAGTGACAGGGTAACGGACCAAGGACGTGACCTGATTTAAGGTCTCGAAGCTAATAAAACTGATTATGACACCTACAAGATGATGATCCCTTAAATGAAATGGGATCAAATAATGACAGAAATATTACACTTACAGCATTACAATAATAGGCTTAGTATCTCAACCCTAACCCCAAGCCAGTTCAAGTTAAAAGTAAGCAAACCAGCATAATTCTTATAGATACAGGTATTAATTACTGTCCCACTCACGTCGAAGGCAGCGGGGCAGCTGCGCTTGGCAGCCAGGCGGTTACTGTTGTTGGCGTTCTCATTGTTGAAGCGGTTTACGTTGGCCTGATCCTTCCTCTCCTCGTCCTCCGTCACTCCCTCTCCTCCTGCAGGTGTCCGGGCCAGGGCGGCCATCTCCGCCTCCTCCTTCTGAGCCTCCTCCTCGTCCTCCTCCTCCACCGTGCTGAACTCCAGGCGTAGCCTCATGTCCTCCAGGGGCTCCAGGCGGCCCCCACAGGTCTGGGCGGCAGTGGCCTCCCCAGGCAAAGCCAGTTGGGCCATTGGGAAGCCCTCATCCTCCAGAAGGGCGTCCCTCTCCACATCCTCGATCTCGATGAACACCCTTTCCATGCCCAGCAGGGGAGGGCCGCGCACTGGGGTGGAGGGCTCGCTGTCCAGGGCCGTGTCCGACAGCCGTCTGAAGTAGTAATTGTAGTTGAGAGGGTCCAGGGCGTCCACCTCCAGGCCCCGGCAGGGGGAGGCGCTGCAGCCCTCTCCCCCCCAGGCCTCATCCTCCACGGGGGTATCCTCTCCACCACAACACTGGCCAGACGCCTCATCTGGGATGTCCTCCCCTCCCTCGGGCCTCCACAGCTTGTTGTGGCGCTGTTTACTGGGGAACACATTATGGTTATTCTAACCCCATCACTATGTACAGAGTACATGTACTTTATACAGACAAAACGAGATGCTTAGCCACTAATAAAACTAAAGGATCATTCAGTCACAATGACCTGCAGTCTATCTACCAACCGAAATATAAGCTAATAACCTTAGACTGCTTACCTTAGCTGAGCCCCTCTAGACAGCTACTGTGGTGAATTAACTGTCACATTTGAGCTGACCTCTAGGCAGCGAGTTAGGTTGAGCATAATGAGGTTAAATATCTTAGGGTCCTTGCTCCCTGTGATCCTTGGGACGTCCCAACTCTGATGTTAACCCATTGAAGTTGAAATTAAGGTTAGGTCAGGATTATGGTTAGGATAGTGGTTATGGTTAGAATAGTGGTTAAGGTAAGCGGTAGGGACGTCTAGGGTTGCAAAGGGTTGGAAACTTTCCTATACATTTCCGGAAATTTTCTATGGGGAAGCTTAAATTCATCAAAAAGTTAGCTTATAACAGTGAACCTTTTGTGGGATGCACAAGGAAATTCTAGGTCTTGTGGCATATTTTGGTGAAACTATCCCCAATTAAATGGAATTGCAACCCTCTGCATGCACAGTGCATTCTTCCATCACATGTACAGCTGATTCTCAAGATCTTGCACACTAATGAAATGCTATTGAGCCCACACTACTACACTGTCTGAGCCAAGGACTGCATGCTTTCTGGTAAGTTCTGATTACAATACAGGGTAGGGTGAATATATTTGATATGACATACATGATTTTTTGTTAGCTCTAAATAGTCGCCTACAGCAAAGTGTGTTTAAATCATGTCTAACTTGTTAACAATTTCTGCTTGCTAGTTTTTGCTACCATGAGGGTCTAAGCTTGCTTGAGCCTGCTAACTGAGTGTTAATTCACCTGTTTTCATACGTTTCATTTTAAAACATTTATTTTACAAAGGAGTTTAATCTAACTGCTTAACTATTTATCTGTACATAGAATTGTATTTATTTATTTAAATAATAAAAATCTTTACAGGAAAATGCCATGAGCACTATCTGATGTGTGGAGACATTTCACTGCAGCTAATGTAGTCGAAGAAGCTGTGTACATTTACAAATAAGAATGCAACAAAGATGCAGAATCATCTGGCCAAGTGCATAAAGTTCCCTCAGCGCTCACAACAAGCAACCTCTGACAAAGGTCACTCTACTTCTATTTGAGGTGAAACTTATGAATCAGACACCTTATCAATAACAACAGCTCATGGTCCTTCCTTCCTCCAGAAGTTGTTTTGACTCAATGGAGGAACGTAGTCAGAGAAATGCTGATGAATGTCTTGCTCGAGCTGTGTATGCAACTGGTTCACCTCTGATGCTCACAGGCAATGTGTATTGGAAGAGATTTCTGAACGTTCTTCGCCGAGCATAACCCCTCCAACCAGACATGCTTTATCTACTCATTTGCTAGATGCAGAGGTAGCAAATCATAGAGAAAGCAGACTGTACTGCAATCAGCTCTGATGGGTGGTTGAATGTTCGTGGGAAAGGAATAATTAGCTACATAATCTCCACCCCTCAACCAGTATTCTACAAGAGCACAGACACAAGGGACAACAGACACACCGTCTCTACATTGCAGATGAGTTGAAGGCCGTCATTAATGACCTTGGACCACAGAAGGTATTTGCACTGGTGACAGACAATGCTGCGAACATGAAGGCTGCTTGGTCTAAAGTGGAGGAGTCCTACCCTCACATCACACCCATTGGCTGTGCTGCTCATGCATTGAATCTGCTCCTCAAGGACATCATGGCACAACAAATATGATATGGTAAATATATCCAATGCAAAAAACATTACAATTAAATGGTATTAATTTGCATATATTTCCGTTAATTCCCATATATTCCCGTTAATTCCCATTGAAAGTTTCCACCTCCAAATATTCCCCAAAATGTGCAACCCTAGGGATGTCCCAAGGATAGCACTAACCAATACCTCATGACTGCAGTGGAGTAAGAATGAGTGGCAGATTCTCCAACTGTAGCACAGTTGGTTACATACCGGAGCAAACCTGCATATACCAGTACAGTACCCCAGTATACCCTGACTCACCTAGCGTCCAGGATGCCCTCGTACTCGGCCAGCTGCTTCATAAAGCCAGCGTTGGGCCGAGCAATGCTCCTCTTCTGCTTCACAAAGTTGTAGGCCTTCTCCAGAGTCCAGCCATACTCCTTCATGGCATACGCTATGACTGTGGAGGCTGACCGGCTCACACCCATCTTACAGTGGACCAGACACTTAGACTGGTTCTTCCTGTGGGGCAATAATGCTTTACATTAAAACCCTATTCATTTTGAAGAAGTATAATCCAGAGTGACTAGGCTTTCCACATAGTTTTAGTGTATAAAATAACCCAGACACAGAGCAACTACCCACTATTTAAGTCTACACTTCCTTTGTTGTTCTGCAGTAAATACTTCACGTGCTGCAAGACATGTGTTTTAGTTAGCTGTTCGAGAAATAGGGTTTAGTTTGTTTGACAAGTAGGCACTCACTTGGCTCTGACGATGAAGTTGTAGGTCTCGTTCCAGTGGGCCAGCAGGTCTGTGGCCTCCTCATCAAACACCCGGATATTGTGGTAGGAGAACGTGCCCTGGAAGAAGTTGTCTATTTCCCTGGTCACATTGAGGATGTAGCCCACACTGCATCAAGAAAAAAATAAACATGTTTCAAGTTTTAATTTGTCATATGTACAGGATACACATGGTATACACAGGCCAACGAAAAGTGCTTACTGGCAGATTCCTTCTCGATAATGCAACAGTAATAAATAAATGTTGATGTGTACACCGAGTGTCTAAAACATTAATGACACCTTCCTAATATTAATTTGCACCCCCCATTTTGCCCTCAGAACATCCTCAATTCGTCAGGGCATGGATTCTACAAGGTGTCAAAAGCGTTCCACAGGGATGCTGGCCCATGTTGACTCCAATTCTTCCCACAGTTGTGTCAAGTTGGCTGGATATCTTTTGGGTGGTGGACCATATATAGTACCAGTCAAAAGTTTGGTCACACCTAATCATTCCAGGATTTTTCTTTATTTTTATTGTTCTTGACACAAACCGATGTGCCTGCCTGGCACCTACTATCATACACTGTTCAAAGGCACTTACCGTACATCTTTTGTTATGCCCACTCACCCTCTGAATGGCAAACACACACAATCCATGTCTCAAGGCCTAAAAATCCTTCTTTAACCCGTCTCCTCCCCTTCATCTACACTGATTGAAGTGGATTTAATAGGTGACATCAGTAAAGGATCATAGCTTTCACCTGGATTCAGCTGGTCAGTCTATGTCATGGAAATGCTTTGTACACTCAGTGTATATCGGTGTGTGTGGGTATGTGAGTGCATGTGTGCTAAGGTCCAGAGAATCAGTGTAGGTGCTAAGTCCAGATCAAGTGTTCAGCAGTCTGATGGTATCAGAACTCATGCTCCAATACCGTCTGTCCGATAGTAAGGGAGTCAACAGCACATGGCTGGGGTGTGTGGGGTCCTTGACGATGCTCTGGGCCTTCCTCAGGCACAGTTTCAAGTAGATGTCCTGGATGGGTGGGAGCACAGTCCCAGTGATGTACTGGACCGTCTTCACCTCCCGCTGGAGGGCCTTGTGATAGTGGACGGAGCAATTCCCGTACCAGGCCATGATGCACCTTGGTCAGGATGCTCTCAATGGTGCAGTGGAAGTATTTGGAGAGGACCTGGTGTGGCATGCTGAATTTCTTCAGCTGCCGTTTGAAGTAGAGGTGCTGTTGCGCCCTCTTGACAAGAGTGGTGGTGTTCCAGTGGGGCAGTATCTCGTTCAGTGGTGCTATCCGTGTTCCAACAACCAACCTTTCTGTATTGGTAGGTCTTATGAAGGAGAGATGTATCAATGACCTGACATACATCTATTCTCCTTCGTATGGGAATACAGAACAATACAACACTATGTTTGTGAGCCAGGGCTGATGGTTAGGGAGCAGGGCTGGTTAGGGAGCAGGGCTGGTTAGGGAGCAGGGCTGGTTAGGGAGCAGGGCTGGTTAGGGAGCAGGGCTGGTTAGGGTGAAGGGGAGCAGGGCTGGTTAGGGAGCAGGGGTGGTTAGGGAGCAGGGGTGGTTAGGGAGCAGGGGTGGTTAGGGAGCAGGGGTGGTTAGGGTGAAGGGGTGGTTAGGGTGGTTAGGGCTGGTTAGGGAGCAGGGGTGGTTAGGGAGCAGGGCTGGTTAGGGTGAAGGGGTGGTTAGGGTGAAGGGGTGGTTAGGGTGAAGGGGAGAAGGGCTGGTTAGGGAGCAGGGCTGGTTAGGGAGCAGGGGTGGTTAGGGAGCAGGGGTGGTTAGGGAGCAGGGGTGCGTTAGGGAGCAGGGGTAGTTAGGGAGCAGGGGTAGTTAGGGAGCAGGGGTGGTTAGGGAGAAGTTCTAGTGAAATAGCTTTAGTGTTTGTGAGACGTCCACTCACCCACAGTCCCGTAGTTCCTCTAGATTGGAGGCATTCCACTCAGAGCCCTAGAGAAGACAAACACAGAGGAATGAATATCAAGACAACTTACTCTGTCAGGTTACAAAGGTCAAACTAACTACACCAGGGTTATAGTAACAGAGTTGTGACAGTAGTTCAGAGGTTAGCGAGGAGGACTGTAGTTACTAGTTAGTGTTAGGGATACAAAGAGACAATTAGGATGTAAAGTTAGGGAAAGGTTCTCACCAGGTAGAGGTGGTCAAAGATGAGTGTGGCTTTGTCCATCTGACCCAGGATCAGCAGCATCTCATTGTCGAGGAACTCTTTGTACTCATTCAGGTTACAGCTCATATGCTGCTCTAGCTCCACACGGATCTGAGAGGGGCAGGACAGAACCGGTATTAGGCTGCACTATGGTTCTTCTACCATGCAGAGTTAATTGCCACAACAAACCGATCTGTGTGCCCCACAAAGCCTGGTGAGATACCTCCTTGGAAGTGACATTCTCCAGGTCCCGGAACATCATGATGCTGCGCAGTTTGGCTTTGATTGCACACTCCGTTCTCTCTCTCTCCGTTGGCCTGAATAACAACATATGTCAATATATCAATTCAATTATGAATGAAACCAACACATTTTTCACTTTTGATGAAAACGAGAAAGGCCCGGTTTACCCTGATGGACATACATTACCAATCTCAGAAGGTACTGCAACTAGAAATGAATCATAAGAAAAAAAACGACTTAACTGAATCTTACGAAACCGGATGATTCAGGTCTTACCGGTCGACGAACATGGCAGGTGAGTCGGGCCGCATGGTCTCCAGGTCGGTCATAGTGTTCCACTCGTTGATGCAGCTCTGCTCGGAGGTGATACAGCTCTCATAGAAGCCCATCCAGGTGAGGGCCATGCCCCCGGGGAAGTAGTTGTGCCTGCGAGACACATCGCTTGCCTTATGGAGGATCTGCAGGGCAGACCTGAAGCCACACAGGTAGAAGAAGCTCCCAGTCTTAATACAGGTTCTCAACAGCAACTATTCAGAAGATATTTCAC
This sequence comes from Salmo salar, assembly GCF_965601325.2. Classification (NCBI taxonomy): domain Eukaryota; kingdom Metazoa; phylum Chordata; class Actinopteri; order Salmoniformes; family Salmonidae; genus Salmo; species Salmo salar. Next base: position 93,279,035 of record NC_138303.1, read on the forward strand.
TTATCTGATTATAGAGTCAGTAATCATCGATTTTCAATGACACAGGAAATTCAGAATATATTTAAAGGCCTGTCAAACCCAGAGAAAATGATGAGTCTGCTGAGAATGAAAAGAAAAGTGCATGCACATTGTAATGATAGTGGCATCTATTGACCAGTAGATGGTGCATGGACAACTGGCAGCGGGTTCGGTATCAAAGTGTTACCAGCCTAAATAATTCATCTACTAGTTTATGTTTTTCTACTCATTGATTGTTGATTTTAAAATGGAACCAACATGGTAGAGTACAGTCACTGTATGGTTTCAGGGAATATAAGGTCACCAGACAATTCTATTTTGAAGTACCCAAATACAGTATCAAATCCAAAAATCACTAGACACTTACCACATGGCCTGCACAGAAACAGGCTTGAAGACATGTGATCGTCCTCCTGTGGTCACACTAAATCCCCTGAGGAGAGAGCAGATGAAGGATTAGAGAGAGGGGTCTGGGAGCACGAACAGGGGCTGAGCTACAAGGGTTTAGGGGACTATTCAGGACACATCCCAATGGAACATTCCTCCAGCACAGAGAGGGATGACTAACAGCTCAGCAAGAACTCATCTGCCACATGGAGAATTGAAAATGCCTGTAGTTGACTGGACTGGCCACTGGAGGGCAGAGCAACTCCTTCTGCGTCACAGGGCTGGGCCGTTTGAACGGGCTAAATGATCAGAGGTACTTCATGGTCGACTGTATATGCAACTTAATGTATGTGGGATGCACTGTGACACATACCGTACCTTTGTGGAAAGTTTAATGTATATTTATGTGAGGGTATAGACTGAGTATACCAAACATTAGGAACTCCTTCCTAATGCTGAGTTGCAGCCCACTAATTTTGTCCTCAGAACAGCCTCAATTTGTTGGGGCATGGACTCTACAAGGTGTCGAAAGCATTCCACAGGGATGCTGCCCCACGTTGACTCAATGCTTCTCACAGTTGTGTCAAGTTGGCTGAATGTCCTTTGGGTGGTGGACCATTCTTCATACACACGGGAAACTGCTGAGCATGAAAAACCAGCTGCATTGTAATTCTTGACACTCAAACCGGTATGCCTGGTACCTACTACCATACCCCGTTCAAAAGGCACTCAAATCTTTTGTTTAGCCTATTCACCATCTGAATGGCACAGATACACAATCCATGTCTCAAGGCTTAAAAATCCCTCTTTAATCTGTCTCCTCCCCTTCATCTACACTGATTGAAGTGGATTTAACAGGTGACATCAATAAGGGATCATAGCTTTCACCTCGTCAGTCTGTCATGGAAAAAGCAGGTGTTCTTAACGTTTTGTATCCTCAGTATGTAGAAGAGTAGCACTTACCCATCTCCATCTAAATGGATCTTCGTATCGCTCCATAGCGGTAGCACCATCCCGATAGAGCAGCTTTTACTGGGAATTATGCAACGGAATAGATTATTACTCTATGATAACAACAAACCATATTGTAGTGTAATACTGCTGGCTAAGGAGGAAAGACAGGTACCTGTCCTTATCGGTGAAGTCCATCCCTAGCAGGATATTCTCCTCTGTGTCCTGTCGACCACTGGTGTAGACCACAACCATGTACCGCACGCGGTCAGACCAACCACTCTCTAACCGTACAGCCTGGGGTACAGTAAGAACAGGTTACACTGTGTGGCATTTGTTTGTCAATAAAAATGGATGGTAAGTACATCTGAGATGGGGATTTGACTCACCAGTTTAATGCGGTCCTCAGAGCGGAGGGTGTTAATCATGACCTGCAGGTGTCGAGGTAAGTCACCTGGGAGAGAAGAGAACCGCATACCATAATCCAGATCAAGCAAGCCTCATAATCAGACATATTGTATAACTGTGTCCAGCTCTGCTATCCAGGCCCCTATTTAGACTGGTACCTCTGATTATGATCCAATTACACATTGCAGAGCAAAGCCTGAACATCTCATGACAAGACGGGTAAATAAATGGGAATGGTGTACCATAACATCTAATCTCAAGTACAATCCTCGGCTAAACCCATACAAACATACAGAAACAGTCTGTCATACACACAGATAAATGCATGCCAGGTTCATCAGAGCTAAGCATCGACTTGAACGTCTGGTGATGTAATCAAGAAATCTGGAGCTCCTCACATTGATCTTGTGATTAACCTGCGTATCATAGGGTAGGAGAGGGGTGTGTTAGGACTCCAAATGAGGGGATGGCACTCCCCGATCTATCTCAACAACCCTGTTATAAGACATGCTGCATCACACACAGGTACACACACACACACACAGGCCTACCCGTACATATACACACACACACACCACTGAGGTAACATCATATGTGCTGCAGGCTGGTTAGTCTAGCTTGGTGAGTTTATGTAACATCTTGATGGGGGAAAAATAATAATAATCAAACAAGCAGGATCTACAAAGCCCCTTGTATGGTTTGTCTTCTCCCTTCGCCTGGTTACTAGGCAGACTCTATAAGGTCACACCTGGACCTACTTTGACAAACATATCAAAGCTAAAAGCAGACAAGTACCTGCCTCGAGGGCAGTCAATGGCCAGGTAATGCTTCAGTGAATATGGGTTGAACATAGGCTCAACCACAAAGGCCAAGCCAACCTCAGACAATATTACCTCGTCTTTAAATAGAACTTTAGCAGTGGCATTGTCACGGTTCACTGAACAAATCTAATCAAATTTTATTTGTCACATACCCATGGTTAGCAGATGTTAATGCGAGTATAGCGAAATGCTTGTGCTTCTAGTTCCGACCATGCAGTAATATCTAACCTAAAAATGTCACAACTACCTTATACACACAAGTGTAAAGGAATGAATAAAAATATAATGAACGAGCGGTGGCCGAACGGCATAGGCAAGATGCAGTAGATGGTATAGAGTGCAGTATATACATATGAGATGAGTAATGTAGGGTAAGTAAACATTATATAAAATAAAGTGGCTAGTGATAAATTGATTACATCAATTTTCCCATTATTAAAGTGGCTGTAGTTGAGTCAGTATGTTGGCAGCAGCCACTCAATGTTAGTGATGGCTGTTTAACAGTCTGATGGCCTTGAGATAGAAGCTGTTTTTGTCTCTCGGTCCCCGCTTTGATGCACCTGTACTGACCTCGCCTTCTGGATGATACCGGGGTGAACACCAGTGGCTCGGGTGGTTGTTGTCCTTGATGATCTTTTTGGCCTTCCTGTGACATCGGGTGGTGTAGGTGTCCTGGAGGGCAGGTAGTTTGCTCCCGGTGATGAGTTGTGCAGACCTCACTACCCTCTGGAGAGCCTTATGGTTGTGGGCGGAGCAGTTGCCGTACCAGGCGGTGATACAGCCCGACAGGATGCTCTCGATTGTGCATCTGTAAAAGTCTGAGTGTTTTTGGTGATAAGCCGAATTTCTTCAGCCTCCTGAGGTTGAAGAGGCGCTGCTGCGCCTTCTTCACCACGCTGTCTGTGTGGGTGGACCATTTCAGTTTGTCCGTGATGTGTACGCCGAGGAACTTAAAACGTTCCATCTTCTCCACTACTGTCCTGTCGATGTGGATAGGGGGCTGCTCCCTCTGCTGTTTCCTGAAGTCCACGATCATCTCCTTTGTTTTGTTGACATTGAGTGTGAGGCTATTTTCCTGACACCACACTCCGAGGGCCCTCACCTCCTCCCTGTAGGCAGTCTCATCGTTGTTGGTAATCAAGCCTACCACTTTAGTGTCGTCTGCAAACTTGATGATTGAGTTGGAGGCGTGCATGGCCACGCAGTCATGGATGAACAGGGCCAATGAACAATGGGCCCAGTGTGTGTCAAGAGTGTGTATTTACCTGCGTGTTTGTGGTGTGCCAGTGTGTTTACCTGCATGTTTGTGGTGTGTAGGGGTCTTGGGTCCCTGTGCATTGGTGCCCTGTTGCAGGAAGAGGGCAGCTCCTTTGACCATGAAGAAGCTCTCACTGAGGCTGAAACAGACAGACAGGGAAATAGGGTTTCTAGTGGTTTGATGTTGTAACACACAGGGGAAGCATTCATTAGAGAAGTGAAAGAAAGAGTACAGACTGTACTGGAAGTAGGCAACAGATCATCAGCATATCTGAATAGCGTGTTGGACAAATCATTGTACTGCTTCAACAGCTTAAGCACCGTCTGTGGCACACTGCACTCCACAGTACCTAGAGTAAGTAGCATGGCGTTCTACTCTAGAACAGAGAGGACATTTGAAATAGTCACTCCTTCTACACCTGCTTGGTGTCTCTTCCCTGTTTTGTTGTGCTCCATTTAAGTAGATCACAAAACTACCCAGCCATAGCCTACTTTCCTTTCCATGATGTATTTGACAGACTATGCAATCACCAGCGCGTTCACTTCAGGGAGGCAAAACATTCATTGAAAATTATCATGTGGAATGTGGATGCCCTGCTGCAGACTCTCCTAAGGCTGATGTGATTCAATGAACTGTCCAACCCACAGTATTCTTCTCACTTGTCAATGAGTGAGGCTGTTTTTCTCCAGGAATGGAGACAAATTACCTGGAGATGTAGAATTGCATAATCAGAGAGCAGAGCTACAGTGGGAAGAAGAGGCAGGGTGGGATGGCTGTTAATTGCTTTTCCAAAGTTTAGTGACTAGCAGGAAAGGATGTTCCCAAATTCATCAGGAAGTAAATGTGAGCAGACCTTTCCTTTATGAAATATTTCCCAGATAATGAACTGACAGAACGTGGTTAGGTCCCCTGACCTATCGTTGGGGCAGATAATGAACTGACAGAACGTGGTTAGGTCCCCTGACCTATCGTTGGGGCAGATAATGAACTGACAGAACGTGGTTAGGTCCCCTGACCTAACGTTGGGGCAGATAATGAACTGACAGAACGTGGTTAGGTCCCCTGACCTAACGTTGGGGCAGATAATGAACTGACAGAACGTGGTTAGGTCCCCTGACCTATCGTTGGGGCAGATAATGAACTGACAGAACGTGGTTAGGTCCCCTGACCTATCGTTGGGGCAGATAATGAACTGACAGAACGTGGTTAGGTCCCCTGACCTATCGTTGGGGCAGATAATGAACTGACAGAACGTGGTTAGGTCCCCTGACCTATCGTTGGGGCAGATAATGAACTGACAGAACGTGGTTAGGTCCCCTGACCTATCGTTGGGGCAGATAATGAACTGACAGAACGTGGTTAGGTCCCCTGACCTATCGTTGGGGCAGATAATGAACTGACAGAACGTGGTTAGGTCCCCTGACCTAACGTTGGGGCAGATAATGAACTGACAGAACGTGGTTAGGTCCCCTGACCTAACGTTGGGGCAGATAATGAACTGACAGAACGTGGTTAGGTCCCCTGACCTATCGTTGGGGCAGATAATGAACTGACAGAACGTGGTTAGGTCCCCTGACCTATCGTTGGGGCAGATAATGAACTGACAGAACGTGGTTAGGTCCCCTGACCTATCGTTGGGGCAGATAATGAACTGACAGAACGTGGTTAGGTCCCCTGACCTATCGTTGGGGCAGATAATGAACTGACAGAACGTGGTTAGGTCCCCTGACCTATCGTTGGGGCAGATAATGAACTGACAGAACGTGGTTAGGTCCCCTGACCTATCGTTGGGGCAGATCATTGAGCCCACCACTGAAATATTTCCTCTGCCTTTCTTCAGCCAGCACCATCCATCCCTCCCTTCTCTGGCCAGGGATGGGCTCTCTTGACTTCCCTAACCCCTGTGCTCGAGGCACTGACTACCCCCGGATAAAAGATAGTTTTTCCTTAGACTTGGAAGAATGTCCAGGAAGAATGTCCAGGAAGAAAAGAGTTGGGTGTTTGCTGGCCACAACATTGACCAGGAGGAACAGAGCTGGGCTTTGTTAACAGACAGGCTACCCTCTCGCTCTGCCACCACAAACAAAGCATGGTATGACAGTGGGTCCATCACAAGACCTTTTGTTTCTGCCCCGCTGTTACGTAGCATTGTTCCTTTTCAGAATGTCCTGAAAAAGATGAGGGTGGCCTCGGTCAAGAGGTCAGAGTTGGGTAGGGTACCATAACAGCTCATCTTCAGATGTCTGATGTACTGTAAATGGGATGAACTGAATAGCAGTAATCACAGATGGATGTATAGACCTAAAGAGAAAGCTTTATGGAAAAGGCTCCAGCTACTGTTGATCCGTCCATTACACCATTACTGAAAACAATCAGAGCATGTCCCCATCTTTCTAAGGCTGAGTTTACACAGACAGTCCAATTCTGTTCATTTTTTCAATTATTGCCAAAACAGCTGATCTGATTGGTTAAAAGGCCAATTAGGCTGCCTGTGGAAACGCACCTTAAGACAGCTGTGAACAGTAAACTTCTAAAAAGAACACTCAAGAAGAAATAGACAGCCATTAAAACAAGTAAGCAATTCTAACAGTACGACCAAATGTCAAATTAAAGTACAATATGTATTTATGTATAAGAAAAAATAAGTTGCCAACCCTGGAAAAAACCCACAGAGCTATCCAAATAAAATGTTACACTTTAATACCAATGACTAATACAGAAAATGCAGGGTGCACACTTACAAGTTACAACCATTCAAACCATTGTCGCCAATGTGCTACCTCTTATCACGGTAGAAATGCCAGTGAGAGATACTCAAGGAGAGGCAATCCTGAGTGCGAGTGGAGGACTTACATTCGCCAGATCTCTCTCCGACTCAGGACTGCGTTCTTCACAAAGTGAGGCAACATGGTAAGCATGGCATCCTGTGAAGGCTCCACCACAAGATGCATCCTGATTCTGGATCTCTCCCTCAGTAGCTCTCTGGTGTCTACTGGCTTCCTCACAAAATCTCCTCCACCCTTACAGCTTCTTAGAACATACATGTGCAAAAAATACATTCACAAGCATTTTGTGCCTCAAAAAAACGAATTTGGTTTCCAAAGTATAATAACTGATATAGCCCTGTGTTTTTTTCCCCCCTGTAAAAAGGTACAGATTGGGTTCAATAGTCCGATGACGTATCCTGTCTTGGTCTGGTGCGTCCGTCTCTCCCTCCTGTCCGTCTGGGCTGTGAGGATCAGTCTTCAGACTTCTGCTGCGTCTGTTCAGCTCTGCCTCCTGCCTCAACTCCCGACCATCAGCAGCAGCTCATCTCCTCCTCACAGCACGCGCTTGAGCAATCAGAACTCCCTCCGCAACTCCCGACACAAAAGCACCTTTCAAGCATGTTTCACGTTAGCTGGGTTGGGTGGCAGGGAATCTAGCTTGCCTCAGCTTCAGTCTACAAAGCACACATCTGTAGAGTGAGTGGATGCTATTTGACATGTAAGATCCCAGAGGATCTCTGCCAAAGGAAACATACTACTCATTGAGAGGCATATTCAACTTTGTATGAACTATAACTCCATCACAGAACACATATCCAATGCCAGTGTGAAGCAATTTACACAAGCTGCTAGTTAGACACACACCAAGGACATCTTCCCTTTTGAAGTCTGCACACACCTCTCTCCTTGGCTGTTGCATAACCCTGTCTGGTGCTTGGGCTTTCTGGCTGAGGCAGCCAGGGTACTGTGACACCCAAGGGCTGCTGGGGGGTAAATGTGCATCAGGTTTCTGCCTGACTGATACAGTATGGCCCTCAGAGAGGTAGACTTGCTGACATCACTGGGTCCTAGGGTCTGAGAGAGGACAAGATGAGCAGAGCTAATGTGGACTGGGCCACTTCCAATAATCAATGGTGTGACTGCTCCGCCCTGTAGCATTTCTCTGGTGACCATCTATCACTATCAAGTTAAATGTCTTTGCTTTAGCCTTTTAACAACAAAACATTTAATGACACAAAACCACTAATATCAATCATTCTTTTTATTTTTCTGTGTGTTTTTACCTTCCCTCATCCTACATTTTCTGCTGGCAGAAGCAACTCTGAAGCAAGATTTTACATAATCAAAATTGCTCCCTATACCACCTTTCAAACATTCCTCTATCTGCCTTGTACCACCAAGAAAGTAATCTACCTTATCAATGTTATAATCTCAACCCACCCTGTGTGTGTCATGTCTAGCAGATGGGGGAAACGGTTGTGTAAGGCTGAACACCCCTGGCCCAGCCAGGTTGGACTAGAGCAGGTACTCCCAAACTGGGGTAAGCGCAATGCTTGTCAGGGGTACGCCAAATAAAAATGTGATTCACATTTTTTTTTTTTTATATATTCTAACAGTCCATTTATATTTTCCAACAGGGCTATACATTTGGGTGAGGTTTTTTTCCCCCTCACCTGAGTAGCCTCGTTTCACTGCCAAAAATAAAATGAAACCATCTGGTGTTCAGAGAAATAACAACACAATGTCAGATACAGGTAGCCTAGTCAAATAATTAACATCCAATCACATTAACTGTTACTCTCTCGCGGGAATTCCACTAACGCTTCGTATGTAGCCAAACGTAGCTGCTGCTGATGTTGGTATCTGTACTGATGGTGCAAAAGCCATGACAGGGACACATAGTGGAGTGGTAACGCCCGTGCAAGCAGTTGCTCCCGACGCCACTTGGGTACACTGCAGAATCCACCGAGAGGCTCTTGCTACCAAGGGAATGCCTGACAGCTTGAAAGACGTTATCTTTGTTAAAGCAAGGCCCCTGAACGCTCATGTATTTTCTGCATTATTCAATGATGGGGCAGCGACCATGTAACGCTTTTACAACATACAGAAGTGCGCTGGTTATCAAGGGGCAAAGTATTGACACGATTTTTTGAATTGAGAGACGAGCTTAAAGTTTTTACTGACCATCATTTTCACGTGTCTGACCGCGTGCATGATGACGAGTTCTCACACGACTGGCCTATCTGGGTGATGTATTTTCTCGCTCAATGGTCTGAATTTAGGATTACAGGGACTCTCCTCAACTATATTCAATGTGCGGGACAAAATTGAGGCTATGATTAAGAAGTTGGAGCTCTTCTCTGTCTGCATTAACAAGGACAACACAGGTCTTTACATCATTGTATGATTTTTTGTGTGCAAATTAACTCAAGCTTACGGACAATATCAAATGTGATATAGCGAAGCACCTGAGTGAGTTGGGTGCGCAATTACTTTCCCGAAACCGATGACAAACAACTGGATTCGTTATCCTTTCATGCCCTGCCTCTAGTCCACTTACCGATATCTGAACGAGAACCTCATCGAAATTGCAACAAGCGGTTCTGTGAAAATTGAATTTAATCAGAAGCCACTGGCAGATTTCTGGATTGGGCTGCGCTCAAAGTATCCTGCCTTGGCAAATCGCGCTGTTAAGATACTGATGCCCTTTGCAACCATGCACCTATGTGAGAGTGGATTCTTGGCCCTCACTAGCATGAATGATTTAAGACTGAGACTCTTTCCAATACAACATTACAGAGTTATGTGCCTCCTTTCAAGCACACCCTTCTCATTAAACTGTGGTGAGTTATTCACAATTTGCGATGAACAAATATAGCTTTATATGTAAGATGGTTAAATAAAGAGCAAAATTATGTATTATTATTATTATTATTATTATTATTATTATTTGTGCCCTGGTCCTATAAGAGCTGTTACTTCCCATGAGCTGGGTTGTGACAAAAACTCACACTCATTCTTATGTTTAATTAATGGATTGTATAGTGTGTGTGGCAGGCTTACAATAATGGCAAAAAACATTTGAGAGTGCACTGACCCTGGTGCTAGAGGGGGTACGCAGCTGGAGGTTGAATGTTTGAAGGGGACCGGGACTATAAAAAGTTTGGGAACCACTGGACTAGAGAACTGAGTGTCCAGCCAACACTAGGCCTACTACTACAAGGCCAAAAAGGTCTTATCAACTCTTACCAAGAAACTCCAGAACAAAACTAGCCCCAGCACAACACCACCATGACATCACATCCTTCTGTAGCTGAGTAGAGGATTCCACCTATGCTATTCACTCCCAGCTCTGCAATACAGCTGGATAGTGTTTCTGATTTGATGGAATGTATAATGGTGGTTAATGGGAATGGTAACTCTGAGGGTTGGACCATTATCACTGTTATTACCCTTGATACAACTAGGCCTACATCTCAGTGTTTAAGGGTCCCCAGAGAGAGACATTCTTTGTGAACTGTAATGGACTGCAATGGTGTGAGATGTTCCATCTCTTTTGCAAGCGCTCATTAAGGTGTGCGCCTATTAATTGAATACTAGTATTACATTATTCATATTTATCTACAATGTGTGTAATTCGGCACCAGTGTCCATGTTATTCCTTCAGGACATTCCTGGGTGCTTCCTACTGTAACCCAGTCCTGGAATTCCCACTGACACCAGGACCAGGGTCAGGGGTCAATATCCATAGACCTTGGGAAACTCAGATTTCCTGGTCAAAGAAATGTATACCAATCCCTCCCCCAGATGGAGCACAACAGATTGTTATTATACATTACTGTATCACCTAATGCATGTGCATGCACGGCTTCTCAGAGAAATACATGGACACATGCTCGTCAAACATCTCATTCCAAAATCATGGGCATTAATATGGAGTTGGTCCCCCATTTGCTGATATAACAGCTTCAACTCTTCTGGGAAGACATTCCACTAGATGTTGGAACATTGCTGTGAGGTCTTGCTTCCATTCAGACATAAGAGCATTAGTCATGTCGGGCACTGATGTTGGGTGATTAGGCCTGGCTCGTAGTTGGCGTTCCAATTCATCCCAAAGGTGTTTGATGGGGTTGAGGTCAGGGCTCTGTGCAGGGCAGTCAAGTTCTTCCACACCAATCTCGACAAACCATTTCTGTATGGACCTCGCTTTGGGCAAGGGGGCATTGTCATGCTGAAACAGGAAAGGGCCTTCCCCAAACTGTTGCTACAAAGTTGGAAGCACAGAATTGTATAGAATGTAATTGTATGCTGCAGCGTTAACATTTCCCTTCACTGGAACTAAGGGGCCTACCCCGAACCATGAAAAACAGCCCCAGACCATTATTCATCCACCAAACTTTACAGTTGGCACTATGCATTGGGGCAGGTAGCGTTCTCTTGGCATCAGCCAAACCTAGATTTGTCCGTCGGACTGCCTGATGGTGAAGCGTGATTCATCACTACAGAGAACACATTTCCACTGCTCCAGAGTCCAATGGCGGCGAGTTTTACACCACTCCAGCAGACGCTTGGCATTGCGAATTGGCGATCTTAGGCTTGTGTGCGGCAGCTCGGCTATGGAAACCCATTTCATTAAGCTCTCCAACGAACAGTTCTTGCGCTGATGTTTCTTCCAAACGGTAGTTTGGAACTCGGTAGTGAGTGTTCCAATCGAGGACAGACTATTTTTACGTGCTAAGCACTTCAGCATTCCCGTTCTGTGAGCTTGTGTGGCCTACCATTTCACGGCTGAGCTGTAGTTGCTCCTAGACTTTTCCACGTCACAATAACAGCACTTACAGTTGACAGGGGCAGCTCTAACAGGGTAGAAATTTGACAATCTGACTTGTTGGAAAGCTGGTGTTCTATGACGGTGCCACATTGAAAGTAACTGAGCTCTTCAGTAAGGCCATTGTACTGCTAATATTTGTCTATGGAGATTGCATGGTTGCGTGCTCGATTTTATACACCTGTCAGCAACGGGTGTGGCTGAAATAGCCAAATCCACAAATTTGAAGGGGTATCCACATACTTTTGGCCATGTAGTGTATAATAGCTGACCTTCGACCCCCAATATGTAGCTGGACATAGAGGCCTGTAGTAATTTAGCCATGCACCTAGGGAGGGCAACAATGTTTTCCATATAGATCACGTCACCATAATGCAAGAGTTCTTTGAAAACAAACAAACTACTTTTTCTAGATTCAAATATATGTTTGTTTTTTTAGGGAGAGGCTTACCTCTGATTTGCTCTCCGGTCATCATCACGCCCTAATTCCTGCAAGAGAAAAACAGAAATGTTACATACACTGTAGGTCCACTAGAAACCCTTCCATCAAGGCTGTGCAGACAGTACAGTAGGATGCATTGCGCAACAGCAGCACATGACCCGTATGCCCTGCTATGTCCTTCCATGCTCCCCTAGCTACCATACCTAATCACAATGTCACAGTACAATGACTCAGAAGATTCCCATTGACTGGTGGAGACAGAGAGATTCCTTTCCTTTAGAGTTATGGGTATATAGATCATCACTAAGTGATGCTCTTGATCTACGTGGACAAGTAACTAAATATAGGCTAGACATTGGGCCTTCTGTACCAGTAGCAATGCTGTAACTCCCTGAGGACAGAGTGGTTGAGGTTGTTTGTTGCATTAGTAGATCTGCATAAAGCTCTCTCTCTGCGTTTCATGACAGGTTACAGTGTCGAAAAGAGCACATAGGCCTAGACTGCGCTTGATCTGTGGATCTGATGTCAAAGAGGCTATTTAATACCACAGCTCAAACTAACTCAGTCACCAGTAACAATTGTAATTTAGATACTTTCAGATATAAAAGAGAGGTATACAGACTTATATACCGTAGGTAACCAACTCGGTATGAAATCATTTCTGCAGCAGTATCTTTAATGATGTAATTAGTATGACATCATTTCTGCAGCACACAGCTGTGTGTGTGTGTGTGTGTGTGTGTGCGCGCGCCTGCCTCTATGCAATTCAAGCCATGATGGATTAATTCGCTTTTGAAATTCATCATGTGCTTTATTAGTAAAATCAGAGTGATGAGTGATGAGTGATGTACCAGTGTTTAAACTGAACTTATGGGACATGAAGGAAATGCTTTACGTTAGGTTTTAAAACGTGTTAATACACTTGCATTTCATATTGAATACAGTGTATCAGCGCTCTCTACTGGCCATACCATGTCACTATCTATGATCTCATATGTTTTGAAATATAAGCTCACACCTGCCACAGTAGTATTTTGACAGTGATTGAAACGAGCGGGTACCAACAGCAACATCCCTGACTCAGTAGTGATGTAATGGCGTACATAACTAGGCAAGTAGCTGCACAATACTGATGAATCTCACTCTATAGTCTGTTCCATGTGCAAGCTGAAGCAAGGAATTTAAACAAATGTCATGACTTAAAAATCTAAGCAAAATCATGAGATAATGCTTTCATTATATTGCCTTGCTGTATAAACGCATATTTGTCTTTAAACCACAAAGACTGAAGGCAGAAATAAAATGCTGCCACATGCAATTAATGCATTGTTCTGGTAACTAATCACCGGCTCAGATTTTGTTTAGAAGCTAATAGCGCGGGGCTGGACTACTTCACCATTCTAAACGGATGGATTCCATAAAGTCTATTAAATGATGTCCATACAAAACAGTCTTGCCGTGTTACATAAAATATGTCACTAAATTGCAAAACATTATATTGACAACTGAAAGCGTCCTCTGCAATGCTGGGCCTAGTGGATGAGGGACGTGAGCATCGGGCGCATCCCCGGCGTTTCCTCCACGGCGCTGCCTACGTAGCGAACAACTCCCGCAGTTCCACTTACCTCCCCCGCGTTGGTGCTGGCGGTGGATGCTGCGCTCGGGGTGGGAGAGCGCTGTAGGGTTACCAGGGCCATGGCTGGCTACTGCTACGGAGGAGAGGAGACCTTTGAATGGGGGGAAGGAAGGCGCGTTGCTCTGGGCCAAGATGCGCCTAGATTGACCCTGTGCAGCACAGGAGAAAACGCTCAGGATCGCATTAAATCTGCCTCTGATTTCACCATCCTGATAAACCCATCACCGGCTGCTGCCTCGCCCATCCTTCACAGTTCGTTTTAGAACAGTCATTTGTAAATAGTTGTAAAGGCAAGTATGCAATTTTGTCCATCTGTGTCATATACCATTTATCGTGCAGACAAACAAAACACATCGCAGCCAGGTTGCATGCAGAGCATAAATGACAAGCGCTTCTGTTCTGACACTTTGCCGGATGCTATGATTGGCTGCTTTGGTTTGCGTGCGCGCTATCATTGGGCCAATGTGGTCAAGGTGCTATCATTGGGCCAATGTCGTCAAGGTGACTCTGGCCAGACTAGAGACTACTACACTCAACGGAAACCAAAGGCTATTTATCATGAAATGTTTTCATGTGAATATTATTTGCAAACAGATTTAAGCAAGGCACATTAGTACACAAATCTTAGAACTCATATTGCACCTTCACAGATATGCAACCATTGTATTGCTATAATGAAAATTATGTGGAGGAATTCATTATTGCCATCTACATTCTCTTAAATTATTATTATCTAAATAATAATAGAAAAATATCTTTAATGTCCTTTTGTGTGGAATCCGTGGGACATGATATGAAAAGACTGAGGTGGGAATAATCAAGTTCCATCCATTTCTCTCAACACCTTAGCCCACCCTATAGTCCTCATCAGCTGTTCTAGGTTGATCCATAGCTGGCATGTGTTGACGTCTGGCTCGTGGTCTTCTCCTGACCGGCTGTGATTTGACTAGTCTCCTGCAGGCCCAGGCCTGTTGTCTCAATGGGCAACAGCACGGACGCTCCTGTGTCCAGCAGGCAACAGATGCGGTACACGGACAGTGTCAGATACACAGACTTCGTGAGTGGCACCTGTATGGACCAAAACAGCTGGAGGTTATCATTGTTGGGGAGCCCTCGGTGAGGGGGCAGGATGTCTTAGATTTGAATTAAGTACATCTAAAACCGGGTCGTTATTAAATGTGCCGTAAAGGGAGTTAGGAGGGCACCCACCTTGGCCATCCTACTGCAGGTCCTGATCCCCATACCTGTGGTGGCTGTGGGATATACCTAAAGAAAGAATAGTTTATTCAAAATGTCCTCATGTCCTCAACAGCAGTAGCTGAGATTTTAGATGTCAAGTATCTACTGATGGAAAAATGTAAATATGCTTAATTCAGGTGTGCAGATAAAAGCAACTTGGAATCCCCCAGTGATGAAGGCTCTGGCGATGAAGACTGTGAGAGCAACCCTGTAGCGAGAGAGAGTATGAGAAATGCCAGCAGAACAGGAATGAAGAAGGGAGTAGTCTCTACAGCCAATCAGGGGTTAACTGAGTCAGTTAAGAGTTAAGGCCCTTGATTACCACAGTTCTCAAATCTCAGACCTGGCCAAGGTGAAGAGAGCACTTACCTCCCAATACAAGAGTACAGGGGCAGAATGCACATCGCCATGCTTTTCTTCCTGCCAATCCGATTGATCACAAACAACGTCACAAAAACTCCTGCAGACAGAATAAAAAATGAACAGATATGGCCATACAGATACAGAATGTCCCACTCCTTTTGTACATTTAGGTACTTTTTCGAATTGGTCCCCCGTGGGAATCAAACAACCCTGGCGTTGCAAGCACCATGCTCTACTAATTGAGACACACACAACATATCAGCAAAACACAAGCTTCCATTCCATTTAATTACTTTTATGAGGTGGTTCACAGTAGGTTTTTGTCGTCGTCGAACGTCAAGTAGTTGCATTCCAGGTTGCACTTTGGCTCAATCTTGGCAGCTTGTGTGATGACTGGATGTACAAAACATTTACATGAAGTCAAAGGCTCTAGAAGAACAACTAGAAGAGCAGGCTTTTGCAGGACTGTTTTATATGTTTGATTGTTAGGGCGGTGCAGAAGTTTCTGCTTATGACTATCAAAAGGAAGTTTCAACATTTTAAAGAGTAGCATGCAGACCATCTATCACTCACCACTACATGCATCTCCTGCCTGGAATAGCTCAGTGGTCAGGAGGACCAGGCCATGGTAGGAGAAGGCATTGGCAAACCTGAGGCAGAAACCATACAAACACAGAGGTCATACGAAGGGCCCAACTCTAAGTTTCAATGGTTTTCAATTTCAGAACTGTGAGGAGAGGATGTACTGGTTGAATCGAGATGGTGAGCTAATGAGATACCAGAATAATGAGAGCAAAATGGACTTACCATATAAACCACAGGAGAATAGTGCTTCTGCGATAATGAGGAGTTAAGAGATCTTGGATCCTACCACGATCCTCCTGCCTCACAAATATGGAAAATGCACACACCCAAGCAAGTGTTGTGAATACACAAATGCAGTTATAAACTAAGCAAGATGATCTCAGATTAACACTTCCAACATGAATGCACACACACACACACACACCACACCAATTATACAGTCTCACCTGTTTATTGGCAATAAGTTCACCATGGGGCATGGTTTTCCTGTTGTCAGCAGCGATGCGTCTTAACGAGTTCATAGCAATTTCCCGAAAGCACATGGAAGCAGGCACTCTTGGGCAGCCACAGTATCACACACAGACACACACATGAACACAGACATTTACACATGCATATACTGAAACACCCTTCATCCACTACCTATGTGTTCAGTAACATGCACCTCAGTGATGCATTTCAACCATTTTGTTTCAGAACCACAGATACAGCAGGTCTCAGTGTAGCAATACTTACAAAACAGAAGGTAACAAAGCTCAGCAGGGGTGCTGTAGACAGGCCAAGCAGCCAGGCCAGCCAATGGTAGGCATGATCCAGATGGCCAGAAGGACCTCGAACAGCGCCAAGGCCCCGGAATATCTGAATCAAGGAAATTGTTGATTGTCTTATTATGAGATAAAACAATCGCAATCGTACAAATATGATAAAGGCCAGTGGGCAGAAAGTACCTCAATCAGCATAATGCAGGTGGTCCTTGACTTCATCAGGAGGAACTCAGAGTACAACGTCACTCTGAAAGAAAAAGTCCATTAATGAATATATAAATATGACTTTTAACCCTGATGCAGAGCACAACTGTAGGGAATACAAATAAGCACTGCATAGAACATTAGCTGTTATACTGGCAATGGGCGGCCTGGTATTAGTGAAAAAGAATCAGTTACATTCAAACAAAATGTCCTACTTTAACAGTCAGCATTTCAATAACAAAAGGCCGTATATTTTCTGGTTCAGAATAATTGAGTCTGGAACCAGTTCTATAACTGACACGGGACTATAAATACACTTGTTTTGTTCCTGGTTGGAGCGTTATTGTTGCTCTGCTATCATCACAGATCTAACTGTCCCAAGAGAGAATGTGGATGTGCTACAATAACATTGTGTTCTGTTAATTCAGCCTGATCAGCTCCACTGCACATAACCACATAGGAAAGCTTGGGGTTCAACCCAGGAAAGCTCTGGGTTCAAGGCAGCAGAACTAACGCAGGTGAATTCATGTAGCAGGTTAGGAGAATTAGGTTAATGTTAGGAAAAGGGTTAGGGTTAGGTTTAGCTACAACGCTACAGTTTGTCAACAACTGTTGTCCCCGGCGCGACCACTAGATAGAGCTGTTGTAAGCCTACCCCATCTAACCACAATGGTAGAAACGGAAACAAATCATCATTATCATAACCAACGGAGGCTGCTTTTCATTTTTTTTATTGAACCTTTATTTAACTAGACAAGTCAGTTAAGAACAAATTCTTATTTACAGTGACGACCTACACCGGCCAAACTTGGACGACGCCGGGCCAATTGTGCGCCGCCCTATGGGACTCCCAATCACGGCCGGTTGTGAAACAGCCTGGATTCGAACCAGGGGGTCTGTAGCGACACTTCTAGCACTGAGGTGCCAACAACCTCCTGTGATCATAAAACGTGTTGTTGAGTTGGTTAAATCTGCTGGGGCATCTTGTATCTCAAATTACAGTCATCCAATAGGAATAAAGCCTGCCGGGAAGGTGAGGGAGTAGTTACATCTATTGTAAACAACTTTTTGGGAGATGGAGGAACAAGAATGTAAAAGACAATTAACTTAAAACCATTGGCCTCATACTGCCTAATTGTACCATTGTCATTATTATGCATTATGTTTACATACAGATTATACAACACCTTTTACAACTGGTACTTAGAATATGTACAGTACAGAGGAGGCTGGTGAGGGGAGGACGGCTCATAATAATGGCTGGAATGGAGTCAATGATATTGAATGGTATCAAACATGGAAATGTGCTTGGTGTGTTTGATACTGTCCCAATTATTCCGATCCATTCCGGACTATTACTATGATCCCATCCTCTGATTTAAAGTGCCACCAGTCACCACTGGAAAATAAACACTTTGTTGTAATATCCTAGACTGACAGTAGACGGTGCTCTTGCGTCACACGTTTCATTCTAGTTCATCAGCACGGTGTGCATTGTGTGAATAAGTACAACACTGAAAAAGCTGCAATAAATCTGGAATCTGAAAATATTTATTCTGAAAATGTTTACAGTTAGAGAAACACCTTGTAGGCACAGGAGTCTATTGTCAGTTTAAAACAGGTGAATCTGCTAAGGCTTTTAACATGTCTGTAATACCTTTACATAAATAATCTTAAGTTAAAAATGTTTAGTATTTCTAAAATACATTAACATGTTAAAGCCCTCTATATTACAATATACAATTATTGTTGTAAGGCATGGCTTTAAGAGTCATGTTAGACAGTTTACACGGAGAAAAGTAAATAAATACAAATGAACAAAACAGGAAACGGTGAGATAACGCCTTCCTAGCAGGACTTTAGTACTACAAATAAACTATCGAGCTACAATACCAGAGTCAAATCTGGTAACAAAAAAATGATTGTTTGCACAAGCTAGTAAAGACTTTAACTCCACAAGAAATAGATGACAGATGAGTTTCCCCGACAACCTTTTACATATCTTCACAGAAGACAACCTTCACAACATTGACTCCAGCTCTTGTAAATATAAAGTAGCATTGCATTTTACCTCTAAACCATCACACACACAAAAACACTGTATCCTCACCACTCTAAAAATCTGACAGGCCCAATCAAACACGTCTATGCTAGCTGATTTGGGTGCTTCTTAAGTGCTTTGGTGGAGAAACAGGAATCAGTTTTAAAAAATGTATCTGATTGACATGAAAGAGGCAAGACATCCTGTCAGGTGGGGGAATGTTCAGGATTCTCATACAGTAGGTGTGGGGACATGCAGGTTCAACAGTAGTGGTCAGTCTTGGTGTATATCAGTGTTTCACAGTCAAAGTCAGAGCAGGGCGACGGCTTGGCCCCCGGGCTCTGTGGTGGTGATGTACTGGAAGGGGACAGCAGGTGCCGGGTCCAGGGTGGTGTACAGCCCTGAAACCTGTAGGTCCACCAGGGGCTGTCCAGTGGTGGGGCCAGGCAGCTCACAGTCAGACAGGCACAGAGGAGAGTGGTTAAACATACTCTCAAGGCTGAAGCCCTCCTCTCTCACCCCCTCCCATAGGCTCCCTGAGAAACAGAAACAAACACATTATAACCCATTAAAACAGATCATTAACCAAATCATCCTTGGATTAAAACAGTTATGTTCAAGACTATCTGATTTGATAAAGGTGTTCAACAAATATGCCATTTTCATTTGAAACATACAGTAACATCCCTCCGATATTCATAATAACCCACCGGCAAACTCCATGATACTAGGGTCCAGAGCGTCCACATCTGCTGTGACGTCAGGGTGGAGGCTGTACAGACTGTGGCTGTTGGCTTGTCTGCAGGGCTGCTGCTGGATGAAGGGGGTGTGGGAGTAGTCTGGGACAGCGTGGAGGGGAGGGGTCCGGGCGGGAACAGGGGAACTGGGGTCTACTAGCAGAGTGGGATTCTGGGCCTGGAGGTAGAAGGGGAGGGATGCCTGCAGAAGCCCAGACAGAGGGGAACCACAGGGGCTAGAGGGGAGACACGTCATCCTGGGATCACAAGGGTTCCTCCGACAGCCGTCCGGTCGGTCTGTGATCAGCCTGTCCAGCTCATCTGAGAGACATGAACATTAGCAGTAAACAATGAGTTTACACTGAGTGTACAAAACATTAGGAACACCTGCTCTTTACATTGACATTTTACACTTTACATGACATAGACTGACCAGCTGAATCCAGGTGAAAGATATGATCCCTTATTGTTGTCACTTGTTAAATCCACTTCAATCAGTGTAGATGAAGGCGAGGAGACGGGTTAAAGAAGGATTTTTAAGCCTTGAGACAATTGAGATATTGTGTATGTGTGCCATTCAGAGGGTGAATGGGCTAAACAAAAGATTTGAGTGCCTTTGAATGGGGCATGGTAGTAGGTGCCAGGCGCACATGTGTGTGTGTCAAAAACTGCAACGCAGCTGGGTTTTACACGCTCAGCAGTTTCCCGTGTGTATCAAGAATGGTCCACCACCCAAAGGACATCCAGCCAACTTGACAGAACTGTGGGAAGCACTGGAGTCAACATGGGCCAGCATCCCTGTGGGTTTCTTTTGACACCATGTAGAGTCCATGCCCCATCGAATTGAGGCTGCTCTTAGGGCAAAAGGGGGTGCAACTCAATATTAGGAAGGTGTCATTAATGTTTTGTACACTCAGTGTACATAAGCAATATGTGCTGTTTGTTCATTAGAATGGCTAATTGCCACAATATGGCTAGTCTTTTCTCGTCTGCTCTACCATCCTCACCTGGGTTGGCCATACTGCGGCGGATGGCAGTCAGGTCCTTGCGTTTCCACTTCTGCATCTCTTCCTCCATCTTGTTGATCTTGGCTGGGTTGAGGGCCCACAGACAGCCCTTACGAGTGGAGGAGGAGCCTCCCTGCTTGTTCTCTTCCTTTTGAAAGCACTTGTTCAGAGACAGGTTGTGTCTCACAGAGTTCTTCCAGCCGTCAGGCGCCGTCTGTAAGGTAGACCATCAGTTAAACACATACTGATAATATACATTGTTGCCGATGTTCCCAAACTCCATGAGCCCAGATAATCTCATGTGTGTAAAGAGGCATCTCCCTGCTCCTCACCTTGAAGTAAGGGAAGTGCTCCTTCATGAAGCCGTAGATCTCACTGACAGGGAGGCTGCCTGTCCGGCTGTTCTTCAGAGCCATAGCAATCAGGCAGCTGGTGAAAACAGTCAAATATCATCCATTTTCATTTTTGCTCAGTTCCAATTGTGTCTTCTTTTTTGATAGTCCCTTTACGAACTGTGTTAAAACTGTACCGATTAAATGTCAGTGTAAACTGACCAAGTTAATGTGTTAGTGTGTCCTACCTGTAGGAGTAGATAGGTTTGGGGAAGGAATTAGGTTGTTGTAGGAGATCCTGGTTGCTGTGGGGATTGCTGATGCTCATGCCTGCTGCTTGCTGCTCATACAGGTTTTGGCTATGGTAGGAGGGGGTGTTATACAGGCTGCTGGGGGAATGCTGGGAAAAATGAAAAAAATAAACTTATTAGGCCCTCCCTGCATTAATTACGAGTTATAGAGAGATACAGAGAAATACTATATACATCACTCTGTCATAAACTCTTATGTTCATAAGAGTTCAGAAACATTTCTTAACATTTCTGTGGATGTTACCTGTTGGACAGCCTGAGCTGGGCTGTAGGCCTGCTGGGGGGAGTGGTAGTAGTCGGCTAGGGAGGACTGGTATTCTGAGCCAGGTATACCACTTCCTGGGTACCCTCCTGTCTTCTGAAAGATAAAGACACATATGACAGGAAGAACATGGATGATTAAAAATAACAAAGACAAATACAAAACAAAAACTAAAGGTTTTGGAGTACTTACATTTCCATTTTGATTGTTGAGGTAGTTCATTCCAATATAACTGTTCTGCATGTTGCTTTGGGGAGGGACAATGGTGTCATGTCCTAGTGCTGTATTCATGTTTCTGTGCTGGTCTGAACCTGGGTAAAGCTCCAGTGGGCTGCTCTGGGGTTCTGTGTTGTTGAAGGCCAGTCTGCCTGTGGCCATATGCTGCAGCCTGTGTATGTCCACAGTGGTGAGCCAGGATAGAGACTGCAGGTCTCCTGGCAGCTCCTCACTCTGCTGGGACAGCTCAGTGGTCAGCAGCCTGATCGACAGACAAAGGAGCTGCTTAACATCTACTGTAAGGGAGCTGAGTTACCCCTGCAGCCCTCAGTTTATAGAAAAGTCACAGACTGAAACTTCATTCATGGATTCCATGTTTCGTCACAATATTGTTTTGAATGTTCATTTTAGGACTGATGCCCAGCTGAGCATTCTACTCAATGCAGTGACAATAGGTGTTGATGAAGACTTTGTGTAAAGTGCATTACCATGTCTTGGAAGCACGGTGACATTAGAAAAGGAGTCAAGATTTGTTAGTAGGACAAGCTTTGTCATCTTTGCTACGTCGCCAGATTGACTTTAGATGCAGTATAACTTTAATTTGCTTTCTAAGATTGAGGGGAGAGCACCGACATTTGAGCTAGCTAATGTTAGCATTGCTAGCTATTTCTGTCAAACCTTGCTAGCTCATGGCCAGCAACATTACCATCTCTCTAAAGTAAACTTCATGACAACATAATGATGGCAAAGTTGTTTTCTACTAATTATGTGTCTACTTTAGCAATGTCATTGCATTGCCAGTCCACTATAGTGTAATTTAGACGAAACATTCACTAGCCCCCCGTTCAGAAAGACTGAGCATTAACCTTCAGTTGGACATCAATATGCTGCGGCATCGGTAGAATGTTGATAACAACGGCAACGATACGACCAAGTGACAAAGGTGCAACCCATGAATAGCATGTTTAATCTGATTTGAGTTTCTTTTCGGACAGAGTTTTACAAACTTTATTTCCACAAATTACCCTTTTATTTCAATGACGATTCTCCTTTCCAGTTCCAGACACTCAAATATAATGTCATGTTACATCCGGTGCCCACTGCTCCATTTAATCAATTAAATGTATTTATAAAGCCCTTCTTACATCAGCTGATGTCACAAAGAGCTATACAGAAACCCAGCCCAAAACCCCAAACAGCAAGCAATACAGATGTTGAAACACAGTGGCTAGGAAAAACTCCCTAGAAAGGCAGGAACCTAAGAAGAAACCTAGAGAGGAACCAGGCTCTGAGGGGTGGCCAGTCCTCTTCTGGCTGTGCCGAGTGGAGATTATAACAGTGCCAAGATGTTCAAACGATCATAGATGACCAGCAGGGTCAGATAATAATAATCACAGTGGTTGTAGAGGGTGCAACAGGTCAGCACCTCAGGAGTAAATGTCAGTTGGATTTTCATAGCCGATCATTCAGAGTTAGAGACAGCAGGTGTGGTAGAGAGAGAGAGTCAAAAACAGCAGGGCTGGTGAACAGGTCAGGGTTCCATAGCTGCAGCAGCAGCATGACCGGCGTGCTTGCCCGTGCGGTTTGATGAGCTGCAGTGGGAAGGGGGTCGAGGAGGCGCGGAGAGGAGAGGCAGTAACGAGCAGCAGCATGACCAGGTGGACTGGGCTGAATCACAAATACACAGGGGCACCCCCACAATATTCAAAGTGTGGAGTAGGGTCGGGTACACTGTGCACATTGTCTGCAACAGTTGGTCTGGCCACTGAATAATGATTAGTTATTCAAACGACAGTCCCCAGCCCTGTGGCACGTGGCTCTATTGTTTCTAGAGGGCTGTTCCCTACACTCCACCCCCAAGATGACCAGAGCCTGCATTAATCTGATTGAGTAACAGCTAATTGACAAGGGAGTTAAACGAGAACCATCTGCCTCTCTGTCAACACCAGACCCTCTGCACTACAGCCAACCACTCTAGTGCAGGAGAGCCTGGAAAGCAGGCTTAATGCTGTTGACTCTTCTAAACAGACAGTAAAATAACATGCATGCTCCTTCTAAAGCATTTTTTTGTTGTATAAAATGACATCAGTCTGGCCTTACATTTGGTTAGCTTTGTTCACAATAGTTAGTATTTTACTGGGAATTTTCTTTTTCACAGTTACAAACTTAACATTTGAGCTCCACCCACACATTGTTATCAGTAGGCAGATTGGGTGAGTTCATTTTGCATGGCTTGGTGCCCCGGGTGGGTGGAGTTTACACATTTTAGACCATTCCATTGGTCCTTAAATGAAATCTCCACCCACCTGGTGAACTTGGCAATGCAAAAATGAACTGGCCCATTCTTATGTTTCGTCAGATGATAAAAACAAAGTGTTGCTTGGAGACCCTGTGTGGTCAATGTCATGCCCACAAACAAGAAAGGGAATGGTTAACTATTAGTTCTATAATGTAAAAACCCAGTCTATAAACTGTAGTAGGCAATACAATTACAAGTTTGATTGTGGTTCATTTGACAGTCAGGTTTTGGTCAATGTCTTGACTTAACTCCATTGTAAGTAGGCTAAAGACTGAAGAGCTGATCTGGTTTTCAATCAATGAGCCATAGGCTATAAGTTAAGAAACTAGTTAAGAAACATAAGAAATTAGCCTACAGTGAGAACATTACAATAAAGTTACATTACTGTGGGAACAGAATATCCAGCATGAAAAAAATGACTGTAGTTTATTAAATTACAATTTGGCTGAAAGAAATCTCCAAACTTGGTTGCTTCAAAAGTAACTTCACATAAAATCAGAAAAAACACAAACCTTTTTGAGGAAAACATCCATGTAACAGTGCCACAAAGAATACCCCTCAATTCAGATTAGCACAAAATAATGATTCCTTCTGAAGTAAAAATCCCTTCTTCACTGTCAACAATGTCGCTAGGGGAACTCCAAATAAACACAATGAGAAGGCTATAGACAAGCAGGTTCAGTGCACTGAGCAATTATGTCACTGAGGTAGCTAAGCTCTGATTGACGAGGAGAAAAGTTGTTCTTTACTCTCTTTACTCTCTCCGCTGTAGGAAGAAGTGTTCGACGTGTGAACGATGTGTCCACCACCTTTGCTTACCAGTACAAATTAGACAGGCAGTCAAGCAAGTCCTCCCCCAAGGGTTTCTACAAGCAGTGTCCCCTTGTTATCTATTTTGAGGCCACCCCTCCCAAGTCCCCAGCACCAGACACCCAGGGATAGATCCCCCCCCCCCCCTTGCCCCAACAGTGGGACAGAAAACAGAGCTGATGGGCTCTGACATATCTATTCAGACCTAAAATGATTAATTGTAATGTTTTTTTTGTGTGCATATTTTCGGACACACACACACACTGAGAGAGAGAGAAGCAGGGGAGTGAGAGAGAGTGTGAAAGTTAAAGATATAACGTTATATATATATATATATACAGATAGAGAGAGAGAGAGAGAGAGAGAGAGAGAGAGAGAGAGAGAGAGAGAGACTCAGAGAGAGAGACTCCTTGCAAACCATAACTTGAAGGTTTGCCTGCCAAGCTTTTCAGAGTTAATTCAGACCCGTGACAGCCTGGTGAAGTATCATTATCTAGCTTTACATGACATCCTGTGATGAGGTGTGATGAATGATTAACGTTAACGTTACTTTCTGAATTTATGAAAATCGCTGTCATGCTGGCGCGGTGGTATCATCTGGCGCGATGGTATCATCTCCTACAAAATAAATAGTCGGTTAGCTAACCTTAGTTGACAAACCTGGCACACTGCCAGCCAACAGCTAGGTAGCTAACCACAGTGACAATGCTAGCTTTACATTTACACAAGTAGCTACGTAGCCGTTTCAACTAACGTTAGTTACCAGACCCATACCTGACTGTCTAACCAGCTAGCTACAGTAGCTCGTTTCAACCGAGCTCCAAATGCTAGTATGAGAAATGTATTTACTTTGACAGCTAACTTAGCTAGCTAGACATCCGACACGTTATATGAAATGTAAAAACAACTATGTAAACAACCCCTTGCTAACCTGTTCTGAACGAATCAACGCTGAGTTTGAGTCCATTCATTAACCTTCCAAACCGTTTTTAAACTCTCTCTTCTGTCACCGACTGCCTGTCCAGTGTGTCCACTGCACTCTGGCAAGGAGCTGTTCATCAGCACCACTGTGTGGTTCCAATTTTGATCCGGCGCGCTTGCCCGCGCGGTTTGATGAGCTGCAGCGGGAAGGTGGTGAGGAGGCGCGGAGAGGAGAGGCAGTAACGTCAGTTCTCAGGCTCAACGATAGCAGTGGAATAAACACCAGTGAAAGCAGACAACAACATAGACATGTGGGAATGATGGTCATTTTAAGGGAAAGGGATTAAACCGTTTGTAGACTGCGGGAATGATGGTAATTTTAAGGGAAGGGCATTAAACAGTTTGTAGACTGCAAATTGACCGCAAGAAGCCCAAACAGATATCATGTTGGACTAAAACATAATAATTTCAAACACTGCTTCCGTTCGTATACGATCACGTGTCTCTCTGTTATGGATGTGATTGGGAATACTTGGGAACAGATTTCACTTGGAGCTGATTTCCTGGTGTTTAATTTTTTTGCTGAGAAAACTTGGGGGGCCAAATAAAACCACCCGCTAGCCAAATTCAGTTGGGGAACCCTGGCCTAGGCCCTCCTCTCGAATCCCTGTATTTGAATACTTTGTGCATTGTCAATTAATGGAATGCGCATTCCTCCCCTTCCAAACAACTCCTACAAGTACATCAGAACAACCATTTCCCATAAGTTAATAATTCCAACACATTCTGAGTTGTGCAACTAGCCCCTCCCCTCCACCTGACATAGGCCTACTTTTGGAACAGAGATGACATGTTATCAACAGCAGCCAGCAGAACATGATTAGGCAACTGTATATTGTGTGGATCATTATCAGTCTGATGTAGCCTATATGGTAACCTTAAGCTTACTTTCAATAGTTCCAGCCAGAGAGAAGTGTTAGAATGACAGTGTATGCCTTTTTACTACCCAGAGTATGATCCTATGTATATTGCAATAATATTTGATCAAATTGGGGATTTGTCTGTCTGCTAGGCATTCTGTCTAGTCCTCTCTGCAGAACATTACAGGGGGAAAAAAACAGAAGAAGAAAATTAGGACACCATGACAGCCAGTTTGCAAGGGCTGTTGCATTATGGGATGTCCATAAATCCAGGCGCTATTGGTAAGGATGTGTGTCCTAATGTAACATTTATGGAGCTGCTCTCACCCTTGTATCAGGATCCCACTTCTCAGCAAGCATCCCTTAACACACAGCTGAGCTGCCCTTCTCCTTCTCTGTCCTATCCAGATCTGATTCAGCTTCTATCAACCTGGACTGGTCAGAACAACCTGACCAGAAGAACGCTCACATTATATAAAACCATGTACAGTTGAAGTCGGAAATGTACATACACCTTAGCCAAATACATTTAAACTTTTTCACAATTCCTGACATTTAATCCTAGTAAAAATTCCCTGTTTTAGATCAGTTAGGATCACCACTTTATTTTAAGAATGTGAAATGTCAGAATAATAGTAGAAAGAATTACTTATTTCAGCTTTTATTTCTTTCATCACATTCCCAGTGGGTCAGAAGTTTACATACACTCAATTAGTATTTGGTAGCATTGCCTTTAAATTGTTTAACTTGGGTCAAACGTTTCGGGTAGCCTTCCACAAGTTCCAGAAAAAGTTGGGTGAATTTTAGCCCATTCCTCCTGACAGAGCTGGTGTAACTGAGTCAGGTTTGTAGGCCTCCTTGGTCGCACACGCTTTTTCAGTTCTGCCCACAGATTTTCTATAGGATTGCGGTCAGGACTTTGTGATGGCCACTCCAATACCTTGACTTTGTTGTTCTTAAGCCATTTTGCCACGACTTTGGAAGTATGCTTGGGGTCATTGTCCATTTGGAAGACCCATTTGCGACCAAGCTTTAACTTCCTGACTGATGTCTTGAGATGTTGCTTCAATATATCCACATAATTCCCCTCCTCATGATGCCATCTATTTTTTGAAGTGCACCAGTCCCTCCTGCAGCAAAGCACCCCCACAACATGATGCTGCCACCCCCATGCTTCACGGTTGGGATGGTGTTCTTCGGCTTGCAAGTCTCCCCCTTTTTCCTCCAAAAATAATGATGGTCATTATGGCCAAACAGTTCTATTTTTGTTTCATCAGACCAGAGGACATTTCTCCAAAAAGTATGATCTTTGTCCCCATGTGTAGTTGCAAACCGTAGTCTGGCTTTTTTATGGCGGTTTTGGAGCTATGGCTTCTTCCTTGCTGAGCGGCCTTTCAGGTTATGTCGATATAGGACTCGTTTTACTGTGGATATAGATACTTTTGTACCTGTTTCCTCCAGCATCTTCACAAGGTCCTTTGCTGTTGTTCTGGGATTGATTTGCAATTTTCGCACCAAAGTACGTTAATCTCTAGGAGACAGAACGCGTCTCCTTCCTGAGTGGTAACCATTTGCTTTCTGGCAACCGTTCTTTTTGCACTTTGTAAATTGTTTACTTTGTGCTGTCGAGTAAAGTACGTTGTTTCACTCATCTCTGCTCTCCATCTCTGCTCTCCTGCGCCTGACTTTATACACCAGCTACACCCCAGCTTTATACACCAGCTACACCAACCTGACAGAATCACACACCAAACCATATGGAGTCAGCAGGAGCAGACACCCCCCTATTAGGGGTCGAGGAGCGTGTCCAGCAGCATGCAGCCATACTACAACATCTCGGCACCGCCATGGATCGCGTCCTGCAGAATATGGATTGTTGGGAGAGAAGAGGAGTTCCTCCAGCGCCTCCACCAGCACCACCAAGGGCACCACTACTCCCCCCTCCTTCACCCGGTCCCAGTGGGATTCAGCTCGCTCTTCAGAGGGAGTATGATGGGAAGACTGTGGGATGTCAGGGGTTCCTACTCCAGCTGGAGCTCTACCTGGCAACCGTCCACCCGGCTCATTCGGGCCGTGAGTTCCTGTCCGCCCTCGTTTCCTGTCTCTCAGGGAAAGCCCTGGATTGGGCCAACACCGTATGGGAGGAAGGAGACGCGGTGTTGGACCAATTTGAGGATTTCACCCGCCGCTTCTGGGCAGTTTTCGAATGTCTCGTCCACCTTAGGCAGGGGATGAGGAGCGCACAGGAGTTCGCCTTGGACTTTTGGACCCTGGCCGCCGGTGCGGGATGGAACGACAGGGCCCTGATCGATCACTACCGTTGTAGTTTACGTGAGGACGTTCGTTGGGAGTTGGCCTGCATGGACACCACTCTCACCTTTGACCAGCTGGTGGACCTGTCCATCCGGTTGGATAACCTGCTGGCTACCCGCGGACGTCCAGATCGGGGTCTGTCGATTCCATCCCCCAGCACCACTGCTCCTACGCCCATGGAGCTGGGAGGTGCTGCTATTACGGCGACCGGAGGAGGGGCCGGTCCATGCACCACCTGTGGCCGCAGAGGGCACACTGCCAGTCGGTGCTGGTGAGGTTCCTCTGGGAGTCGAGGAAGCAGGCAGGGCACTCTCGTGTCACCCCAGGTGAGTCGGCACCAGGCTCACCCAGAGCCCCCTGTTGCTCACATATATTTGTTTATTAATTTACCAGATTTTCCCCCGCATTCCCAGCATAAGGCACTCGTAGATTCAGGCGCAGCTGGGAATTTTATTGACAGATCATTTGCCCATAGTTTAGGGTTCCCCATTGTTCCTGTGGATATGCCCTTCCCTGTGCATGCCCTAGATAGTCGAGCATTAGGGTCAGGGCTAATTAGGGAGGCCACCACTCTACTGGGCATGGTGACGCATTAGGGTCTCTCTTCCTTATTGATTCTCCTGCGTTTCCCGTGGTGCTGGACCTACCCTGGTTGGCCTGTCATGACCCCACTATTTCGTGGCAACAGAGGGCTCTCACGGGGTCGTCACGAAAGTGCTCGGGGAGGTGTTTAGGGGTTTCCGTCGGTGCTACTACGGTGGAAAGTCCAGACCAGGTCTCCACCGTGTGCATCCCCTCTGAATATGCTGATTTGGCTCTCGCCTTCTGTAAAAAGAAGGCGACTCAATTACCACCCCATCGACGGGGGGATTGTGCGATAAATCTCCTGGTAGACGCCGCACTTCCCAGGAGTCACGTGTATCCCCTGTCGCAAGAGGAGACGGCGGCTATGGAAACATATGTCTCCGAATCTCTGGGGCAGGGGTACATTCGGCCCTCCACTTCACCTGCCTCCTTGAGTTTCTGTTTTGTGAAGAAGAAGGATGGAGATCTGCACCCGTGTATTGACTATCGAGGCATCAACCAAATCACTGTGAGGTACAGTTACCCGCTACCTCTCATAGCCAGTGCGATCGAGTCAATGCATGGGGCGCGCTTCTTCACAAAATTGGATCTCAGGAGCGCTTACAACCTGGTGCGTATCTGGGAGGGGGACGAGTGGAAGACGGCATTTAGGATCACCTCAGGGCACTATGAGTACCTCGTCATGCCGTACGGGTTGATGAATGCTCCATCAGTCTTCCAGGCCTTTGTAGACGAGACTTTCCGGGACCTGCACGAGCAGGGTGTAGTGGTGTATATCAACGACATTCTGATATACTCCGCTACACGCACCGAGCTGGGCTTTTGGTCAGCTGAGGGCTCTGTTTACCTCGGCTCCCGTGCTGGCTCATCCGGATCCCTCTTTGGCGTTCATAGTGGAGGTGGACGCGTCCGAGGCTGGGATAGGAGCCGTGCTCTCTCAGCGCTCGGGTACGCCACCAAAGCTCCGCCCCTGTGCCTTCTTTTCGAAGAAGCTCAGCCCGGCGGAGCGAAACTATGAATTGGGGGACCGGGAGTTGTTGGCTGTCGTCAAGGCCTTGAAGGCGTGGAGACATTGGCTTGAGGGGGCTAAACACCCTTTTTTCATCTGGACTGACCACCGCAATCTGGAGTACATCCGGGTGGCGAGGAGACTAAATCCTCGCCAGGCAAGGTGGGCCATGTTTTTTACCCGTTTTGTTTTCACCCTATCCTACAGACCAGGTTCCCAGAACGCGAAGGCAGCCGCACTGTCCCGGATGTATGACACAGAGGAGCGGCCCATGGATTACACTCCCATACTCCCGGCCTCTTGCCTGGTGGCACCGGTAGTGTGGGAGCTGGACGCGGACATCGAGCGGGCGTTACGTACAGAGCCCACTCCCCTCCAATGTTCAGCTGGGCGTCTGTGCGTTCCGTCTGCTGTCTGCGACCGGCTGATCTATTGGGCCCATACGTCACCCTCCTCTGGTCATCCTGGTATCGGTCGGACGGTGCGCTGTCTTAGTGGGAAGTACTGGTGGCTTTACTTTTGCTAAGGATGTGAGGGTTTATGTTTCCTCCTGCTCGGTGTGCGCCCAGTGCAAGGTTCCTAGGCACCTGCCCAGAAGTAAATTACAATCCTTACCCGTTCCACAATGCCCATGGTCCTGTCATCTCCTCCCTTTGCCTGGTCTCCCTACGGCCCTACAGACTGCGGAGGCCCTGTTTACACACGTCTTCCAGTACTACGACTACGGGGTGCCTGTGGACATAGTATCTGATCGAGGTCCCCAGCTCATGTCAAGGGTTTGGAGGGCGTTCATGGAACGTCTGGGGGTCTCAGTTAGCCTTACCTCAGG
Source organism: Salmo salar (assembly GCF_965601325.2). Taxonomy (NCBI): domain Eukaryota; kingdom Metazoa; phylum Chordata; class Actinopteri; order Salmoniformes; family Salmonidae; genus Salmo; species Salmo salar. Next base: position 93,310,299 of record NC_138303.1, read on the forward strand.
TTTTCACCCCGAGAGTAACGGGCAGGTGGAGAGAGTTAACCAGGATGTGGGTAGGTTTCTGAGGTCCTACTGCCAGGACCGGCTGGGGGATTGGGCAGCTTTCGTGCCCTGGGCAGAGATGGCCCAGAACTCGCTCCACCACTTCTCCACTAACCTCTCCCCTTTCCAGTGTGTATTGGGATATCAGCCGGTTCTGGCTCCTTGGCATCAGAGTCAGACCGAGGCTCCTGCGGTGGACGACTGGTTCCAGCGCGCGGAGGAAACACGCTGCCCATGTTCACCTTCAGCGCGCCGTGCTGTGCCAGACAATTAGCGCAGACCGTCACCGCAGTGAGGCCCCGGTGCAGGTCTGGCTCTCGACCCGAAACCTGCCCCTCCGCCTGCCCTGTCAGAAGCTCGGTCCGCGGTTTGTGGGGCCATTTAAAGTCCTGAGGAGAGTGAACAAGGTTTGTTACAGGTTACAGTTTCCCCCCGATTACCGCATTAACCCCTCGTTCCATGTGTCTCAGGCCGGTGGTGGCTGGCCCGCTCCAGGAGTCTGAGGTGCGGGAGGTACTCCGTTCGTTCCATACTGGATTCGAGACATCGGGCGAGGGGCCTTCAGTACCTCATGGACTGGGAGGGGTATGGTCCGGGGGAGAGATGCTGGGTTCCGGTGGAGAACGTGTTGGATCCTTCAATGCTGCGAGAGTTTCACCGCCTCCATCCGGATCGCCCTGCGCCTCACCCTCCGGGTCGTCCCCAAGGCCGGTGTCGACGCGCGGCTCGTCAAGGGTGGGGGGGGGGGGTACTGTCACGACTTCGGCTGAAGTTGATGCCTCTCCTTGTTCGGGTGGTCTTCCTGCCATCGCCGATCCATTTGTCATTTTCCATTTGTTTTGTCTCGTTTTCCCACACACCTGGTTTTCATTTCCCAATTACTGATCATGTATTTAACCCTCTTTCCCCCATGTCTTTGTGTGTGATTGTTATTTGTTCAGGTCGGTATGTTCCGGCTGGTGTTTATCACCCATGCTTTCTGGCAACCGTTCCTTTTGCACTTTGTAAATTGTTTACTTTGTGCTGTCGAGTAAAGTACGTTGTTTCACTCATCTCTGCATCTCTGCTCTCCTGAGCCTGACTTTATACACCAGCTACACCCACCAACCTGACAGGTATGGCGGCTGCGTGGTCCCACGGTGTTTATACTTGCGTACTATTGTTTGTACAGATGAACGTGGTACCTTCAGGCATTTGGAAATTGCTCCCAAGGATGAACCAGACTTGTGGAGGTCTACAATTTTCTTTCTGAGGTCTTGGCTGATTTCTTTTGATTTAACCATGATGTCAAGCAAAGAGGCACTGAGTTTGAAGATAGTCCTTGAAATACATCCACAGGTACACCTCCAATTGACTCAAATGATGTCAATTAGCCTATCAGAAGCTTCTAAAGCCATGACATCATTTTCTGGAATTTTCCAAGCTGTTTGAAGGCAGAGTCAATTTAGTGTATGTAAACTTCTGACCCACTAGAATTGTGATACAGTGAATTTTAAGTGAAATAATCTGTCTGTAAACAATTGTTGGAAAAATTACTTGTGTCATGAACAAAGTAGATGTCCTAGCCGACTTGTCAAAACTATAGTTTGTTAACAAGAAATGTGTGGAGTGGTTGAAAAACGAGTTTTAATGACTCCAACCTAAATGTATGTAAGCTTCCGACTTCAACTGTAGATGTACTCAAAGGTACAACGATATTTGTCATTTGACTTTCAATGCATGTTGAACTATTTTTCAACAGAGTTGTGCTGTAATTGGTCAGTATGTTAACCCATGATTTTCTGAGAGGTTAAGGGGTTATCTGATATGCTGGTGTAGCTGGTTTTGTGTGTGTGTGTGTGTGTGTGTGTGTGTGTGTGTAGTGTATGTGTATCTACCTGTGTTTTTATGGTGTGCGGGGGGTCTTTGGTACATTGGTGCCCTGCTGCAGGAAGAGGTGTGTGTATTATGTGGCATAAATTAGTGGTTAAGTGCCTTGTACGAGGGCACAACGCCCTGGGATTTGAACCGGCAACCCTTTGGTTAAAGGCCAGCTTCTCTAACTTCAAGGCTACTGCTGCCCCCTATTGATGATAAGGTAGAACAATGAAAAACCATTGCTGTGTACGGGATCTGATATCCCATTTCATTGAACGATAGAATGAGTGTAAGGTAGGACAGAGGTTGGTTGAGGATGATGACCTTACCGCTTGACTGGAGTGGACTTTGATGACTAGGGTATACGGCTTGTTCCCCCATTACAGAGACATAAAGTGTCAGGAAGAGGAGAAAATTAGAGTTTGTGTAAGAGAGGGGAAAGAGGGCTGATGTGTGTGGGGTTATCAAATCGTAGCCCTCAAACTCAGCATGAAATCTGTAATTGGAAAATCAACCCCCTAACTCTGATGTAATTGGATTTTACAGGGACTCATGTTAAATCAGAGAGCTGTGGGTAGGTAGCACAAAGCTTGTTAAGGCTAGACAAGCCTAACCACAGGCTGGAGGGGCAGGGAGCACAGGACGTGTGGTGTGATTGTGACTATATGGGTGGGTATTTGGTAGGGGGCTGCAACCAGACAGAAAATGAACTGCTCAAAATGGTTAAGTGTTTCCCATAAATTACCTTAAAAGTTACAGTAGTCTCTGGGAATGTAAGCCTCTATGTAACATTGTTTGGAAAGTATATAACTTAAGTTGATATGGTGGGAGTCAAGTTATCCCTTCTGTTTTGATTTTCAGTAGTGTCTAAAATGTATGTTTTTTGTTTTGAATGTCTCCTCTCTGTTTAATCAGTGTGGCTGTAATGCAAGATGCCTTTGTTAATGTTTACAGGATGCTCAACTTTACATTTTAAACAGTCGGAATGAGAGGGCAATGTTACGCTTCCGTCAATCCTGTCACAACCCACCACATTACTTAGTACTAATCCACAAGACAGGGAAGGTGATCATCTATACTTAGTTTTTTCTTCATCTTAAATAATCGTTCTGGATAACAATGTCGATCAATAACTTATTTATGGTTAGTTAAATCACGTATGATCTGTTTGAATGAAAATGAGAACAAACTTGATATATATTTTTTAAGATGACAGGGAAAGCCAGCCAGCTCAGCGTGGTCTCAGTGTGGTCTATATGTCCCCCTGACAGCAGTTTTAAGATGCACTGAGAGGACAATAGTTTCATCCCAACAGGCCTGTTACTGTAGCTTCACCTTGGTATTTATGAGTGGTTTATAATTAGTCAGAAATGTATCTGCCTAATCAAAGATCAGTAACACAAAACCTGCACTGTCATTTTATGTGAGGAGGAGGACGAGCACGAGGAGGGGGGCTTGGAGCAGATAGTTTCTGAATCCTTGTGTTTTACACGCATGCATACACACACTGACGCACACACACATGCACACACACACAAACACACAGTGTGTGTCAAGGGACACTCATGTGCAGCACTGAATAAGACCTTCCTGCCTAGGCTTCATGAATGATGAACTATCTTAGAGCTTCCAGAGCCAACTAGCTCAGCGTGGTCTCAGCGTGCATGGTCTCAGCGTGCATGGTCTCAGCGTGCATGGTCTCAGCGTGCATGGTCTCAGCGTGGTCTCAGCGTGCATGGTCTCAGCGTGCATGGTCTCAGCGTGCATGGTCTCAGCGTGCATGGTCTCAGCGTGCATGGTCTCAGCGTGCATGGTCTCAGCGTGCATGGTCTCAGCGTGGTCTCAGCGTGCGTGGTCTCAGCGTGCATGGTCTCAGCGTGCATGGTCTCAGCGTGCATGGTCTCAGCGTGGTCTCAGCGTGCATGGTCTCAGCGTGCGTGGTCTCAGCGTGCGTGGTCTCAGCGTGCGTGGTCTCAGCGTGCGTGGTCTCAGCGTGCGTGGTCTCAGCGTGCATGGTCTCAGCGTGGTCTCAGCATGCATGGTCTCAGCGTGCATGGTCTCAGCGTGCATGGTCTCAGCGTGCATGGTCTCAGCGTGCATGGTCTCAGCGTGCATGGTCTCAGCGTGCATGGTCTCAGCGTGCATGGTCTCAGCGTGGTCTCAGCATGCATGGTCTCAGCGTGCATGGTCTCAGTGTGGTCTCAGCATGCATGGTCTCAGCGTGCATGGTCTCAGCGTGCATGGTCTCAGCGTGCATGGTCTCAGCGTGCATGGTCTCAGCGTGGTCTCAGCATGGTCTCAGCGTGCATGGTCTCAGCGTGGTCTCAGCATGGTCTCAGCGTGCATGGTCTCAGCGTGCATGGTCTCAGCGTGGTCTCAGCGTGCATGGTCTCAGCGTGGTCTCAGCGTGCATAGTCTCAGCGTGCATGGTCTCAGCGTGGTCTCAGCGTGCATAGTCTCAGCATGGTCTCAGCGTGGTCTCAGCGTGCATGGTCTCAGCGTGCATGGTCTCAGCGTGGTCTCAGCGTGCGTGGTCTCAGCGTGCGTGGTCTCAGCGTGCATGGTCTCAGCGTGCATGGTCTCAGCGTGCATGGTCTCAGCGTGGTCTCAGCGTGCATGGTCTCAGCATGCATGGTCTCAGCATGTATGGTCTCAGCATGTATGGTCTCAGCATGGACAGGACCGGAGCCACACTCCAGCAGGAAGTACAAGTCCACATGGAGAAACTCCCCAGTTCTGTCAGAGAGCATGGAAGTCAGAGGGACAGAGGAAAGCAGTGTGACAGTGAGGTGATAGGGTCAAAGGGACATACTTGCGTCTGAGTCGCCAGAGGCTAAAAGTAGCTCTAGAATGAGAGTGTTGCTTGGTTGCTAGAACAGCTCCAGGATGAGAGTCCCCCTTTACTGTGAAATCGGGGACGATAGTTCTAAGTTGTTTGATCCATTACAAGACAGATTCAACCATGACTCACATGGCTTTGGAGATGAGTGAGGTAATACTGCTGTGTGTTTTTTAGTGTGTCTGTGTGCTTTCCCTCTGTTTGATAGAACGGCATATTGATAAAGTTGCAAAGGCAAAAATGACTGTTCCCCAATGTTATTGAATTTTTTTGTTGTCATTTAGCAGACCCTCAGAGCGACTTACAGGAGCAATTAGCGTTAAGTGCCTTGCTCGCCACTTATGAAGACCACCACCTTAAGCTTCAACCTTTTCCAGACTTTGGAAAAATATCTAATACAGTGGTAAAATACATACAGTTTATAGTACTGTTTTCTACCACATTATAGTATGCTGTATTTGATCTCTACAATTGAAGCTATAAAAAGGAACCATTGTAGGATGAGATACAGAACCGTGACTCTCAGGTTTCTCCGGACACCTGGAGCCCCCTAAACATGTGTGTGTTGCCCTGGGTGATGTGTGGTGTCAGTCTGTGGCCCATGAGGAGTGCTCTCTTTCAGGAGCCTAACGGCCACTTTGTGACAGAGTAACAGGATCCTGTCCCAAAGTGGAGAGCCTGGGACAATGGGCTGGCCTCTAGGGTGATGGCCGCTCGGTCAGATAGGCTTTCCTGTTCCACTTTAGCCTGCCATTAAATGTAGGTGTGTTGTTGTTCATTTTCCACCTTTGCTAGTGTCATCCTTCTCTATCCACATCTATTTCTCTCCACATCCCTCTCTCCAAATCGCTCTCTCTATCTCTCTATCTCCACATCCTTCTCTCCATCCCTCTCTCCACCCTCTCACTCCAAATCCCTCTCTCTCTATATACTTCTCCACATCCCTCTCTCTATCTCCCTCTCCACATCCCTCTCCCTCTCCACATCCCTGTCCCTCTACATCCCTCTCTCTATCTCCCTCTCCACATCCCTGTCCCTCTACATCCCTCTCTCTACATCCCTCTCCCTCCCTCTCCACATCCCTGTCTCTCTACATCCCTCTCTCTATCTCCCTCTCCACATCCCTGTCCCTCTACATCCCTCTCTCTACATCCCTCTCCCTCCCTCTCCACATCCCTGTCTCTCTACATCTCTCTCTCTATCTCCCTCTCCACATCCCTGTCCCTCTACATCCCTCTCTCTACATCCCTCTCCCTCCCTCTCCACACCCCTGTCTCTCTACATCTCTCTCTCTATCTCCCTCTCCACATCCCTGTCCCTCTACATCCCTCTCTCTACATCCCTCTCCCTCCCTCTCCACATCCCTGTCTCTCTACATCTCTCTCTCTACATCCCTCTCCCTCCCTCTCCACATCCCTGTCCCTCTACATCCCTCTCTCTACATCCCTCTCCCTCCCTCTCCACATCCCTGTCTCTCTACATCCCTCTCTCTATCTCCCTCTCCACATCCCTGTCCCTCTACATCCCTCTCTCTACATCCCTCTCCCTCCCTCTCCACATCCCTGTCCCTCTACATCCCTCTCTCTACATCCCTCTCCCTCCCTCTCCACATCCCTGTCTCTCTACATCTCTCTCTCTATCTCCCTCTCCACATCCATGTCCCTCTACATCCCTCTCTCTACATCCCTCTCTCTACATCCCTCTCCCTCCCTCTCCACATCCCTGTCCCTCTACATCCCTCTCTCTACATCCCTCTCCCTCCCTCTCCACATCCCTGTCTCTCTACATCCCTCTCTCTACATCCCTCTCCCTCCCTCTCCACATCCCTGTCTCTCTACATCTCTCTCTCTACATCCCTCTCTCTACATCCCTCTCCCTCCCTCTCCACATCCCTGTCTCTCTACATCCCTCTCTCTACATCCCTCTCCCTCCCTCTCCACATCCCTGTCTCTCTACATCTCTCTATCTCCCTCTCCACATCCCTGTCCCTCTACATCCCTGTCTCTCTACATCCCTCTCCCTCCCTCTCCACATCCCTGTCTCTCTACATCTCTCCCTCTACATCCCTCTCTCTACATCCCTCTCCCTCCCTCTCCACATCCCTGTCTCTCTACATCCCTCTCTCTACATCCCTCTCCCTCCCTCTCCACATCCCTGTCTCTCTACATCTCTCTCTCTACATCCCTCTCCCTCCCTCTCCACATCCCTGTCTCTCTACATCCCTCTCTCTACATCCCTCTCCCTCCCTCTCCACATCCCTGTCTCTCTACATCCCTCTCTCTACATCCCTCTCCCTCCCTCTCCACATCCCTGTCCCTCTACATCCCTCTCTCTACATCCCTCTCCCTCCCTCTCCACATCCCTGTCTCTCTACATCTCTCTCCCTCCCTCTCCACATCCCTGTCTCTCTACATCCCTCTCCCTCCCTCTCCACATCCCTGTCTCTCTACATCTCTCTCTCTACATCCCTCTCCCTCCCTCTCCACATCCCTGTCCCTCTACATCCCTCTCCCTCCCTCTCCACATCCCTGTCTCTCTACATCTCTCTCTCCACATCCCTGTCTCTCTACATCTCTCTCTCTACATCCCTCTCTCTACATCCCTCTCCCTCCCTCTCCACATCCCTGTCTCTCTACATCTCTCTCTCTCCCTCCCTCTCCCTCCCTCTCCACATCCCTGTCCCTCTACATCCCTCTCCACATCCCTGTCCCTCTACATCCCTCTCCACATCCCTGTCTCTCTACATCTCTCTCTCCACATCCCTGTCTCTCTCCCTCCCTCTCCACATCCCTCTCTCTCTACATCTCTCTCTCCATTCTTTGTGTGAGTTATCACCTGTTTCAGACTTTTTGAAAAGATGGCACTCTCTTCTGTTTGCCGGTACCATTAATGTGTATAATTTAATGGTCCTTCCGTTTTCAGCAATGAAGAGTGTGTCAAACACAAGTGCAAAGAGAAACTTTATCTCACACAAGCATGTATGCGTGTACTCGCGCACAGAGCGAGATAATGGAATTTCAAGACATTTTCACTTTCAATGTGGATAAGAAGGGCCCAGTTCCCTTGTTTATGCTAAGGAAGGGAGAAAGGGAGGTTTGATCCCCATCGACCTCCTTCTGTTTTGTCAGATTGATTCTGACATCTCAAATGGGGCGCCTTCAGTGATGTTGTTCACCTGTCTCATTGGTTTAACATGATGCTGGGCTGGGAGGAGATCGGAGGGAGGGATTCTGGAGGGGAGGAGAGTGCAACATAAATAGTAGCTCAAAGGTGGGAGAAATCAACCCCCCACCTCTTCCACATCCCTAACCCAGTTACCCACATTCCTTGAGGATCGGAATAACAATTCAGTAGTAATGAAATCAGAAGACAAAAAAATATGTTCTATTGTTTTGTTCCTCATGATAACTATAGGTGTCATAGCTCAGCAAGTCTGAGACCATTACTTCTCCTTATAGTCTGTTCCTTGACATATAAATACTTGCTTTTGGGGTTCACATATTAGAAGAATACACCGCCCCATCACCCAACTGTCACCCACACCCCCTGTTGTGCTTTCTCTTGCTCTGTCGTTCCCCTCAGCATTACCCTGCTTGCAGTAAATAGGCCAAAACTCTTTTGTGTTTTGACTGTTGAGTGTGAAATTGACTGTGACGTTGAATGTTTTCTAATGAATAATTACTGAATAGACATACTGGCTGAATGTGTGGACTGGATTGTGTACTGCTCTTTAAAAAGGTTTCCACCTTCTTATTCACATGACCAAAAATGCTTTTCACATACAAGATGGATTGGAGGGGCATCTTTTAATGGATGTTTTCTTAACATTACAGAAAATTGAAAAAGCCTTTCTTGCAGTTCAGGGGGAAAAGTACTATAGAACTGAATAGAAGAGGTTTTCAGTGTTGCAGAGCTGGCAACCATGTAAGATGTGACGGGTTGCTGTGCCAGGTAGAGGGTGGGAGAATGGGGGTTGGAAGAGGATTTTTTTCTTTTTTTCTTAGAGTGGTTGATTGAAAAGGTTTTTTGCACTTCTCTGCCCCCCTGTGTTCTCAGAAATACATCCTGGAGGGCTCGTGTTTTAGGCAGCTTTAGACTTCTATGTCTTCTGGTAGCATGGTGGAGGTCTGGGTGTGAGCCTTGGGACCATGAGCTTTCAAATCATGCCCCTACGTTTACCACACAGCTCCTATAGTAAACTATTCACTGTAGCTTAGAAGATACACATATAAACTCAGCAAAAAAAGAAACGTTCAGGACCCTGTCTTTGAAAGATAATTTGTAAAAATCCAAATAACTTCATAGATCTTCACTGTAAAGGGTTTAAACACTGTTTCCAATGCTTATTCAATGAACCATAAACAATTGATGAACATGTACCTGTGGAACGGTCGTTAATTGCCTACCGTCTGTAAACTGTTAGTGTCTTAACGTCACAGTTCTGAAAACTTAGGACACTGAAGAGGCCTTTCTACTGACTCTGAAAAACACCAAAAGAAAGATGCCCAGGGTCCCTGCTCATCTGCGTGAACGTGCCTTAGGCATGTTGCAAGGAGGCATGAGGACTGCAGAAGTGGCTAGGGCAATTAATTGCAATGTCTGTACTGTGAGACGCCTAAGACAGCGCTACAAGGAGACAGGACGGACATCCGATCGTCCTCGCAGTGGCAGACCACGTGTAACAGCACCTGCACAGGATCGGTACATCCGAACATCACTCCTGCGGGACAAGTACAGGATGGCAACAACAACTGCCCGAGTTACACCAGGAACGCACAATCCCTCCCTCAGTGCTCAGACTGTCCGCAACAGGCTGAGAGAGGCTGGACTAAGGGCTTGTAGGCCTGTTGTAAGGCAGGTCCTCACCAGACATCCCCGGCAACAACGTCGCCTATGGGCACAAACCCACCGCCGCTGGACCAGACAGGACTGGCAAAAAGTGCTCTTCGCTGACGAGTCGCGGTTTTATCTCACCAGGGGTGATGGTCAGATTTGCGTTTATCGTCGAAGGAATGAGGGTTACACTGAGGCCTGTACTCTGGAGTGGGATCGATTTGGAGGTGGAGGGTCCGTCATGTTCTGGGGCGGTGTGTCACAGCATCATCGGACTGAGCTTGCTGTCATTGCAGGCAATCTCAATGCTGTGCGTTACAGGGAAGACATCCTCCTCCCTCATGTGGTACCCTTCCTGCAGGCTCATCCTGACATGACCCTCCAGCATGACAATGCCACCAGTCATACTGCTCGTTCTGTGTGTGATTTCCTGCAAGACAGGAATGTCAGTGTTCTGCCATGGTCAGCGAAGAGCCCGGATCTCAATCTCATTGAGTATGTCTGGGACCTGTTGGATCAGAGGGTGAGGGCTAGGCCCATTTCCCCCAGAAATGTCCGGGAACTTGCAGGTGCCTTGGTGGAAGAGTGGGGTAACATCTCACAGCAAGAACTGGCAAATCTGGTGTAGTCCATGAGGAGGAGATGCACTGCAGTACTTAATGCAGCTGGTGGCCACACCAGATACTGACTGTTACTTTTGATTTTGACCCCCCTTTGTTCAGGGACACATTATTCAATTCCTGTGAGACAAATGTCTGTGTAACTTGTTCAGTTTATGTCTCAGTTGTTGAATCTTGTTATGTTCATACAAATATTTACACATGTTAAGTTTGCTGAAAATAAACACAGTTGACAGTGAGAGGACGTTTCTTTTTTTGCTGAGTTTAGCTCTGAGAGAGTACATATTTTATCAGGTTAAGTAGAGGACAAGTACATTAGAGTGTCTAGTTTGAGAAACAGACGCTTCACAAGTCCTTAACTGACAGCTTCATTAAATTTTACACACAAAACACCAGACTCAATGTCAACAGTGAAGAGGCGACTCCGGGATGCTGGCCTTCTACATAGTTCTGATGATTGCCTAGTTAAATAAAGGTTATATAAATAAAATAAAAAGTATTATGTTGAAATTAGATTGATATAAGAACCTGTTAGTCAGATTAAGTCATTGTATTTAAGTTTAACCCTAATTTCAATGTTTACAATGCTGGTTGAAATGAGATGAAAACTGGTTGATTACTTTTTTCAAATCCAAATGTTTTTTCCAGGTAGATTCCACATCACAATAGGTTGACAAATGACGTTGCAACAACGTTGATTCAACCCGTGTGTGCCCAGCGGGAAGCATGTCCTTCATTCTTTCCCTAGGGAAATGGCATCAGGAAGGCACAATGTAAATAACTAAAGTGATGATTTGCCTTGTGTGTTGGTGCACTTGGGCCATCTTCCACCTGGTAACTGGGACTGGTAGTGTTTCTTTCCTGTAAGAGGGGCTGAAAATAGCCCTGTTTCCCCTAAGAGGGGGATTGCCATACAGTGCTTTGCTGAGCAGGACAAGAAGGGGGTCATTTGGTGTAAAGGTATTTGGAGGGAGAGTAGCCATAGAACAGTGTAATCATTGTCTTTACTGTAACGTTACATGTAGCAGTTTCTCACCTTTATGTCATAAGTAAGCTGATGTCATAAGTAAGACTTAGTTATTAATAAATACATGACTCCACACCTACACACACAGACCATTTCTGCTTCCTTTCTCGCTCACTTTTTGTATTATTGTTGGCTTCCTATTGGTGGAAATGGAGGGGGCAATATGTCAATGTTTCCTTCCATACGGTCCTTTCCCTTAAATAAACCCAGATGTTCAGTATAAAAGGGGATTGGAGCTCACAGCAGTCTGAGACCAAGGATTTCCACTCACGGTAGGGACTTTGATATGCATTACTTTGAACATCTTTGTAAAAAAAATATATGAATAGCACTGTAATTAGGGAGAACAGATCTGACTGATAATGTGACGATGCGTATTGTGGTCCAAGAGCTCATTTGTTTGGGGTACGAAACTTCAGCAACAATTGGATTTTCATAACAGTAAAGTTTGGCTTTTGTTCAGAATATAAATTATGGAAGCACAAAAGTATTGTAAATTACACATTATTAATGCCGTCGTAGGGATAACATTATTAGCATTTCTAAGAGTTGATTTCAGTGCAACAGCTTTGGAGTTGGTCTGTGTTTTGACCCTGCTTTTGGGGTAAATGGGTGGAGTTTGCAATATATTTGTGTGGGGAGGGGGACGTGTGTATCCTCTGTAAACAGTGACAAGAGACTGATTGCTCCTTGAGGAACATGAAAGCAGATTAGATAGGAATGCCTGAACTGAACTCCCATCTGTCATGTGCTGGGGATGTGGTCAAGGTCCCCACACATGCCAGAGATGAGTAGCTTCGCGAAGCCGCCTGATCCCGCAATATTAAATTAAACGCTGTGCGGACATCCGCGTAGCGTTTAATGTAAGCTTGCGGGATCAGACGTCTTTGCGAGGCTAAGAGATGAGGACACGTTGAGAGGAAATGAACTGTCTTAGGACAAGATTGCCTGTATCTGTGTGTGTGTGTGTCAATGAGCATTGCGTGGCACAGCGTCAGACCTGACAGATGCAGATAACTCCAAGGAAAACAGAACACAGAGGGACAGGACATGAGTCCTTTGGCAGTGAAAGGTTCCTTGAGTTATTGCTGTGAAAACATGTCACTAATATGAAAAACAGTGTATTGTTTTGTCTGAAAAGAATACAGCAGATAAATGATTTGTAATCTAGTTGTCGTTACTAAGTTTACAGCTGTCATGTCCTGATGAGATTTGTGACAGTATTGTTATGTTGTGCTTTGGAGGCATTTGCATATAAGATATCAACGCAACTGTTCTGGACCCTGTCTCTGATTGGTCAGAGCCTGGAGGAGCACTGTAACCGGATCCTTCGGGACGTGGAGGGCTCCCTTACGGCCCGGGATCGCGTGGGCATCCAGGATTTCGTTTTTCTGAATGCCTACACCAGTGAGAGTGCCTTCCTGGACAACTTGAGGAAACGCTTCCACAATAACCTAATTTACGTGAGTCTATCCTCTACACGCAGTCCGGAGATATCCCATTGCCTTCCTCTCGGCCAAAAAGCCACCCTACCTCAAGACCACAACGCGCCAGGGAAAATAGTGTTTCTCCCCTAATTGAACTGGCACTTTGCTCTGCTGAAACAGCAGCTAATGTGCTGTACCTACAGGGTGAGCTACCTTACTTTCTGTAAGGTCATGTAGATAACAAGCACACTACATTGTTGTTGCACCCATGCAGACAGGCATCCATCTCTCATAATGTTCATTCTAATACATTTCCCACAGACCTACGCTGGTACGTCCTAGTGTCAGTCAATCCCTACAAAGATCTGGGAATCTACACCAAGAAGCAGATGGACATTTACATGGGAGTGTACTTTTTTGTGCTTCCACCCCATATGTAAGTTGCATGTGTACATGTATAACATGTGTTTGCTTGTATGTGTGCGCCACAAGATATGCTATACAGTGCTGCCTATCTATCTACAGTATATTCATCAGCAGTGTTATTGAACCTCTACTTCATTGCCCTCCCTTTCAGCTACGCCCTGGCAGACAATGTCTGTGGAGGTTCGAGTTGCCAAATGTCAGCCTTGAAACCTTAATGACTTGGAGAAGATCTGCAAAGAGGAGTGGGACAAAATCCCTCCTGAGATGTGTGCAAACCTGGTGGCCAACTACAAGAAACGTCTGACCTCTGTGATTGCCAACAAGGGTTTTGCCACCAAGTACTAAGTCATGTTTTGCAGAGGGGTCAAATACTTATTTCCCTCATTAAAATGCAAATCATTTTATAACATTTTTGACATGCGTTGTTCTGGATTTTTTTGTTGTTATTCTGTCTCTCACTGTTCAAATAAACCTTCCATTAAGATTGAGACATGCTGGAGAGGCATGAAGGCCAGGAGTGAGGGAGAAGAGAGCCTGGGCTGTCAAGGTCATTAAGTAAGAGACAAAGATCAGAAGATATCTCCAAAGACAAAAGGTCAACATCTACCACAAATACTCCTCAAAATCGGTTGTACTTTGTGATCATATTTTGTAGGTTCATCAAGGGCTTCATGACCAGAAATCAGCCAGCCTGTGTTGACAACACAGAGTACTTGGCGTTAGTCAGGCAAATCTACCTCACACGGCTCAAGGAGAATCTACCCAAAACAGTTCTGGACAAGAACACTTGGCTAACCCCTCCCCCCATTATGCAGGAAGTGAGTCTCAATAGGGAATTGACTGCGCTTTAATACATTCTCTAAACTTATTTTACACACCTGTGTGTCATGGTATGAGTCAGAGGAGGATGGTGGGAGGAGCTATAGGAGGATAGGCTCATTGTAATGTAATAAATGGAATGATATCAAACACATCCGTTCCATTTATTTCATTCCAGCCATTACAATGAGCCCGTCCTCCTAGTTTCTCCCACCAGCCTCCTCTGTAATGAGTATACTGTACACCCATTACAATGAGCCCGTCCTCCTAGTTTCTCCCACCAGCCTCCTCTGTAATGAGTATACTGTACACCCATTACAATGAGCCCGTCCTCCTAGTTTCTCCCACCAGCCTCCTCTGTAATGAGTATACTGTACACCCATTACAATGAGCCCGTCCTCCTAGTTTCTCCCACCAGCCTCCTCTGTAATGAGTATACTGTACACCCATTACAATAAGCCCGTCCTCCTAGTTTCTCCCACCAGCCTCCTCTGTAATGAGTATACTGTACACCCATTACAATGAGCCCGTCCTCCTAGTTTCTCCCACCAGCCTCCTCTGTAATGAGTATACTGTACACCCATTACAATGAGCCCGTCCTCCTAGTTTCTCCCACCAGCCTCCTCTGTAATGAGCATACTGTACACCCATTACAATGAGCCCGTCCTCCTAGTTTCTCCCACCAGCCTCCTCTGTAATGAGCATACTGTACACCCATTACAATGAGCCCGTCCTCCTAGTTTCTCCCACCAGCCTCCTCTGTAATGAGTATACTGTACACCCATTACAATGAGCCCGTCCTCCTATAGTTTCTCCCACCAGCCTCCTCTGTAATGAGTATACTGTACACCCATTACAATGAGCCCGTCCTCCTAGTTTCTCCCACCAGCCTCCTCTGTAATGAGTATACTGTACACCCATTACAATGAGCCCGTCCTCCTATAGTTTCTCCCACCAGCCTCCTCCACGGTAATGAGTATACTGTACACCCATTACAATGAGCCCGTCCTCCTAGTTTCTCCCACCAGCCTCCTCTGTAATGAGTATACTGTACACCCATTACAATGAGCCCGTCCTCCTAGTTTCTCCCACCAGCCTCCTCTGTAATGAGTATACTGTACACCCATTACAATGAGCCCGTCCTCCTAGTTTCTCCCACCAGCCTCCTCTGTAATGAGTATACTGTACACCCATTACAATGAGCCCGTCCTCCTAGTTTCTCCCACCAGCCTCCTCTGTAATGAGTATACTGTACACCCATTACAATGAGCCCGTCCTCCTAGTTTCTCCCACCAGCCTCCTCTGTAATGAGTATACTGTACACCCATTACAATGAGCCCGTCCTCCTAGTTTCTCCCACCAGCCTCCTCTGTAATGAGTATACTGTACACCCATTACAATGAGCCCGTCCTCCTAGTTTCTCCCACCAGCCTCCTCTGTAATGAGTATACTGTACACCCATTACAATGAGCCCGTCCTCCTATAGTTTCTCCCACCAGCCTCCTCTGTAATGAGCATACTGTACACCCATTACAATGAGCCCGTCCTCCTAGTTTCTCCCACCAGCCTCCTCTGTAATGAGCATACTGTTCACCCATTACAATGAGCCCGTCCTCCTAGTTTCTCCCACCAGCCTCCTCTGTAATGAGTATACTGTACACCCATTACAATGAGCCCGTCCTCCTATAGTTTCTCCCAACAGCCTCCTCTGTAATGAGTATACTGTACACCCATTACAATGAGCCCGTCCTCCTATAGTTTCTCCCACCAGCCTCCTCTGTAATGAGTATACTGTACACCCATTACAATGAGCCCGTCCTCCTAGTTTCTCCCACCAGCCTCCTCTGTAATGAGTATACTGTACACCCATTACAATGAGCCCGTCCTCCTATAGTTTCTCCCACCAGCCTCCTCTGTAATGAGTATACTGTACACCCATTACAATGAGCCCGTCCTCCTAGTTTCTCCCACCAGCCTCCTCTGTAATGAGTATACTGTACACCCATTACAATGAGCCCGTCCTCCTATAGTTTCTCCCAACAGCCTCCTCTGTAATGAGTATACTGTACACCCATTACAATGAGCCCGTCCTCCTATAGTTTCTCCCACCAGCCTCCTCTGTAATGAGTATACTGTACACCCATTACAATGAGCCCGTCCTCCTAGTTTCTCCCACCAGCCTCCTCTGTAATGAGTATACTGTACACCCATTACAATGAGCCCGTCCTCCTATAGTTTCTCCCACCAGCCTCCTCTGTAATGAGTATACTGTACACCCATTACAATGAGCCCGTCCTCCTAGTTTCTCCCACCAGCCTCCTCTGTAATGAGTATACTGTACACCCATTACATACATTTATACTTGTAGGCCTCACAGATGTCGAGGAAACTCTACAGCCAGCACATTTTACGGAAGTACGTACAAGGAATCACAGGTAGGCCTACTCTACAAGCCATTTAATGCAGATTTGTACCCTACTTGACCATAGGGCTCACCTCAATGATCACACTATACATTTCAGTTGTGTTTGCTTACCCCATTTCCAGTTACAAATCAAGGGATTGACCAGTTCCCTATTCAAAGGAAGAAAAGAGAACTACCCTCACAATGTGTGCAGACCATTTGTGGACATCAGGATAAGTGAGGCTGAGACCTTGTGCTGATGAATTATGTGCCCAATTGTGTGCCTCTTACAGAGAGCCACAGTGATAATGACCAGCATTTTTGACCAGTTGACTTATCTGGTCAGGTGAGGAAGACATCCACATAAAAGCCTATCAGATGATTCGGCAAGAGCGCATCAAGGTAAACAAATGGAGTTAAGTGAGCTATGTTAAAGTAAAAAAAAATGTACCTTAAGGTCTAATTAAAGTAAGCGCCATACCCAGTAGTGTTCCTGTGGTGAAGTACGACAGGAATGGCTTCAGGCCTCGCTTCAGACAGCTCATCTACACTGGAACTGCAGCCTACCTGGTGGAGGAGGCCAAGATCAAACAGCGAGTGGAGTTCAACAACCCCAAAGGTTAGCACCACTGAGAGGAATAAAGCTGCCTAGGCGTGTGTGCATGTATCAAGTTCTGTTCTCACAGTGTAATGCACTGTGTTCATTCAACCACTGTTCTAAGTATCTGGGTTGTGTGTTCTTCCAGGTGTGTCAGTCAGCAACCTGAGTGACAACTTCCTGATCCTCCATATCCAATGTGAGGATATCAAGCAAAAGGTTGGCTGCGCAAAACGCTCATCATTGATGTGCACAAATGTATTTTTTTTTTATTAAGCTTTTGCACATATTATTTTCAGAATAGAATAGTAGAACATTTGCATTTCTATTGTTGCATTGTCTATTTGCTCAGGGGGACCTGGTGCTGCAGTGTGACTACCTGTTTGAGGCCCTGACCAAGTTGTCTGCTGGCCAACAAGCAGCACTGTATTAAAGTAGTCCAGGGCAGGTAAGACCAGTGTTCAACTCAATACTACTGTAGTCTAAAGAAAATGCTACTTGTTGCCAAAATTGTATGTAGTGTTATTTAATGTTGTGGTCGTTTGCAGTGTTAAGTTTGATATCCAGCCTGGCAGAGAGGGGATTGTTGACTTGGAGAGTGGCCAGGAGACCAATGATTTACAGAGCAAACAATGGCCATCTGATGGTGGCGAGTATGAAACTGAAAGACTGAGTGGCCATTCAATTCTCAAATGAACAAATACGTTTTGTAAACTATTGATAAACAGTAGGCTACGACATGAACACTTCTTATTTTTACTCAGGAATCAACTCAAAGTTCTGTCCAATGATTCAAAATTGAACTGGATCCCTTGCACTTATCAAAGTAATGGACTGGGCCAATAATCTGATTCTACAAGGTTTGAGGCATCTTGGGACTTATATCATAAATGAGAACCTGCATCCTCTCTAGAAGGGTTGGACATATTACCAAAACTCAAGAGCATTTCACAATCCCTTCATATTAACTGATATCTTGACAAATGGTTCATACTGTGGAGAAAATCCCAAAGAAATTACAGATGTTCCACTCTGACAAAAACTTCACCTGTTATTAAGCTACACATCACATACATGATCTCAGTTGTGATTACTATATTAGGGCTCATTTGTAAAATATGGTTCATTTTCTGGGGATATTTTCACTAGATATCAGCAATATGGTTAAAATAGTCAAACATTTATTTTGAAGCAATAGGCTGTGTCATCATTTGTATACTTTCTTACAAAGATGCTGTACCATATTTACATTAAAACCAACTAATGTATTCATAAAAATCTTTATTGTAGGAAATGTGTTAAATACAGTGCAAAAGACACTTTTACCAGGGAAATTACTGTGTAAAATTGTGACATTATTTGCTGTCTGGATGTGCTTGGTTTCATTTCTTGCCATCGGTCTTCCAAACAAGTTGTCTTGTAACGTCGCCCTCAAGGAATTCTTGTAACAGGAAGCAATAACATCCATTTAATTACACATCCAGCATCTCAAAGGTTCTCTAGGATGCCAAAAAAATCATTAATCCATGACTACAATATAAAAGGTGGATGTATTCATACCACTTACAATTCAGGGGTGGATTGTAACATATTGCTCTGGGAAAAAGTTCCCCTAGGCAAATATCTAGGGTCAGCTTCCCAACCCTTATCCATTAGTGGGGGAAATACAAAACTGAACCAAGATCAGCGTCTAGGGGTAACTTCAACAACTTAGCACACGTTCAGTGTCTTTGTACACAACACCCTCTGCTGGATGAAATGAGTACAAACAGAAAATAGAAGCAAAATTAAAGGAGAGCCGCACACTAGGAGCTCAGATGCAATATTTTAATAACCTAATATCCAACGTTTGGATGGACAATGTTCTAGCCAGCACCTCGTCTAAATAGGTGAGTTTCTTTCGCTCTAGATACAGTTTGCATATATCACCAATTCAAGCTAATGAATATATCTGTCCTTGACTCGAACCCCATTCGATGCATCGATCGGCTGTGGGTGGAGCAATGTCTACATAAAGGTGCAAATGAAAAAACACTCACAAAAGCTCTGACAAAGGGCCTTGAGGACAATACATAAAGCTTAATAAAGACCAGTCACACTAGCAAGAGCAGCGTGCAGGTTTCTTTTTTCTCTCATAAAACATCTCTAAAAATGGAAGTGGTCGGAAAAGGTATTGTTACAGTGTATTACTATAATCACTGAAATACAATTGACCTGAACTAGCTACTCTGTGACAATACATGAACTTCCATGCAATGTTGTAGTGACACGATAAAGTAAATCAGATTGTAAGCTGCACTTACACCCACAGATTTAAGGCACAAGACCACAGACTTAAGGCACCAGATCTCCTACTGGACACGTAACATGTCAACATTCATACAAAGATGAGACATACAAAACATATGGAAATACAGGGGGTCAAATAAGTCTTCTTTGACCACTGATAAAAAGAACAGCTCTTATGGAGGGTTTAGAAAACACTGATACGGCCATTTGGGACAACACACAAACCATGCTCTACTTAAGCAATAAGGCATGAGGGGGTGTGGTATATGGCCATATACCACAAACCCCTGAGGTGCCTTATTGCTATTATAAAACTGGTTGCCAACGTAATTAGAGTAGTAAAAATAAATGTTTTGTCATACCCGTGGTATACGGTCTGATATACCACGGCTGTCAGCCAATCAGCATTCAGGGCTCGAACCACCCAGTTTATAATCATGATTAGAAACTGGCAAAATTCATTAGTGGCTGTGATGCAGAAGCACAGAGGTCACTTGCGGTCAATGTCAAGGATGTGAGATTACCTGTGGGTATTGTGTGATCGCACTTGTTCTCTGTCAGTGATGGGTAATAGTCACTGCGGATACTGACAATGTTGGTTGGCTGGTATAGTTACTGGTGGTGATAATGTTGGTTGGCTGGTATAGTTACTGGTGGTGATAATGTTGGTTGGCTGGTATAGTTACTGGTGGTGATAATGTTGGTTGGCTGATATAGTAACTGGTGGTGATAATGTTGGTTGGCTGATATAGTTACTGGTGGTGATAATGTTGGTTGGCTGGTATAGTTACTGGTGGTGATAATGTTGGTTGGCTGGTATAGTTACTGGTGGTGATAATGTTGGTTGGCTGGTATAGTTACTGGTGGTGATAATGTTGGTTGGCTGGTATAGTTACTGGTGGTGATAATGTTGGTTGGCTGGTATAGTTACTGGTGGTGATAATGTTGGTTGGCTGGTATAGTTACTGGTGGTGATAATGTTGGTTGGCTGGTATAGTTACTGGTGGTGATAATGTTGGTTGGCTGGTATAGTTACTGGTGGTGATAATGTTGGTTGGCTGGTATAGTAACTGGTGGTGATAATGTTGGTTGGCTGATATAGTAACTGGTGGTGATAATGTTGGTTGGCTGGTATAGTTACTGGTGGTGATAATGTTGGTTGGCTGGTATAGTTACTGGTGGTGATAATGTTGGTTGGCTGGTATAGTTACTGGTGGTGATAATGTTGGTTGGCTGATATAGTTACTGGTGGTGATAATGTTGGTTGGCTGATATAGTTACTGGTGGTGATAATGTTGGTTGGCTGGTATAGTTACTGGTGGTGATAATGTTGGTTGGCTGGTATAGTTACTGGTGGTGATAATGTTGGTTGGCTGGTATAGTTACTGGTGGTGATAATGTTGGTTGGCTGGTATAGTTACTGGTGGTGACAATGTTGGTTGGCTGGTATAGTTACTGGTGGTGATAATGTTGGTTGGCTGGTATAGTTACTGGTGGTGATAATGTTGGTTGGCTGGTATAGTTACTGGTGGTGATAATGTTGGTTGGCTGGTATAGTTACTGGTGGTGGTGGGTGCGGTCATCAGGGCGTTTGATGTGAATGCGTCGCACCCTCTCGATGAGTTCCCGTTCCTCGTCCTCATCCAGGTGGTGGGATCGGCCTGCAGCGCCCCCTGTAGCCTCCAGTAGAGCGTTGTCTGGACCACGCCCGTCCTGAGACTCATACAGCAGGATGTTGAGTGTCTCCTCATAGATACGAGCCTCTGGGAACTCCACCTGAGGAAAGACTATACTGCTTAGACCACTCTAGGTACAAATACAAGGCTACTCACTGACAGGAGCCAGAGCAAGCAAGCAACATTCATATCATACATTTTCTGTGCTCTTGCTGTGGGAAACCAATTACCTTGGTTTGCTTCTTCTCTGTGGCGTAGACTATGGAGGTACAGCACACCTCAGCGATCTTACGGCCCTGCCCATAGAATGACCAGCAGCAGATCTCATCCCCGATCACGTCCTTGATGAAGAGCACACGGCCGTTGAAGCGCAGAGAGAGCTTGTCAAACAGCTCGATGTTTTTCAGCATGTTGTCATCAGAGTTGCTGTGAAAAGGTAATGACACCAGATGTTAATGTATGGTTGTCAATCGGTTTAAATCGCTATACACAACTGCTCTGGGGGTTGATCACTTACATCTCGTGGTCTTGACTCTGATTTTCAGAATTGGGATGAAAAGTTTATCTTGGATCATAGCTAGCTAACATTAGCTGTTTGGATTCATATAATGCGGCCCCGGCTTAATTGTTTCATCTGTCGGGAAGAATTACAACAAGTACCGCATGCTGTGTCTAGAGATGGCAGAAGAGACTCAGGGACTGTTCTTAACCACTGCCAAGATGTGGTGGCTTTTCGTGCTCTTTTCAGCAGCTGTGGCATTACCCAGGTGGGTGCTACATGTTCCTCAATGGAGGACCGGGTCCTATGGAGGATCTGACCGTCGGAGAAGCAAATGTGGTGCACTGATGAAGAGCTCCGGGCCCGTTTGTCAGACTGTCTTTGGTACAGCCAGTGAGAAACACCGATGCCCCCTCCGCTGAAGCTACACTGCCTTTCCAATCCAAAGTGCCTCAACTCCCAGCCTTTCAGCCAAAACCAAATAGACATTTAATCTTCATCAATTTAAATTTGTTTGTTTCACTTTTTATGCACTTTGATATTATTTTCTGTAATGAAAAGTGCTATACAAGTTAAATAAATGATAATTGATACAATCCCCTTCACACATACATTTAAGAAACACAGTGATGTGCTCATTATAAGTATTTTCCCACAATCATATGCAATGTTTAGCTTACCTGGTGTAAGAGTACTTGTTGTTGCTCCTGTTGTATAACAGCTTGACTGTGGGCTGTAATACAACATTAAAAGGCACAGAGGAAGTCAGTGTTGAGAAACAAACAGAATACAATATTGTGACATGTCTGTCTAATCATACATGTAAATTGTGAAATGTTTTTTTTGTACCTTGTTGGAGGTAGATATGAGTCTCTATTCTTCCTTTGATGAAGTGACCAAGGGCACTTTACAGAAGGGCTCATACATATCTTTGTTCTGAACGCATGGAGGAAAACAGGACACAAATAATTCAATGACGGCATGATGGGCCACACAAGCACACAAAGAAGGAGAGACACCAAGATAGAGATGAATTACAGGTAATTGTTTACAGTATGTTAAGGTGATACACAATACCTGTAAGGCAGCATGGCACTCATCAGCTAACCCCTGCACCAGGTAATACTTGGCCTCTGCCAGGAGCTCTTCCACCTCTCTCCAGATCTCAGGCAGAGGTACAGCACCGTCACGCAGGTAGTTCAGAATGGTCCCAAAGTGCTTCCCACACCTGTCAATAAGGATCCAGCCTGCAGCAGAGGACAGGGCTCATTACATTGAGAAGTGGCAGAGACAACAGAGTGGAGATAGTAGACTGTGCGTCTTCATATAGCGCCATCTCAGAAGACATGATGGGAGGCAAGCAAGGGCAGCTAGCCTGGGAGAAATGTATCCTATGCAACACGAAGGAACATGGAGTGTCAAGACTTGGCAGTGGACAAAGGTTTGGGAAACCCTGGGTGCAGTCAACCCATGTCATCATCAATACCTTCGCTGTCTGTGAGGACCTCCATCCTACCGCTGAACATGGCCTTGAGCATGGTGTCCTGCTTGGTGAGGGTCTGCATGGTGGTGTAGTAGAGTGCCCCGCCCACGTTCAGCTTCACATACTTTGAGCTGGGGCAGGAGCCCTTGAATGAGGTGGTACGGGTTGTAGCCGCAGGCAACGCCGAGCTCACCGCACTTACTCCTGACATCTCTTCCTGCGAGTCAAAACAGTCAAAATTTTTGTCAATAGCTACAATGATGAACTTCACAGCTGATATCAATCAGGCACCCCAAATAAATTGCAAGTATTGCTTTCTGTGTTTAACGTTAGTAGTTCCGCTAGCTAGCTAGTTAACATAAAACTGCCATAAGCAAACAAGAAAACGTTCACCCAGAGCTGGCGCTCCGAGTAGCCGAGGACTTTAATGCAGGGAAACTTAAATCACTTTTACCAAATTTCTATCAGCATGTTAAATGTGCAACCAGAGGGAAAAGAACTCCAGACCACCTATACTCCACACACAAAGACGCATAGAAAGCTCTCCCTCGCCCTCCATTTGGCAAATCTGACCATAATTCCATCCTCCTGATTCCTGTTTACAAGCAAAAATTAAAGCAGGAAGCACCTAGAAAAAAAAAAAAAAAAGTGGTCAGATGAAGCAGATGCTAAGCTACATGACTGTTTTGCTAGCACAGACTGGAATATGTGCCAGGATTCCTCCACTGGCATTGAGGAGTACACCACATGTCATTGGCTTCATCAATAAGTGCATCGATGAAGTCGTCCCCACAGTGACCGTACATACATACCCCAACCAGAAGCCATGGATTACAGGCAGCATCCACACTGAGCTAAAGGCTAGACCTTCCTCTTTCAAGGAGCGGGACTCTAACCCGGAAGCTTATAAGAAATCCCGCTATGCCCTCTGACAAACCGTCAATACAAGACTAAGATCGAGTTGTACTACACCGGCTCTGACGCTCGTCGGATGTGGCAGGGCCTGCAAACCATTACAGACTACAAAGGGAAGCACAACTGAGAGCTGCCCAGTGACACGACATGAGTGTGACCACGCTCTCCACAGCCGATGTGAGTAAGACCTTTAGACAGGTCAACATTCACAAGGCCGCAGGGCCAGACGGATTACCAGGACGTGTACTGCGAGCATGCGCTGACCAACTAGCAAGTGTCTTCACTGACATTTTCAACCTCTCCCTGTCCGAGTGTGTAATACCAACATGTTTTAAGCAGACCACCATAGTGCCTTGTCCAAGCACACCATGACAGTCGTGAAGCGGGCACGACAAAACCTATTCCCCCTCAGGAGACTGAAAAGATTCGGAATGGGTCCTCAGATCCTCAAAAGTAGAGGTCGACCGATTAATCGGAATGGCCGATTAATTAGGGCCGTTTTCAAGTTTTCATAACAATCAGAAATCGGTATTTTTGGACGCCGATTTATTTTTTATTTTTTTAGACCTTTATGTAACTAGGCAAGTCAGTTAAGAACACATTCTTATTTTCAATGACGGCCTAGGAACGGTGGGTTATAACTGCCTTGTTCAGGGGCAGAACGACAGATTTTTACCTTGTCAGCTCAGGGATTCAATTATGCAAACTTACGGTTAACTAGTCCAACGCTCTAAACACCTGCTTTACATTGCACTCCACGAGGTTACGCGAATGCAGTAAGAAGCTAAGATAAGTTGCTAGCTAGCATTAAACTTATCTTATAAAAAACAATCAATCAATCAATCATAATCACTAGTTAACTATACATGGTTGATGATATTACTAGTTTATCTAGCCTGTCCTGCGTTGCATATAATCGCCTAGGTACACGTTGCTCCAACCATAAACATCAATGCCTTTCTTACAATCAATACACAAGTATATATTTTTAAACCTGCATATTTAGTTAATATTGCCTGCTAACATGAATTTATTTTAACTAGGGAAAGTGTGTCACTTCTCTTGCAAACAGAGTCAGGGTATATGCAGCAGTTTGGGCCGCCTGGCTCGTTGCGAACTGTGAAGACTATTTCTTCCTAACAAAGACAGCAGACTTCGCCAAACGGGGATGATTTAACAAAAGCGCATTTGCGAAAAAAGCACAATCGTTGCACGACTGTACCCAATCATAAACATCAATGCCTTTCTTAAAAATCAATACACAGAAGTATATATTTTTAAACCTGCATATTTAGCTAAAAGAAATCCAGGTTAGCAGGCAATATTAACCAGGTGAAATTGTGTCATTTTGCGTTCATTGCACGCAGTCAGGGTATATGCAACAGTTTGGGCCGCCTGGCTCGTTGCGAACTAATTTGCCAGAATTTTACGTAATTATGACATAACATTGAAGATTGTGCAATGTAACAGGAATAACGTTTTGTTTTCGAGATGATAGTTTCCGGATTCGACCATATTAATGACCTAAGGCTCGTATTTCTGTGTGTTATTATGTTATAATTAAGTCTGATTTGATAGAGCAGTCTGACTGAGCGGTGGTAGACAGCAGCAGGCTCGTAAGCATTCATTCAAAATAGCACTTGTGCGTTTTGCCAGGAGCTCTTCGCAATGCTTCAAGCATTGCGCTGTTTATGACTTCAAGCCTGTCAACTCCCGAGATTAGGCTGGTGTAACCGATGTTAAATGGCTAGCTAGTTAGCCGGGTGCGCGCTAATAGCGTTTCAAACGTCACTCGCTCTGAGACTTGGAGTAGTTGTTTCCCCTTCCTCTACGTGGGTAATGCTGCTTCGAGGGTGGCTGTTGTCGATGTGTTCCTGGTTCAAGCCCAGGTAGGAGCGAGGAGGGACGGAAGCTATACTGTTACACTGGCAAGACTAAAGTGCCTATAAGAACATCCAATAGTCAAAGGTATATGAAATGCAAATCGTATAGAGAGAAATAGTCCTATAATTCCTATAATATCTACAACCTAAAACATCTTACCTGGGAATATTGAAGACTCATGTTAAAAGGAACCACCAGCTTTCATATGTTCTCATGTTCTGAGCAAGGAACTTAAACGTTAGCTTTTTTACATGGCACATATTGCACTTTTACTTTCTTCTCCAACACTTTGTTTTTGCATTATTTAAACCAAATTGAACATGTTTCATTATTTATTTGAGGCTAAATTGATTTTATTGAGTTAAAATAAGTGTTCATTCAGTATTGTTGTAATTGTCATTATTACAAATAAATAATAAAATCTAATGGGAAAAAAATTGGCCGATTAATCGGTATTGGTCCTCCAATAATCGGTGTCGGCATTGAAAAATCATAATCGGTCGACCTCTAGTGCGAACGGCCCAGTACATCACTGGGGCCAAGCTTCCTGCCATCCAGGACCTCTATACCAGGCGGTGTCAGAGGAAGGCCCTAATAGTTGTCAAAGGTTTTTGAGCCGGTCACGGGTGCACCTCTGCCACGCTCAAGGTACTAAACGATATCATAACCGCCATCGATAAAAGACAGTACTGTGCAGCCGTCTTCATCGACCTGGCCAAGGCTTTCGACTCTGTCAATCACCGTATTCTTATCGGCAGACTCAATAGCCTTGGTTTTTCTAATGACTGCCTCGCCTGGTTCACCAACTATTTTGCAGACAGAGTTCAGTGTGTCAAATCAGAGGGCATGTTGTCCGGACCTCTGGCAGTCTCTATGGGGGTACCACAGGGTTCAATTCTCGGGCCGACTCTTTTCTCTGTATATATCAATGAAGTCGCTCTTGCTGCGGGCGATTCCCTGATCCACCTCTACGCAGACGACACCATTCTGTATACTTCTGGCCCTTCCTTGGACACTGTGCTAACAAACCTCCAAATGAGCTTCAATGCCATACAACACTCCTTCCGTGGCCTCCAACTGCTCTTAAACGCTAGTAAAACCAAATGCATACTTTTCAACCGTTCGCTGCCTGCACCTGCCCACCCGACTAGCATCACCACCCTGGACGGTTCCGACCTAGAATATGTGGACAACTATAAATACCTAGGTGTCTGGTTAGACTGTAAACTCTCCTTCCAGACTCATATTAAACATCTCCAATCCAAAATCAAATCTAGAATTGGCTTTCTATTTCGCAACAAAGCCTCCTTCACTCACGCCGCCAAACTTACCCTAGTAAAACTGACTATCCTACCGATCCTCGAATTCGGCGATGTCATCTACAAAATAGCTTCCATTACTATACTCAGCAAACTGGATGCAGTCTATTACAGTGCCATCCGTTTTGTTACCAAATCACCTTATACCACCCACCACTGCGGCCTGTATGCTCTAGTCGGCTGGCCCTCGCTACATATTCGTCACCAGACCCACAAGCTCCAGGTCATCTATAAGTCTATGCTAGGTAAAGCTCCGCCTTATCTCAGTTCACTGGTCACGATAACAACACCCACCCGTAGCACACGTTCCAGCAGGTATATCTCACTGATCATCCCCAAAGCCAACACCTCATTTGGCCGCCTTTCCTTCCAGTTCTCTGCTGCCAGTGACTGGAACGAATTGCAAAAATCGCTGAAGTTGGAGACTTTTATTTCCCTCA
Source organism: Salmo salar (assembly GCF_965601325.2). NCBI lineage: Eukaryota > Metazoa > Chordata > Actinopteri > Salmoniformes > Salmonidae > Salmo > Salmo salar. The sequence continues at coordinate 93,337,693 of NC_138303.1, forward strand.
CCAACTTTAAACATCAGCTACCTGAGCTGCTAACCGATCGCTGCAGCTGTACATAGTCCATCTGTAAATTGCCCACCCAATCTACCTACCTCATCCCCATACTGTTTTTATTTTATTTACTTTTCTGCTCTTTTGCACACCAGTATTTCCACTTGCACATTATCATATGCTCATTTATCACTCCAGTGTTAATCTGCTAAATTGTAATTATTCGCTCCTATGGCCTATTTATTGCCTACCTCCTTTTGCACACACTGTATATAGACTTTCTTTTTTTCCTACTGTGTCATTAACTTGTTTATTGTGTTATTGGCTTGTTTATTGTTTACTCCATGTGTAACTCTGTGTTGTTGTCTGTGTCACACTGCTTTGCTTTATCTTGGCCAGGTCGCAGTTGTAAATGAGAACTTGTTCTCAACTAGCCTACCTGGTTAAATAAAGGTGAAATAAATAAATAAGACTCCACCACACTAGTCATAGACTGTTCTCTCTGCTACCACATGGCAAGCGGTACCGGAGCGCCGTCTAGGTCCAAGAGGCTTCTAAACAGCTTCTACCCCCAAGCCATAAGACTCCTGAACATCTAGTCAAATGGCTACCCAGACTATTTGCATTGACCCCGCCCCCCTCCCAACTCTCTGTTGTCATCTATGCATAGTCACTTTAATTAATTCTACCTACATGTACATACTACTTCAACTAACCGGTGCCCCCGCACATTGACTCTGTACCGGCACCCCCCTGTATATATTGTTATTTTTTACTGCTGCTCTTTAATTATTTGTTCCTTTTATCTCTTATTCTTATCCGTATTTTTTTTAACTGCACTGTTGGTTAGGGGCTTATAAGTAAGCATTTCACTGGAAGGTCTACACCTGTTGTATTCGGCGCAGGTGACTAATACAATTTGATTTTGAACTTTTGATGACAAGCTAGCAGGTTTGCGTTCAAAACCCATACACATGGGTGCCATCATAACTAGCTCGTTTGTTTAAAAACTATCCGTTTTTAACGAGCCAAAAAAACCAGAACAAACCCGGTTCTTAAACAGGGGTAAATAGTTAGCTAATAATATAATATATGGGGCCAATAACAATATATATGGGGCCAATGACAAGTCTAACCTGCTAGCTTGTCATCAAAAGTTCAAAGCCGTTTCATGTTAACTAACGTTAGCTAGCTAGCGGAATCTAACTACTAGTTAAACACAGAAAGCAATACTTACACTACAGCTACTGAATAGTTATCTAGCCATTTATCTGGATCGAACTTGCTAACTCTGGTCTGGCTAGCTGACTTCATGTGAATGCTAGCTAGCCTTGAAAGCAATTGTTTTAGGGACCCCCGCTAGCAAATCCATTGTTGTTTTAGCAGGACGGTTGGCTAGCTAGCAAACAGTTAGCTACATAGCAGCTACCTAAGTTGCGTCGTTACTATCTGTGGTTCCAGGTTGTCAAGAATTCCGCTAGACAAAAGCCTAGCTAGCTACATCCTGTAGATTAAACGTTACATAACTATCTAGTCGTGTGTGTACTATAACATTATCTTAATTGTCGAATCGCCCAGTTACTAGTTAACTAACGTTAGTTAGCCAGATATATAAAAAAAAAACGTACCATAGGACCCGGTCAGTCAGCCTGGAAACACAAAGTTGGCTGGCTAGATCGTGTTACACACAGACACAGACTTCTATGGTAACGTTATATTGACGTTCGCACATTTTACTATTCGGGATGGAAACAAGATTACCCAAAAACGAAACTATCAACAAACAAAAAAAGATTCATTCAACTTTCTCTTAAAAATAAAAAAACGGATCTGAGATGGGAGGGCGGGCCGTCTTCCGGCGCCAGCAGCCTGCCACTTTGAAATCTTAGATAGTCCCAAAAACTTTTCTGCCGCAGCCACAATAATGTCCAGTTGTTTGACTTCTTTGAGACTGGAGCCGTACAGTTTATAATTGTGCCACTGAACGCCACAAAATCCAGGCCTGTCAGAAAACATTTACTACAGGCTGTGCTACCTCCACTACAATATCTTCACTAACGTCGCTTGTATTCTCAATTATTTAAATTCCATCCGCATTCGATTGAACGCTCTAACTTTTGCCACCTCAATCTCCTTCACCAGGAACATGATCCCCACCACAATTGCAACACCGATCGTCCTTCTATACACCATTCTTCAGCATACTCCGTCCGTCTGCACACACTTGAAACATGGCCAAATCCTTAAACATTTTTACAAATCTCCTACAGCGTATCATACATACCCAATCTTTGCGTAGGTAGGCGCTCTTTATATATATATATATATAATAAAAAATACAGGGCCGATAGACTTATTTGTCTCCATTCACCCAGCGGGTCAGACGCCGGGCACCAACCACAACAATAATCCTCTTCAGGTATTCAACCTGAACATCCGTCGTTACTCCTGAAATGACTCCTTTGATGGGTGCTCTGCTCCGAAGTTCAAAGCACAATACTTCTGTTGTTCGGATTCTTGTAATGCCCACTGCAATTTTCCTATTTTCTTCAGAAATATAATTTATCAAAATAAGACCACGCCTGGTCACTCTGATAGACAACTTTTCCCAGCGCATACTTCACATTTTCCAACACCTCAAACGGGTCTCCTACATATGTATCATTACCCAATAAACGCATCCCACCACGAAACGATTCATTATCATTTATAAACGTATCCTCCACTCCAATTTTAGACTATTCCCTGTTTTGTTCAATTTTTAGACACTGGTGCGTTGCGTGGGTAAAATCACCGAGGAAACCAGATAATAATGACACAAAAACGATGTTCTCTGTCACATACTCAGTCACAACACACGTGCCTGGCTGCAAAAGTGCATTGTGAGTGACTTCCGCAGCAGGCGCACAGCTCGTGTACAGGCAGCAGCAGGCCAGCAGCAATTTCAGTAAATTTCAAATCATTGTTGGCTGACTGCAGCAGCAGTAATATGCGTTCAACGAGACAAACCCAACAAATATAGTTGGTCACGAATGTTTATATCTTGAACAGAACTTACAACATCAATCAACATGTTTCAATCAAAATTGTACATCCAGAAGTACAGAAAAGAGTGGGAGTCTGTACCTGAATTTAAACGGTGGCTGAAGCCAGTAATTGGGGACGATTGTCAGGCATACTGTGCGTACTGCAAATCAGATATGCTTGCAAAAATGTGTGACATCAAAAAACATTGTGCTACAGCAAAGCATATAAATAAATCAAAACCGTACAACCCCCGCAAAGCAGTTAGCACAGTTGGTTAAGAAAGTGGATAACTGCAAAAGCGTAGAAGCTACTATGGCGGAGCATTGTTCGCTGCTAGCATGCAACCATTTAGGTATGACTTGCAAGGCTGCCTTTTCAGATTCTGTGGCTGCAACAAACTTCCAAGTGCACAGAAATGATTAGGGGAGTACTGGCTCCTTCTTTTCTCAAAAGGGTAACATCAGATGTGGGGGATGAGAAGTTCAGTCTCCTTTTGAATGAGTCCACTGATGTCAGTGTCTTGAAATACCTGGGTGTGGTGATTCGGTATTTCAGTGCTAAAAAAAGAACCGTTGTGTCCACATTTCTCGGGCTGGTTGAATTGGAGGGGGGCGATGCCAGATCAATAGCAAAGGCGGTAGTTGAGTTTCTTGAGAAGTGTAACTTTAAAAAAGAAAATCTTCAGGGTATTGGCACTGATAATGCGTCCGTGATGACTGGGGCGCACAAGATTTTAAAGGAAGAATGTGCATTGCCCAATTTGGTACTCATCTGCTGTGTGTGCCATTCTTTACAATTGGCTGACAGTGCAGCATCCAAAGAAACCATCCCTAGGAGTGTTGAGTACTTAATCAGGGAAACCTACGACTGGTTTTCCATTTCCCCAAACCGGCATGAGGCGTACAAAGCAGTGTATGCCACCATTAATTGTGGCCAGAAACCCCTGCAGATCACCAAAGTGTTTGCCACACGTTGGCTATCGGTTGAGCCTGCGGTAACTCGTATATTGAGCCAGTGGGAAGAACTGAAACTCCACTTTGAGTTGACCAAGGCCAGTGAGCATTGCTACATGGTGAATGTGTTCCACGCCGTGTACATGGACAAGACCAACTACGTCTACCTGACATTCTTGTAATTGATCCTGTCCGACGTAGAAGTTGCAGTGAAGTCATTTGAGGGAGAGCAAACAGATCCTGTCAAGCTTTTGGACAATCTGGTACACCTCTTAACATCAATTTGCAGCAGAGTAGTCAACCCTATGTCAAAAATGTATGTTCTGAAGGATAGACATCTCAGTCCATCACCATTCCTTTGGTACCTTTTCGAGAGAATGGTGTACCAACTCAGTCTTGTGCCAGAGGACAAAAAGGAAATTCGGAGACGGTGCATTAACTACATTGTTGCTTTAAGCAAGGAGCTGCAAGCAAGGCTGTCAGACAACCTAGAAGCCTTGCGAAACATGGCCTTGTTCAGTGTTAAGGAAACGCTAAAGCACAATAAAGGCACCACCAAAATTATTAAAGGAGCTGAGCTACTGGGATACCAGCCCCAAACAATTGATCAAATTGTTTCCCAATGGAGAAACATCCATCTGTTTAGGTGGGACTCAACTGAAAATACAGTTGAGTTTTGGAGTGAAGTGAATAACTACACGCACTCTTCCAGGTCAAATCCATTTGAAGAACTGTGCAAAGCTGCACTCACTGCCCTCTCCTTGCCACACTCAAATGCGGAGGTTGAACGGCTATTCAGCCAAATGAGTGTGGTCAAGTCTGAGTTAAGAAATATGTCACTTCACACTCTCAACTCCATACTCCTGATGCGGTATGGACTGAAGCTGGCTGGTGATACCTGTTACCAGCATAAACTACCAAGTGAAGTTCTGCAGCAGTTTGGCACCACAGCAGCATACAGCTATAAGGCCACAGTTTTACGTTATTACGTAATGACGTCATCACGCAATGACAACGTCATTTAGCAACTTTTAGCAACAAATCGACCTGCCGCTAGCAACTTCCCCTGAAAATTTATTGGCAACACAGATCTGTGTTGTGATAATTGTGTTTGCTCTATAAATCCTGTTAATTTTAATATGCCTTGGGACCGTGATATATAGGCCTAAGGCCACACACACAAAGCTGGATTCCTAAGGCCGAGACAATAAGACCGTGGCAGAATAAATTCAAACACATCTTTGTTTTGCCACAAAACTGGATAGCAACCTCTGTCCGGTTCAGTCCACAAAGCATATTGCATGTAACAGACAGTTAAATGACCTACAGGATGGTCAAACAAGATAATGCTTCTGACATTTTCAGACCACTAAGCAACTATTGATTTAGAACCACAGAGAGTTACCTCAAGGAGCAGCCTCCACTATTCCAGCACCATTTCAACTTCAACATGTCAACATCATCAAATCACCTCTAATAGTGACAACTAAAAGATACTGAAAACAATTTAGTCCGATCAACGTAAACTACATTTGATGTGGCTGTCCATGGCTCTGATTTCTGTGTGTGTGCATGCGCGTTGGTGCAAGTAGAAAATATATTGCCTCACCCCACTTGTAGAGAAATGTCAATGCCATCCTCCTCTCTTTCATGTTGACTCTGTCATACAGTACAGGTTTTATTTTTTGTTGTCCTAGGCTACCTGGTTAAAATACTTGCTTGCTAGCCTAACTTCCTTTCGTTGGTGACGTTAGCTAGCTAGTTAACATTAGCCTTCTACATCTAGCTACATATTGAACTTCCATCATCTCAGGCCAGGGGCACAACAATGTATGGATCAGAATCACCATTATAATTATTGGCCAGTACGGAGAATTAAGTAAAACCACAAGTCCAAATCCCTATCTCCATCCATTGCTAATTTAGGAAAGGGCCCATTTTAGCTAGCTAGCCAGCCACTGGAGGACAACACAATGAGATGCAACAATTCAAGTTGTTTCTGTCAATAACGTATGCTCTCAATGCGATTTGATAGGAGTGAAGCCAAAATCCAAGCTGGATTCCTTTTGGCATTTTTTGGTGCACCAGGACCATTCAGTTGAGCTCGCTTAGTTTAGCTCAACGCTGATTGGCTAATTTTGTATACTTTTTTATCAAGGGAGGCCAAATGCTTGCACTCCATTCAATTAGTGATGGGCATTCCGACGCTTTTCATTGAGCCGGCTCTCAGCTCACCAAAAAGAGACGGCTCTTTTGGCTCCCAAATGGCCCTTTTAAAAAAAGTTTGCGATAGTTTGACTATGAGTGGTGTTAAAACAATTCTAATCAAATTATTAAATTAAATCATACTCTACCTTAACCACAATGTATTTAAAAATGCATTGGTTTGTTATGAAAAAGAATGCTATTAAACATTTGCATTTAAAGTATAACTTTGTAATGTATATAAACAAAGTGCATATAAATCTAACCATTCAAAACAAATACAATCTGAACAGCATAATAGAATATTGCACCATATCAAAAAAAAAAAAAAAATAATTTCAAAACTGCAGCATCACACAAATTGAAAAAAATGTAAAAAAGAAGGATCCTATTACACATGTGCATTTAAAGTATAACTTTTTTAATGTATATAAAAAGTGCATATAAATGTAACAATTCAAAACGAATACAATCTGAACAACATAATAATATAATATTGCACCATATCAAAGAAAAATAAATAACAATGTGCAAAACTGCAGCATCCCACTTAAAACATTAAACTGGTCCCTCTTTTCTCTCTCTTCTTTATTGCCATGTTATAACCAGCAGCACACAGCAATGCTGACCATATTTTGCTTTTATGAGAGATTTGCATTCAGAAATGCAGCTGCCTCACTTTCGAGGGGCTGATGCAGTTTCTTCTCTCAGTAAGTATTTGTCCCGCTTTCGAGAAGACCCTCTCAGAGGTAACGGATGTAGCCACTATGCAGAGTCTCCCTGTCATGACTTTAGTAAGCTGTGGGTAGACAGAGGCCTTGCTCTTCCACCAGCTCAGAGGATCTGCAGATCTTTGGAGGAGGGGCTCCTCCAAATAGGATCAGACCTCCATTATGGCATCTGCTGAGGAATTCCTTTGTGCTGCATCCCCAGTTGCTCTCTCATCAAACAGCATCCAAACAGCAGACGTATGTGGCACTACTGCTGGTGCTTCTGCTCCGTCTGATCCCTCTTCTTCCTGTTGCCTGAGCCAGCTGACTGCTGGGGCTGTCCCTCCCTGCTGCTGAGGTTATTCTTTGAAGAGCCTCATCAATCGCTCTGGCATCACTGAAAGCTAACTTCTTAAACCTGGGGTCAAGTGCAACGGTTTCTGATAGCACGTGACTATATTCCATTCTGTGGAATTTCTGTCCATCGATGAACATAGGGTGTTTATCAACTCTGTCACATGTCCTGTGGTTACATTTGCTTCTCTCTGGCGGCTGGCTGTGATTCGCTGCAGACCCTTACACAGGAGTATCATTTTTGAGGCTGTCACATAGCTGTAAAGAGAGAACAGTAACGTATTAGTTCAGGTTCATGTTTGGTCTACTGATACTACATTCTAATCTACTGCTCATATACATATATAATATTGGATTAAATAATGATGTAGTAATAACTGCTTACTGTACCTCTCTCCACTGATCTCCACAGTGACCTGCTCAAAGTGTTACAGGACTCTGCACACATCCTCCACCACCTCCCATTCCTCTTGGGTCAGAACCCGTTTAACATATAAAATGTTGAATTCCACCTTGTAGTGCAGTCTTGTTTAGGCCTCAGCTCAGGCATCCCCCATCTGGTGTTGTGTAGACTTTAGTTTTTCAGCACCTACTGTGCTCCTGTAGAAGTATTCCACAGCTGTTTTCACTTTGTCCACAGTGGGCATCATCACCTTCAGAGCATCTCTTACAATCAGGTTGATTGTGTGGGCAAGACATGGATGATGGGTCCATTTAAACATTTTTATGGCTTTGGTTATGTTAGCTGCATTGTCGCTAACACAAAAGACCACTTTTCCATCTACGTGCCATTCTCTGGCCGCTCTCAACAGTTCCTCTGCCAAGTTCTCTGAAGTGTGTCTGTCGCTGAACTCAAAGCAGTCCAGAAGACAGCTAGACATCGAAAATCATCAATGAAGTGACATGTAACCGACATGTAAGAAGTGGTTACCCTTGATGTCCAGCAGTCAGTGGTAAGTCAAACTGCAGTAGCTTTTTGGACTCTTTCCCACACTGAAGCCTGTGTGCTCTCATACAGTTGTGGAATAAGTGATTTTGAAAGGGTTTTCCTGCTTGTAATTGTGTACATTGGATTTAGACTATTGCTATAATTTCTAAAACCTCTGTCATCCACGACCGAAAATGGCTGGAAATCGGTGGCAATCATTTTAGCAAATGCAATATCAATTTGGCCTTCTTTTGCTACAGACATAGACTTTGGCATAAACTGGTCCATAGAAGACTGCGTTGCTGTGGGTCGCGGAGAAGGCCTACTTGAGCTGGCTCCACCACTATCACTAGCAGGCCCGCAAGTTTCTTGAAGCTCCGCTACAGCTAGCTTCACAGTTGGGTGCACAGTTCGCATATGCCGGTGTAGGTTGTGCGTAGAACCGACTTTATATGAGATTTTGTTTTGGCAAATTCTACACTGTGCTCTAACATTGTCTACATTATTAAAATGCATCCAAATGCTACTGTGCTTCCGACTCATTTTCCAGCTGTTGTTTTCACAGCTGTCCTTCCCTCCCTCATGCATCTTTGGTTCATTGGTTGACACTGTGTGTCTGATCAACAGGAACAACAGGTGAGGCTGTTAGTCTGAGCAGACAGTCAGAACGAATGTGTGCGCTTGAGCATTTAGGCCTATATTATTATTATTATTTTTTTTGTTCTTTGAATTAGTTAATTCTATTCATTTAAATCTTTTGATTATTCAGATCTTAATTTATTTTTATTTTTATAAATAGATTTGGCTCTTCTGATATGCGAGCCGGCTCCCAACATTCACCTACAAGAGCCAGCTCTCAGAGCCGACTCATTCACGAATGACCCATCACTACATTCAATGCTATGGGCGGCAACAATGTCATACTCATTTGGACCAGACAGCATCAGATAGATGGCCTACATGTAGAGAGACAGAAGGGCGCCGTTTCACCTGCTCGGATGCTTTCTCCAGTTAGATACATTCAGCCTCTTGCGAATTGAAAGAAATTATGAAACACAGAGAGACGAAAGATACATTATTACATAAAAAAAAATACTTGCTCCAATTTTGGGGGAAGCCGGGCTTCGCATGGCCTCCATGAATACACGCCACTGCACTACTGTGAATGTCCTGAATGAATGCCATTCAGGACATTAATCTTCACCAACTTTGCTCGACACACTGCTTGATTCGAACTAAGTATCCACTTCCACCATCTCTACGATTTCTGGTCTTAGCAGATTACTTTCTTAGAAAAATAATGAGGTACTTGGGCTGTGTTCAGTTCGCAACGCTCACCTTCCCACAATCCCCAGTGCATTGCTCCGCATGCTCCCGTTCTAATTGAATGGGGGCGGGACTTCGTCTGGTGAATTCGGAAGTGGTGGAAACCCTACATAATGAGCGGGCTGGCCGTGGCAGTTTTGCATGGAAAGTCCCAGAACTAACCAGATGTTGATGGAATTACTTCAGAATTTTACAAATTATTTTCTGAACAAGTAGCTCCCTTCCTATTTGAAGTCTTTTTTAGAGAGTATTAAAAACAATGTTCTCCCTCCTACAATGATTCAGGGGTTAATAACACTGATACCTAAGCCTAAAAAAGAAAGGCTGCTCATTGATAACTGGTGCCCAATTTGTCTTCTTAATAATGACTATAAGATATTAGCCTTACTACTTTTGACACAGTAGAGCATCAGTTCCTCTTCCACTCCCTTGAGAAATTTGGCTTTGGGGATTTTTTCTGTAAGGCTATTAAGACTCTCTATACAAATGGTAACAGCTCTATTAAATTTAAATATGGCACCTCACCTAGATTTGAGTTAAAGAGGAATTAGGCAAGGCTGTCCTATCTCTCCATATCTGTTTTTATTAATCACCCAACTTCTTACAAATTCTTTAAATAATAGTCCTGCACAAGGTATTTCCATAGCTGGTAAATAAATTATTATAAGCCAGCTAGCTGACGATACTACACTTTTTCTGAAAGACGCTAACCAAATTCCCATATTGATCAATGTGATACAATCCTTTTCCAAAGTGTCTGGTCTATATTTTAACATTAATAAATGTGAACTCATGCCTGTCAAAGATTGTGTGACACCTGTTACGGATACAAGTGTGTGTTTCTTTTCTCTCCTTCTCCTCCTCACAGGTGACAATCATCACTCCCCAATCAGTCATCAATCAGTCCCCAATCAGAAGACACCTGTTCCTTTTCCCTCAACCTATCACAGCCCCTTTCCCTTGGTTTAAAAACCCAGTCAGTTGTTTTCTCCCCAGATCAATCTTTGTGTTCATTCTCTCAATCGCTCTCTGTGTCCCCCTCGCTATCGCTGTATTGATCTCTTTTGCTTTTTCAACTACATGTCACATTTGTCCGGTAATCCTGTGAGTATTGTTTTGTTGTTTGACTGTTTGTTTGTTTGATGGGAAAAGGGGGTACCAAGACAAGTCGCCCATGGGCATACATTACCCGTAGGAATACTGTGTCTAAGTACCCTAGTTAGAACTGGGCGGACCACCCTCTGTATTTTTGGTTAGTTAGCTAACTGTTCTTGAAATGGGCTAGTCTAGCTTAGGGGTGTTTTTGGCTTATTGTTTCTTTGCTTGGGTCCAGCTCAGCCCCTTTTCTCTCACCCCTTTACCGTGTGTTTAAAATAAACCTTTTGAGTTTGACGGTAGATTTCAGTTGTCTGTGGTTTTTGGTTCTCACTGTTCTTTATCACTATTATAATTTGCATGATTTATGTTACGGGTCTCGTATCCATCCCCCCCTAGACCGCTGGGCCAAAGGGATTCGTAACACACCTTCATATTATGGTATTCCAGTGAAAGAATAACTTACATAAATTTGGCATAACCATTACTAAGGATCAGAAGTCTAGAGGCTTACTAAATTTTAACCCTGTCACATCCTGACCAGTAAAAGAGGTTATTGTAGTTTGGTCAGGATGTGGCAGGGGTGTGTGTGTTGTTGGGGTTTTTGGGTTGTGTTCTATGTTTTGTATTTCTATGATATAGAAAAACTAGAAAATATGTCTAGTTTATTGTTTTGACCTTCAATTGGAGGCAGCTGTTCCTCATTGCCTCTAATTTAAGGTCCTATTTAGTAGGGGTGTTTTCCCTGGGTTTTTTTGTGGGTAGTTGTTCTTGTATAGCCTAGTAGCCTTACAGGACTGTTTTGTCATTGTTTTTGTATATGTGTTCATTTTTGTTTTCCTTCAATAAAAAAGATGAGTATACATATTCCCGCTGCGTTTTGGTCCAATCCCTACGACACCCGTGACAAACCCTCTTATTAAAAAAAAAATAAACCCCAGATGAAGCTAAATCAATGTCTACAGAGGGACGTATCTTTAAAAGGAAGAGACCTTCAGCCTTGGTTATTTGGAATCTCTAGGCTAACATATGGTGCTCTATCTTTATGGTAAAATAAGCAAGGAGATAGACCAGATGCTTCAACTTTCTGTGGAGAAACCGTACCCATTACATTAGGAAAACTGTTGTAATGAACACTTACGAGTATGGTGGGCAGAATTTTCTGGACTTTACTACCTTAAATAATACTTTTAAGATCAATTGGATAAAACAATTCCTAGGAAGACCCACTTCTATGTGGAATTTTATTCCTCGTCATGTCTTCTCTACTTTTGATGGCCTTAACTTCATGTTGCTTTGCAATTATAATATTGACAAAGTTCCAGTGACACTTCCTGCTTTTCATCGGCAGGTTCTCTTGTCATAGATATTATGTGGAATATTCAGGATATATTGTATATTAAAAAAAAAATACTACTTTGTTTTTAGAATATTGGTTCCGAAATAATATCCTATTGGTGAGACAACTTGTAAATGCAGAAGTTTCTTTTTTAACTTAGTTATAAGGAATTCTTATCACTTTACAAGGTCCCTGTAACACCTAAAAATTTTGCAATTGTTTTAGATGCCATTCCCTCAGGTATTGCTTTATTATTCAGGAATGTGCCAAGACCTGACCCTCAGAGCCTAACTTCCATTCACCCTGTTGACTCATCAGTAGGAAAGATTTGTTTATCTTTTGGTCCATTCAACAACAGAACGATATGAACCTTGCTTCAGCAGGATGTCATGCCTTATTGGACTGGTTTGATTGATAATATTTTTTTGAAAAAAGTTTGGATGTTATCACACAAATACCTACTTATTAACAAAATGAAGGAAGTTTCCTTTAAAATTGTTCATCAATATTATCCTGCCAACCACTATATAAAGAAGTTTAAGGAAAACAAACTCAAATTGTACCTTTTGTAATGACCACCCAGAAACGGTGTTGCATCTTTTTTGGCATTGTATTCATGTAAGGAAACTGTGGCAAGACAGTAGATTTATAATTGAACACATTTATGAAGATTTTACACTATTGTGGAGAGATGTACTGCTTGGATTCTTTACCTCCGATAAAAATAAGCTGACACAATTTTATGTAATTCATTTAATTATTATTTTGGCCAACATTTCCAGTATTTACAAACAAAACACCACATTTTCTTACCTTACAAAAAGAAATTGAACTATATTTTAAGACAATTAAATACTCTACTAACAAAAAAGCTGTTAGAATTATACGTGTATGTATGTCCCTTAAGGTCCTTGTGTAATGTGATATTGTACCCCCTAGCCCAATTGTCCTTTGTATATTATTTATATATACTTGTGTTCCCACATGTACTTCACGTATTGATTTGTTCTTAGTAAAATGTTTTAATAAAAATGAAGTCCCAGAACTAGACAGAGGATGGCTTTTTGGGGACCATGGGATGTTCAGCAGTAAACACTTGAGTTAAGGCCCTATCACTGAGTCAATTTATAAGGTCTGCTTCCGGTTTCCTACCCTTCTCCAGAAGTGTGCACTTCCTTAACATTTCGTTCACCTTAATGCATTGTCAATTTTGTATTGCAATGGCTCGCTGCTATGTAGCTGCAACGGCGCCATCTAATGGAGAAGTAGCAACTACACAGCTTGGCAGTGCACCACACAACATGGACTGTCTCAATGATCTTATTGGCCAGAAACAGAATCCATTTATTAGACCTTCTGATTGGCTGCTCACGGGTAACACGTGTTGTGTTGGGTTTTGTAACTCTCTTTCCGATTGATTACAAAATAAATTGTCTTTTCTACTGGTGCAGGCAAGACCGTATAAAAGGTAAGTCTAGTTTTTAAAGCTAGTTTCAAAAGGCACAAAATAGTTATTTGAAAACGGACTGTTGTGCCATTTGTGGCCATTTGTTTACATGAGGAAATTGAAATGTTACAATTTATCAGTTTTATCTCAATTCGTTTACAATAGAAACTATGTAGGCATAATCGAACCCATACAGAGACATTCAGTAGGCTACTTTTGTTAAAATATTTTTAAAGCCTAGATAGGTAACCTATGCTGGACACAGTGTTTACCCTTAAGTCCATTACATCCCATCAAGATATTGAAAGTAACAGAATTAGAGGACTACCAACTGCCATAAATGTCCAGCCAGGCTACACTACTTCCCCTCACTTCAGACCTACTTCTGACAGCCATGTAAGGACTGAGAGGGAACCACTGGAGCAGAGCTTGAACTAACAATCCTGCCTCCTTGATTCGTTTATTCTTAAGGTAGGTCATTAAACAGGCATGGCTCATACCTGCATTCACTGGTTCCGCAAGGGGCTCCGACTGCACGACAATCCAGCACTTGTGGCTGCATTGCGGGACTGCAAGGAGATCTACCCTGTGTTTGTCCTGGACCCCTATTCCCCCAACAACGTCAACATTGGCATCAACCGATGGAAGTTCCTCATAGGAGCCCTTAAAGACTTGGATTGCAGCCTGAGGAAACTCAATTCTAGGTAGGAATAAAAGGACAACTCTAAAGTATGATGTCCAATGCTATTTCAGTTGCTTAGTGGATATGTTGTGTTGATGGGACTGGGTACTGTTGAAGCAAAACAATATTTTCTTTGGTAATGGATCAATAAAGATGCATGTATTGTTTTGGTTAGTTAATGTAAGGGGTGGATAAAGAAATTAGATATGGTGTCTCTTCTTGGCTGTTTGTTGTGTGGCGATCCCAGATGGATGCCTACTGGTATTCTATTGTTGTGTGCTTCTCAAAAATCCACGGTTAGTGAACTAAAAAGTGTTGGTGGGGTCTCCACTCTCCAGGCTGTTTGTGGTGAGAGGTAAGACAGATGAGGTCTTTCCTAAGCTGTTCCAGAAGTGGAAGGTGACGCGGTTGACGTATGAGTATGACACAGAGCCCTTCAGCCTCCGCCGGGACAAGGAGGTGGGCCGGTTAGCTGAAGAGCACGGAGTAGAAATCATCTACAAAGTCTCCCACACACTCTACAACATAGACAGGTGAGCGATCCTTAACGAGTGTATACTCGGTGCAGAGAAAGCTTATTGCTAACTTAGAAATTGATGAAACACAATCAGAATCAAATGAAATGTGATTATTTTTATATGGAGACAGGCATCTTAGAAAAAAAAATGCATGATGACACTGTCTTAATTGAAAAATGTCTGATTACATAAAATGAACACCATCACTCGAGTTGCAAGACTATCTTGGATGCTGCACTAATGATCTGTATCCCTGCCCTGGCATTCTTGTAGGATAATTGAAGAGAACAACGGGAAGGCTCCCCTGACCTACAATCGGCTGCAGACCCTTGTCAGTAGTATCGGTCCCCCCAAAAGGCCTATCCCCGCTCCAACCTGTGATGACATGAAGGGTAAGACCGAAAGGTCTTTTGGAATGGTTCTCCCATGTGAATATATTTGCTGTTTCCCGATTCTCTACCTTTACGACCTAAGCGTGCACTTGTTCACTTCCCTTCGATTTAAAATGTGTAAGAAATATGGTGGAAACTTCCTCTAGCCCATGCTTAGGCCAAAACCAATCCAACGCTTTTAACTTTCTGAGGAAGAGGGTATCAGGGTTGAAAATTGCAGATTTTGGCACTGATAAGCGACAAGAAGTTGCCCCCATCCTTCCCGCTAATTGTGCAACATTTGCAAATTTGTGTTTGTCTGAGGGAAATGCTGTAACTTTAAGAGGACTCTATGTATTTTGAAAGATGACCTTGAGGATTATATTAAATACCGCTTTGATGTCATACAAGCAAGTCCAAATGTGCACTTCACATTTCCATATCATAAAGCTCATGTCATATACAGTGTCAACTTTTATGATCACTGTTTGATGTATAGTTACAAGATGACATGGTGTCATAGCCTAGTGGCTAGAGCGTTGGACTAGTAACCGAAAGGTTGCAAGATCGAATCCCCGAGCTGACAAGGTAAAATCTGTCGTTCTGCTCCTGAACAAGGCAGTTAACCCACTGTTCCTAGGCCGTCATTGAAAATAAGAAGTTGTTCTTAACTGACTTGCCTAGTTAAAGGAAAAAAAAATAAAAAATACCCTGGGTTGTTCTGAACAGAATGAGCCTGTTTGTCTATTGTGAAGAAAATGTGCTGCGGAACATGCACTCGACTCCTTTCAATGCGCACAAATTCTGATCGGTTTCTCTGAATTTCCTTGTAAAAGCCTAACACTAAGATCATATTTTATAACTTAGCTAGTCATGATGGCATTAGAATAAGCTTTCAAATGATGCCCACCTGACTCAGATTGTGATTTATAATGGGCTGTTTCTGGTTTGCGTAAACAACAGTAATTGTGTGATAGCGGGGATACAGGGTTGTGTTAACTACAAGTATACTTGCTCTAGTTACTCAACGGCACAGCTAGGAGAGCTAAAAAACACACACAAAAACACACCTTTATAGTTGAAGACTACTTTGAGTCATAAAAGTGCATTGAAATAACTTAGGAACTGTTTCCACTTTGGAGAGGTGTGTGGCCACTTGGGGACACCAGTTCATCCTCACTCAAACCTGTGTAATTATTTTTGTTATGTTGCACCTACCCCACATTTTCAAGGAATATTTTTATCATGTTACTGAATGTATCCAGAGTATTTCAGATTTCGTTATCAACAAATGTGGCGGAAAGTACATTAAATGTAAAATGCACATAATCAACAGTGTAATGTTTGGATTCAGTCTTGTATTAGTTCAACTGTTGTGATCAACTTTGGTCTAATAATTTCCCCATGATCTCCAAACTCTTCCCTTTTAATTGCTACCATGCTTATTTTCAGATTTCTTCTGTAAGAAACACATTTTTTAGCCCTATACAGGTAACCCTTTACACTTGTGGGAATTGGCCTAACTTTTCTGCCTTTCTTCCTCACATTCAACTAGATGTAAAGACTCCGTGCTCAGAGAAACATGAGGAAAACTATGGCATCTCCACGTTAGAGAAGTTGTATCAGGATCCAGAGTCTTTGACTGAGGAGCTGTTCCCCGGCGGAGAGCAAGAGGCTCTGCGGAGACTGGACCAACACATGGCGAGAAAGGTACTCATGTCTTTTGGCAGCCTTCTTGATTACTGGTACATGAGCAATGATAAGTGGGTGGAAGATGAAAAAACAATTTCCCTTCTAACACACTGGTCAGTATTAAGACTTAAGGTTCACACACTTATCCCAGACTTTCATGTAAATCATTCATTGATGTAAATGAGGGAGTTGGTAAAATGTAATTCCTTGTTCAAATTTTGTGTCGTCATTTGGTGTCACCCAGGAATGGGTGTGTGGCTTTGAGAAACCACAGACGTCCCCAAACTCCCTGAGCCCCAGCACCACCGTCCTCAGCCCTTATATGACATTTGGCTGCCTGTCAGCACGCACCTTCTGGTGGAGTCTAACCGACGTCTACCAAGGGGTGAGTCTCTTCAAGCCTATCAATCAACTTCCATTGATGGGTAAGTGTTTTGCAGAGTTTGGTCATGCACAAGAATGGGAAGTCATATTGTGGAAAATGGAATGTAATGTCTGACGTCTTACCTGTGTGGGATTTGTAGAAGAAGCATTCCCAGCCTCCCGTCTCACTGCATGGCCAGCTGCTGTGGAGAGAGTTCTTCTACACAGCCGGCCTGGGCATCCCCAACTTTGACAAGATGGAGGGAAACCCGGTGTGTACACAGGTGGACTGGGACAGCAACTTTGAGTATCTGGCTGCATGGGCAGAGGTAGGCCTGTAGAGCTCCTAACACATAGGGCCAGTTTTCCAGTCAGAGATTAAGTCTACTCCTGGACTAAAAAGCAAATAATGGAGATTTTCCAGTGATCATGCTTTTTAATCCAGGGGAATAGGTTCAATCTGTGTCTGGGAACCAGACCATAAACCTCTGAAGAATACAATTTCACTTAATCTGATGCTATAGTAAAGCATGACATTGTTGTTTATCAATCCACTCAATGTGTGCGTGTGTTGCTCTGCAGGCCAGGACTGGTTTCCCCTTCATCGATGCCATCATGACCCAGCTGAGGCAAGAGGGCTGGATCCACCACCTGGCCCGGCACGCCGTGGCCTGCTTCCTGACCAGAGGAGACCTGTGGATCAGCTGGGAGGAGGGCCAGAAGGTATGGACTACCATACCTTGTCATTATGGATTATTGTTATTTATTAACCTCTATGGGATATAACCCCAAGTGGGTTTTAGCTGCATTATTCTTTAGCATGGCTTTAGCCATCACAACTGTACTGCAATAATACAATAAATAATAATTGAACCCCCATTATGTATGCTGTAAATACAAGACATCTGATCATTTAAAATGCTTTTCACTGAGGCAAATACAGTACCTCATAAAAAAAATATCTACTCTTATTGCTGTTTGTACATTTACAATGTTCAAGGTGTGCAATGACATTTAAGAAGATTGATCAACAAGTCTGACCCCTTTATTGACAAGGTCCTCACTGCAGAGCAGGATGATCTAGTTGGGTGTCCCAGCCTAGCCCACCAATCATTGCCATTAGTCAAACATGAACATTAAAGCTGGACTCCTTAATGGTGATACCACCACATCCATTCCATCTTTAAATAATATTCATGTTCATGGATATAATCATTCACTTCCTATTTGGTGACATGAATATGGCCTGGCACTGCAGTAAGTGTAATACATATCCAGCTACTGTTAATTGAAATGTATCACCAAGGGCAACACATTCTTCATCCATCTTTAATTCATTCATCGTTACTGTAGGCCATATGAAATATTGATCATATTGTCCACTGTGGTTGTTGAAAACACAGTGTAATGCAACTAATTATTCCAATAATGAGTTAATGGTATCATTTGTCAATCTATGAAATACAGCATTTCTCTCTTCTGGAGTCTAATTTGCATAGAAGAAAGAAACCACAGTGAGTAGGCCTATGTACTGTACAGTTTATCTACAGTTAGGGCCTGATGTTCTGCTCAAACAAGAGCTTTTCAACAATCATGTATTGCTTACATCATAATTATAATTCATGAAACCTTGCAGAAGTTATCCTGTCTCACTAAGAGAGACGATTTGTGCCTAGTCTGTTACGTTTTAGTACTACCACTCCAACTTTTCAAGCTGGGGACTTTTTTCTCTCGTACCGAGTTGAATGGTTTAATGGATGATCGATTTTTAAACCTGGCTCCTGCCCCATCCATTAATCTCAGCACAACCATCCAACTCAAGTACTCGCTCTTTGTTATGCTCTGTAAGGACAAGGTTATTACAGTGAAATCTTAATATAGAAAACCTTTTAATTTGTTTTAAAGTTCACACTGCCTTCTGAAAGCTTTAACTGTAGTTTTTACTGGCACTCAAATCAAATGTATTTGTCACATACACATGGTTAGCAGGTGTTAATGCAAGTGTAGCGAAATGCTTGTGCTTCTAGTTCCAACCATGCAGTAATATAACCTAACAATTTCACAACTACTTTATACACACAAGTGTAAAGGAATGAATATGAATATGTACAGAAAAATATATAAATGACTGATGGCCGAACGGCATAGGCAAGATGCAGTAGATGGTATAGAGTACAGTATATACATATGAGATGAGTAATGTTGGGTATGAAAACATTATATAAAGTGGCATTATTTAAAGTGGCTAGTGATACATTACATCAAAATGGCAAGATGCAGTAGATGGTATAGAGTACAGTATATACATATGAGATGAATAATGTAGGTTATGAAAACATTATATAAAGTGGCATTGTTTAAAGTGGCTAGTGATACATTTAATTACATCAAGATGGCAAGATGCAGTTGATGGTATAGCGTACAGTATATACATATGAGATGAGTAATGTAGGGTAAGTAAACGCACACATATATAAAATAAAGTGGATAGTGATAAATTGATTACATCAATTTGTCCATTATTAAAGTGGCTGTAGTTGAGTCAGTATGTTGGCAGCAGCCACTCAATGTTAGTGATGGCTGTTTAACAGTCTGATGGCCTTGAGATAGAAGCTGTTTTTCAGTCTCTCGGTCCCCGCTTTGATACACCTGTACTGACCTCACCTTCTGGATGATACCGGGGTGAACACCAGTGGCTCGGGTGGTTGTTGTCCTTGATGATCTTTTTGGCCTTCCTGTGACATCGGGTGGTGTAGGTGTCCTGGAGGGCAGGTAGTTTGCACCCGGTGATGCGTTGTGCAGACCTCACTACACTCTGGAGAGCCTTACGGTTATGGGTAGAGCAGCAACATGTTGCTAGTGTGCGTCTCAAATGGTTTTAACTTTCAATTGATAATTGTCATTTCAACAGTTCATATCATTCTCTAATGATCAACACCAGACAATAAGAGATTGTGGTTGAAGTATTTGGCAGACTTGTTTTGTAGAGTTTGAAACTTACTGTAGGCTATGTATGTTAGGTGTAATTCAGTGACAGCAGTGGCTGGGTAAGCACGGGCCACAAGCCAGATTTACACAAATAAACCTTGAAATCCAAGTTCACCATACAACAAATACAGTGCCTTCAAAAAGTATTCATACCCCTTTACTTTTTCCACAGCCTGAATTTTAAATGGATTAAATATTCTCACCCATCTACACACACTATGCCATAATGATAAATAAAATGTATTTTTTGTTTTTTTTTAACATTTATTTAAAAATCTATACAGATATTTAATTTACATAAGTATTCACACTCCTGAATCAATGCTTTGCAGAAGCACATTTGGCAGCAATTACAGCTGTGACTTTCTAGGTAAGTCTAATAGCTTTGCACACCTGGAATGTGCAACATTGTCCCATTATTCTTACAAAAATTTCAAGCTCTGTCAAGTTGGTTGTTGATCATTGCTAGACAACCCTTTTCAGGTGTTACCATAAATGAAGTAGTCTCCTATTCCCTTGCCTAGCGGTTAAGAGCATTGGCCCAGTAACAATGGTTGCCGGTTCATATCCCAGAGCTGACTAGGATAAAAATCTGTTGATGTGCCCTTGAGCAAGGCACTTAACCCTAATTGCTTCTGTAAATCGCTATGGATAAGAGCATCTGCTAAATGACTAAAATGTAAATAGTGCACAACTTTTGACCAGGGCCCATAGTGCACTATTGACCAGAGCCTATGTTGGGTATAGGGTTCCATTTGGGGCGTAATCCCTATCCATGCTCAACCTTTCCTCATAAGTCTAATGGAAAGCACAATAACCAAATCAAAATGGTAATGTTTGGTAAGGAGTCACAGAATGAGGCTAAATGCTGAGATTAGAGCAACGCAACTCAATACTTGAAAGTGGAGTCCTTTTCTCTCATCCTCTTTTGAATGCATTGATCTGAAAATGTTGGACTCAATAGGCCTGATACAAGGTTGACACAATTTCAGAATATTTAGATGAACTTCAAATTCTGACCACTGTATTATTGAGTTGATTTTCATTGGACCTTGCTTGCCTCTCTCACAGGTATTTGAGGAACTCTTATTGGATGGAGACTGGTCCCTGAATGCTGGGAACTGGCAGTGGCTCTCTGCTAGTACTTTCTTTCACCAGTTCTTCAGGGTCTACTCGCCCATCGCCTTTGGGAAGAAAACTGACAAAAATGGAGACTACATCAAGTAAGAACATTAACCCTTACCAAAGCCAGAATGTTAGATTTATTACCTTGTAATACCATAGCATCCAATTGTTTTGCTGTCACACAAATAAATGTGTTGATCTGAATCCTAAACTGTTAACATAGATATTTTTAAATTACTAAAGAGGCTATAAGCCCTCAGTTCTATAATTGAGGCAAAAATAGCAGCCATCTTGGTCAGGGACAAATCCAAAACCAGTCTAATTGGAATGAATGGGAGTAGAGGCATAGGTGATGAATTTCCTCCTTTTACTTATGCAGAAACATCACATGCCTTTCATTTATCAGAAAGTGTAATGGAATTAGTCACCCTAAAAGTCATAAATAATTTACAGATTTTATACCAACCATAACCCTAAAATATGTAAACAGACCATACATTTTGATTTTTTTGAAAGCTGATACAATATCTGTTAACCACAACCAATCATTAACCTGTGTATTGAAGGAAGGACACCCACCCCCCCTCCCCCATTCAAGTTCTAACCAGTCACAATCATCTGTGTTTTAGGAAATACCTGCCCCACTTGAAGAAGTACCCAGCACAGTACATCTACGAGCCGTGGAAGGCTCCCCGCAGCGTCCAGGAGGCAGCAGGGTGCATCGTAGGTAAGGACTACCCGCGGCCCATAGTGGAGCACGAGGTGATCAGCAAGAAGAACATCCAGAGGATGAAGGCAGCCTACGCCAAGAGGTCCCCACATTCCAGTGAGGAGTCACCCGGCAAGAAGGAGAAAGGTTTGTTTCCCCTAGGTACAGCTATAGGATCAGCTTCCCCTCCCCTAACCATAGGATAACACAGAGCGCCATATTCTGACTTTGGATCTGCATGCTAAAACTTGAATGCAAGTCTCCCATTGATATCAATAAATTATGGATCAAGTCAGAATATCACCCTGAATGCCTTAAATTACTATTTATCGCTAGTACCGACAACTAACGTTACAGTTGATGAAAGGACTACTTGTCGGTATTTAGGACAGGGACTGCAGATTAGCTGTTCCTTGTCCAAATAAACATAATAAATATGTGCTGCTATATCCTTGATGGAATGATTCATTGGAGCTCATTGTTTGCAATTAGGGATGTGACAAATGTACACATTTTCTTAGCACTTAAACTGCCATTTATCTAAATGCAGTCCTGGCTACCTACCCGACGGCACTCCCCTTACTGCTGTCCCCCATTCACTCAGTAACGATGGTATAAATGTAGTTTTAGGTTCTTAGTGCCACTCCATGTCACACTTCTCATCAATATGATGACTCGTTGCAATGTGTTCACAGACGTCCAACTATGGTGTTTGAGAGCAATCGTTGTACAATTTCTCCATCAGGTTTGTGGTGGTTTTTCGACATGGCATCTTGTAGTCTGGTTCTAGCTATGCCATTAGGGTATTGAAGCAGACATCCTCTACCATTGACAATGTCTGCAATTATAGATTTTTTTCACACCTTATCCCACTGCTGCCAGCAACGGGATGGGTCTCATGGTGCCTCCCTTTCAGCATTGCACCAGTACTGCTACTGTAGATCAATTCCACCTCACAAAGCTTGCATTTAATCACCTTCTCATTTAACTAAAGTATTGCCATACTTAGCTGCTGTCGCTTTCATGTCTCACTGCCATTTTTCCAACTAATAAATGACAATTAGGTGCGGAGCGCTTTATCGGTTGCCAATCATTTAGAAAGATGCATGTCATCTATTTACAGTATTGTTGTAGCATTATTTGCAACAAAAATTCTAAATGTTGACGATCCCAAATTAATTTAAAACATCACACCCCTATTTGCTATGGTTTGAATTTATAATAATGGTCTAACTCTTTCTCTTGCTTTTGAAGGTAGAAAACACAAAGCACCATCGGTTGTGGACATGCTGATGGAAGAGAGCCCCAAAGTGTATAGAGTTAATGATATTGTTTTGGAGAAGTGTTCATCTACTTCAATTAGCGCTTGAGTAGAAGCTGCCATGTTACATTTTGTCTATCAGTTTACATGTCACTTATACATTATGACTTTCCATGTATGGGAATTGGTGGGCTTTTCCCCCGGTATGTGCTGAAAATAAAAACTATTTTGCTAAACATTCACAACACGGCAGTCATTTTACATATGAAGGAAATAAATTGCAGTGAAATTTGGCCTGTAAAATAAGCAAAGCACATCACATAGATCAACACACTGAAGAAAACAACCATACATGGGACACAGACCGTGGGGGATGATGGGATATTTGTCAAATCCATCATGATTGTGGTTACTAAAATCTGATTTGGATATCATGCAGTGAAAACAGCCAAATATATTTAGAAGTTGTCCTTTTCAGGTTTACAAAAATGTCTGCTAAATGCTATTTCCCGTTCATATAAGCTGGTAGAATAACTAGCATATAGAAATTGGGGGTGATAGTCATTTAACTGTAATGCAGTTGATTGGTGACGATAACATGAACTGGGGTTGACATCTATACAAGCATAACAAATTTTTACCCCAACAGTGTGAAATACAAACAATAGCCTAAATGTAGGCTAATTTTGGTGGGCGGCAATGAGGTAAATTGATGTGCCATTGCACATAGATTTTGTAATTGAAGCCATGGGTGTCTAAACTAGTTCATTTTACTCTTGATCACAAGTGCTACATTTTTTTATACAAACACATGCGATGCGGTAAAGACGTCAATAGATTGACATCTTTACGGCATCACATGTACAGTTTAAGTCGGAAGTTTACATACACTTATGTTGGAGTCCAAACTAATTTTTCAACCACTCCACAAATTTCTTGTTAACAAACTATAGTTTTGGCAAGTCGGTTAGGACATCTACTTTGTGCATAACACAAGTAATTTTTCCAACAATTGTTTAGACAGATTATTTCACTTATTCACTGTATTACAATTCCAGTGGGTCAGAAGTTTACATACACTAAGTTGACTGTGCCTTTAAGCAGCTTGGAAAATTCCAGAAAATGTCATGGCGTTAGAAGCTTCCGATAAGCGATTTGACATCATTTGAGTCAATTGGAGGTGTACCTGTGGATGTATTTCGAGGCCTACTGTCAATCTCAGTGCCTCTTTGCTTGACATCATGGGAAAATCAAAAGAAATCAGCCAAGACCTCAGAAAACAAATTGTAGACCTCCACAAGTCTGGTTCATCCTTGGGAGCAATTTCCACGTTCATCTGTACAAACAATAGTACCCAAGTATAAACACCGTGGGACCACGCAGCCGACATATCGCTCAGGAAGGAGATGCGTTGTCTCCTAGAGATTAACGTACTTTGGTGCGAAAAGTGCAAATCAATCCCAGAACAACAGCAAAGGACCTTGTGAAGATGCTGGAGAAAACAGGTACAGAATTATCTATATCCACAGTAAAATGATTCCTATATAGACGTAACCTAAATGGCCGCTCAGCAAGGAAGAAGCCACTGCTCCAAAACTGCCATAAAAAAGCCAGACTACGGTTTGCAACTGCACATGGGGACAAAGATCATACTTTTTGGAGAAATGTCCTCTGGTCTGATAAAACAAAAATAGAACTGTTTAGCCATAATGACCATCGTTATGTTTGGAGGAAAAAGGGGAGGGGGTGGCTTGCAAGCCGAAGAACACCATCCCAACCGTGAAGCACAGGGGTGGCAGTATGTGGGGGTGCTTTGCTACAGGAGGGACTGGTGCACTTCATAAAATAGATGGCATCATGAGGAGGGGAATTATGTGGATATATTGAAGCAATATCTCAAGACATCAATCAGGAAGTTAAAGCTTGGTCGCAAATGGGTCTTCCAAATGGACAATGACCCAAAGCATACTTCCAAAGTTGTGGCAAAATGGCTTAAGGACAACAAAGTCAAGGTATTGGAGTGGCCATCACAAAGCCCTGACCTCAATCCTGTAGAACATTTGTGGGCAGAACTGAAAAAGCATGTGCGAGCAAGGAGGCCTACAAACCTGACTCAGTTACACCAGCCCTGTCAGGAGGAATGGGCCAACATTCACCCAACTTATTGTGGGAAGCTTGTGGAAGGCTACCCGAAATGTTTGACCCAAGTTAAAAGGCAACGCTACCAAATACTAATTGAGTGCATGTAAACTTCTGACCCACTGGGAATGTGATGAAAGAAATAAAAGCTGAAGTTACTCTCCTATTATTCTGACATTTCACCTTCTTAAAATAAAAGTGGTGATCCTAACTGACCTAAGACAGGGAATTTTTACAAGGATTAAAATGTCAGGAATTGTGAAAAACTTGTTTAAATGTATTTGGCTAAGGGGTATGTAAACTTCCGACTTCACTTTTTTTTT
The DNA here is from genome assembly GCF_965601325.2 of Salmo salar. Taxonomy (NCBI): domain Eukaryota; kingdom Metazoa; phylum Chordata; class Actinopteri; order Salmoniformes; family Salmonidae; genus Salmo; species Salmo salar. The sequence continues at coordinate 93,363,236 of NC_138303.1, forward strand.
TTTATACAAATACAGTTGAATGCTTACGTGATCAAGAGTAAAATGACATGTCTAGTTAAAATGGTAAAAAAGGAAAAAAAATAAGCATAATCAAGCCATTCAATACAGGTTTACCATTGCAGGAATGGAAATTACTCCAATATCCAACAAAGCCTTTCTAATTGCGCTAATGCATTGTATGTCAGTACCTTATTCTTTGTACAGTAGGTTAGATATTGGGCATCCTAAATTCCATGTTTGCTGTCAGGGCTCTTTCTTCTGCCCTCATCCCACAAAGTCCCTCACTCGTTCCTGAGATGCATTTCTGACGCATCCCATTTTTTCATTCTTGCGGTTGGAGTTCTGAGCACTCCCAAGCGATGGGTGACTGTTAAAGTGCGAGGCCGCTCCCATGTGGTCTCACCGGTAGACCACTGAATTGAGCTTGTGAAATGTGCGGTTACTCCTGTTGTAGCATTTTCCAGTCATCTGGTGATTCTCAGTAACTATACTGTTCTCTTTGAAGTAGAAAGAATAATCAATATAAGTTTAAAATATTAGACATGTGTAAGCAGAATGAAGGCTGAAGCCCATGTGAGTGTACAAAGCTAGATCAACATCGAATTGACCATTAGACATGTAAAAAACAGAACCTAAGCAGAATCTGTGTAGATGAGGCATGGTAAACTAACAAGACGTGACTGGTCTGGGCCATATCTGATCTTGTGAAGGCTACTGGACACGCACATGAGTAATCATACATAGACAACCTCAGCCTGAACTTGTAAAGACCTTTGGACAGGAACATTAGCTAAGGGGTATGCATGTCATGCCACCAATAGAATCTATGCCCCAATGTCTAAGCCAATAAGAGAATGGAAATTATTCTAAGTAAGACATGATTCGTAAAATGGAGTGACGATGTTATGTTAGGGTAAGACTGTATAAAAGCCAAGCACTAATAATGAGTCCGTTTTTTTCCATGGAAAGGTTCGGCTTCTGTTACTTTTGTAATAAAGTCTAATTCAATTTACAAGCTCCGGTATCTAAGAAGTATTTTATTTAATATTTTCCACAACTCTCCCTCATGCACTTTAAGTGAAGAAATTAATAGGACACCATTCACCTTACCAGAAACTTGGGCAAACTCTTATTTCGAGACCATATTTCCCGCAAGACTGTAGAATGGAACAAGGCATTCCTCCTTCCACTCTTTTCTCCCTTCGTAAAAATGTCCAACTCTCCCTCTCAGACAATGTTCCTCTCTAACATGGGTTCCTTGGTCATGATGCGTTTGAAGCTGAAGGCGCTCAGGTCCAGGGTCTTGAAGCCCCCGTCCAGGATGAGTTCGGCCATGGCGCGACCCACTGCCGGCGAGTGCTGCAGCCCGTGCCCGCTGAAGCCTGTGGCAAAGAACATGTTGTTGACCAGCGGGTGCATGCCCACGATGCCGTTCTGGTCAAAGGTGTTGTAGTCGTAGAAGCCGGCCCATGCGCTTGTCACCTGAAAGGAGTGAGAGACGAGTGTTAAAATTTGAGGGATAGACGTTATCGGCAAGGATATGGAGCTAATTCGAAAGCAGCACAAAGGACAAAAGCAGAAACAGTAGCAATAGATTTATCCACTGACTTTCCCAATGAAAAGGGAAAGTTAATTAGAGCATATGGTTTGTCCCACCCTGTTTATAACATTTGGTGCCTACTGAACACAACCTAGTTTTCAAAGGTGAGGAAGGTTGCAACCATTATGACCCATATTACTATGTAATTCTATGGTTGCAATGTCACATCAATTTACCTTGAGGCACTCAAAGGCAGGGACCCGGTGGGCCAAATGAGGCCAGATCTTCTGGAAGAACTGGTGGTCCACCTCCAGGTTATTGGTCTCTGGCTCCTCTTCCTGATGGGGTTGCAAATAATGAAGACCGCTTCCCAGACTCTTGGGGCGAGTTCAGTAGAGCAAAGACGGGAGAAAGGAGAAATCCCTCAACCAAAAACTAAATTGGTTGAGTTCCGACTCAAAACATTTTCTCCCATTTGAGCTTACTGAATGCTGTTTATTTAACCATTATTCGAGGTTACCCTAATTTAGAATCTAGATCATTTTTGGAAAAGCGACCTCATCAGGTGACTCAGGGTTCCAAAATTAAGTTAGAGGAATAGGGCAATCCTCTTCCTCACCTCTTCTGGTGACATCCCAGCAATGTAGTTTCCTCCCAGCCCCTCTCGTCTGAAGTACACTCCAGAGTAATCTACAAGGAAGGGAGTGTCCAGCCCTGGCCCGTTTGGACAGTGGACTACATAGATGAACCTAGACGAAGACCCACAAGAAATACACTGATATATTAGACAGTACCACAAACGCATAATATACAGAGACCTAATACAGTTAGCATTTCTACCCGGAGTAGCCTGTGAATATTATATCAGTGTTATGACCGATACCAATAAGGGCTGAAAGAAAGCTAGCTGTCAGCAACATGGTGTAAATGATTTGTTCTGACAAATGCAGTACATCGGGGGGTGGTCCTCTATTCAACGCACCTTTTCCTGGGCTCCACGGGTAGCGGGATTCCAGCGATGGTGTCTTTTAGGCCGAGCCCGATGCCCATCATCTCTGCCACCTTACCGGAGAAGGCCCCTGCAGCGTTCACCACGATGGCACACTCCACAGGCTGGTACTCCAGACTGTTGGGCATCTGGACCTACTCAAGACACCAGGGACAGACAATTAGGAAGGGACCATAACGGTGGAGAGGTCCTAGCTACTGTGAGCTGGGTCGCGTTCAGTAGGGACATTTTGAAACGGTGCGGAATTACTTGAACCTGTCCAAATTACTGTAAAATGCAGATTGTTGTCCCCTATGATGAAATTGGGGAGGGGACTGTGGATCAGTCTCTGTTTGTCCATTAGTCACAAACTTGGGTGAATGATGTGTCTTGCCACAGAGATCCGGCATCATTCGTGGGGGATGATGTTTACTGTTGTAAAATGTTTTGCCCTGCTCAGTTTTTTTCTCTCAACCCTGTGTTGATTAACTGAAGTGAGGATCTGGGTGTTAATTTTGGATGTTGATTCAACAATTCGTTTGCCCTCAAAACACAGGAAATCAAGGGAAACACAGCAACTGAAAAATGTCCTTGCACAAATCAGGAGTCATACCCACATTAGCATATTTGATTCTCCTGAAATCCACCTTGTCTCCTTCTGCAGTAGTCATTGTGTTTGTGGTGTACTTAAAACCTGAAACACAGCATTGCCAAAATCATCAATATACAGCTTGGATAGATTGGTTTAGCTTGGCTCTGTAGTGTGTACATGGCTTGTTTGTTCCACAATGCTGTGATATTGGCACAAGCACAAACCTGTGACTTCTCCAAAGCACTGGTAGACCCCCATGGAGATGGCCTTCCGTCTGAAAGCGTTCAACAGCATCCAGGGGTCGAACCAGCCCTCGTTCTCCAGCCCTGGGTGGAAAAAGGGCAAAGGGAGGAGGTGACATTGTCAAAGTAGAGGTTTATGGGAGAAGAGACAGTTTATGCTTAACCGAGAAAGGAAGTCATTTAATTGGTTCTAGCCAGCAAAATCATGGGGCATGTCTGTGCAAGGTTGCAATTTATTGATGGATTGCTTTTTTCCACGAGCAGTGTGTGAGGACACCAACAGGATTGTCTTGTTTATCGGTCGGCCCCAGCCTCAAACTCCGGCCCTGTGTGTAGCTAACTGACCCTCTCTGCCCATTCATCGCCATTTACCTGTTGTCTTAGCTCTCCCAATCAACACCTGTAATTGCTTTATGCCTCTCTCTAATGTCAATATGCCTTTTATACGGTTGTTTAGGGTAGCTCTCATTGTTTTATTTTACTGCGGAGCCCCTAGTCCTGCTCAACATGCCTAAGACAGCTCCGTTGTCCCACCACCCACACATGCGGAGACCGCACCTAGCTTAACTGGCGCCTCCAGAGATGCAACCTCTCTCATCGTCACTCAATACCAAGGTTTACCTCCACTGTACTCACAACCTACCATACCCTTGTCTGTACATTATGCCCTGAATCTATCCCACCATGCCCAGAAATCTGCTCCTTTTATTCTCTGTTCCCAACGCACTAGACGACCAGTTATAGCCTTTAGCCGCACCCTCATCCTACTCCTCCTCTGGTGATGTAGAGGTTAACCCAGGCCCTGTGTGTCCCCAGGCGCTCTCATTTGTTGACTTCTGTAACCGTAAAAGCCTTGGGTTCATGCATGTTAACATCAGAAGCCTCCTCCCTAAGTTTGCTTTATTCACTGCTTTAGCACACTCCGCCAACCCTGATGTCCTAGCCGTGTCTGAATCCTGGCTTAGGAAGGCCACCAAAAATTCCCATCCCCAATAACAACATTTTCCATCAAGATAGAACTGCTAAAGGGGGCGGAGTTGCAATCTACTGTAGCGATAGCTTGCAGAGTTCTTTCATAATAGCCAGGTCTATGTCCAAACAGTTCGAATTTATACTTTTAAAAATCCATCTTGCCAGAAATAAGTCCCTCACTGCTGCCGGTTGTTATAGACCCCCCTCAGCTCCCAGCTGTGCCCTGGACACCATATGTGAATTGATTTGTACTGATAGGTGACCTAAACTGGGATATGCTTAACACCCCAGCCGTCCTACAATCTAACCCAAATCCGTTAACATGGGCACTCTCATAGATATCATCTTGACCAACTTGCCCTCTAAACACATCTCTGCTGTTTTCAACCAGGATCACAGCGATCACTGCCTGCGTCCGTTATGGGTCCGCGGTCAAACGACCACCCCTCATCACTGTCAAACGCTCCCAAAAACACTTCTGCGAGCAGGCCTTTCTAATCGACCTGGCCCGGGTATCCTGAAAGGATATTGACCTCATCCCATCAGTAGAGGATGCCTGGTTGTCCTTTAAGTGCCTTCCTCACCATCTTAAATAAGCATGCCCCTTTCAAAAAATGTAGAACTAAGAACAGATATAGCCCTTGGTTCACTCCAGACTTGACTGCCCTTGATCAGCACAAAAACATCCTGTGGCGTACTGCACTAGCAACGAATAGTCCCCGCGATATGCAACTTTTCAGGGAAGTCAGGAACCAATATACACAGTCAGATTGAAAAAGCTAGCCTTTGCTTTCCTAAACAGAAATTTGCATCCCGCAGCACTAATTCGAAAAAGTTATGGGACACTGTAAAGTCCATGGAGAATAAGAGCACCTCCTCCCAGCTGCCCACTGCACTGAGGCTAGGAAACACTGTCACCACCGATAAATCCACGATAATCGAGAATTTCAATATGCATCTCTCTACGGCTGGCCATGCTTTCCACCTGACTACCCCAACCCCGGCCAACAGCGCTGCACCCCCCGCAGCAACTGGCCCAAGTCCCCTCACTTCTCCTTCACCCAAATCCAGACAGCTGATATTCTGATAGAGCTGCAAAATCTGGATCCCTACAAATCAGCTGGGCTAGACAATCTGGACCCTCTCTTCCGAAAATTCTCCGCTGCCATTGTTGCAACCCCTATTACTAGTCTGTTCAACCTCTCTTTCGTATTGTCTGAGATTCCTAAAGATTGGAAAGCGCTCTTCAAAAAGGGGAAGACACTCTAGACCCAAACTGTTAGACATATATCCATCCTGCCATGCCTTTCTAAAGTCTTCGAAAGCCAAGTGAACAAACAGATCACCGACCATTTTGAATCCCACCGTACCTTCTCCGCTATGCAATCTGGTTTCCGAGCTGGTCACGGGTGCACCTCAGCCACGCTCAAGGTCCTAAATGATATCATAACCGCCATCGATAAAAGACAGTACTGTGCAGCCGTCTTCATCGACCTGGCCAAGGCTTTCGACTCTGTCAATCACCGCATTCTTATTGGCAGACTCAACAGCCTTGCTTTCTCAAATGACTGCCTCGCCTGGTTCACCAACTACTTCTCAGATAGTGTTCAGTGTGTCAAATCGGAGGGCCTGTTGTCAGGACCTCTGGCAGTCTATGGGGGTGCCACAGGGTTCAATTCTCGGGCCGACTCTTTTCTCTGTATATATCAATGATGTCGCTCTTGCTGTGGGTAATTCTTTGATCCACCTCTACGCAGACGACACTATTCTGTATACATCTGGCCCTTCTTTGGACACTGTTAACAAACCTCCAAACGAGCTTCAATGCCATACAACACTCCTTCTGTGGCCTCTAACTGCTCTTAAATGCTAGTAAAACGAAATGCATGCTCTTTAACCGATCGCTGCCTGCACCCGCCCGTTCAGCATCACTACTCTGGACGGTTCTGACTTAGAATATGTGGACAACTGTAAATACCTAGGTGTCTGGCTAGACTGTAAACTCTCCTTCCAGACTCATATTAAGCATCTCCAATCCAAAATTAAATCTAGAATCTGCTTCCTATTTTGCAACAAAGCCTCCTTCACTCACGCTGCCAAACATACCCTCAAAACTGACCTACCCATCCTTGACTTCGGCAATGTCATTTACAAAATAGCCTCCAACACGCTACTCAGCAAATTGGATGCCTTCTATCACAGTGCCATCCGTTTTGTCACCAAAGCCCCATATTCTACCCACCATTGCGACCTGTATGCTCTCGTTGGCTGGCCCTCGCTACATATTCGTCGCCAAACCCACTGGCTCCAGGTCACCTATAAGTCTTTGCTAGGTAAAGCTCCGCCTTATCTCAGCTCACTGGTCACCATAGCAACACCCACCCGTAGCATGCGCTCCAGCAGGTATATTTCACTGGTCATCCACAAAGCCAACACTACCTTTGGCCACCTTTCCTCCCAGTTCTCTGCTGCCAATGACTGGAACGGATTGCAATAAAAAAAAAAAATAATAATGTAATCACTGAAGTTGGACACATCTTCCTAACTTTAAGCACACAGCCCATCTGTAAATAGCCCAACCAACTACCTACCTCATCCCATATTTGTTTTTCCTGTTCTTTTGCACACCAGCATTTCTACTTGCACATCCTCATCTGCACATCTATCACTGCAGTGTTAATTGCTAAATTGCAATTATTTCGCCACTATGGCCTATTTATTGCATTACCTCCTTACTTAAATCTGTATACAGTGTGTGCAAATTTTCTATTGTGTTAATGACTGTACGTTTGTTTATTCCATGTGTAACTGTGTTGTTGTCGTCGCACTGCTTTACTTCATCTTGGCCAGGTCGCAGTTGTAAATAAGAACTTGTTCTCAACTGGCCTACCTGGTTAAATAAAATGTAAAAAAATTATATTACTCCACTGATAACGTCAACATACTGGAAAAGTTATGCAAGACATACTCCCTAGTGTTCCAGTAGCTTACCCCCTTACACTCGTGGGAATTGACCTATATGGATAGAGATACATTGAAATGTTTCTTGCATTAGAAATATGGAAAGCATATGCATAACCATATTAGCAATTTAAAGGGAACAGTTAGACTAAAAGTGAGGACAACAGTTGACAAGTCTGAATCCAAACATTACACTTGATTTGATGTGCATTTTACATTTACTGTACTTTTCGCAGCAAACTATTAGGTTTTTTTTGTTGGTCTCCTAGCTGTGCCATTGTGGTTGTTTTGTTTGGAACACAGTTCTGCATCCCCGCCTTTACACAATTACGGTTGGTTTTTTTATTTTTTATTACGCAATCCAAAAACAGCCCATTATAAATCCCAATCTGAGTCAGGTGGGCATCATTTGAAAGCTTCTTCTATTGTCAACATGACTAGCTAAATACAATCTTAGTGTTAGGCTTTCACAAGGAAATTCAGTTAATTTTGGTGCGCATAGAAAGGAGTCATGAGTGTATTCCAATACGTGGTCCGCAGCAAATTTTCTTCACAATACAACAGGCTCATTATGTTCAGGATAACGCCATGTCATCTTGTAACTGAACATCAAACATAGTGATCATAAACATTGACACTATATTACATGAGTTTTATGATATGGAAATGTGTCATTTGGGCTGGGGTGTTTGTCTTGCTTGTATGACATCAAACTGGTATTTAATAATCCTCAACGTCTCATCTTTCAAAATACATATAGTCCTCTTAATTTACAGCATTTCCTCACTCAGACAAAACATTTGCATGGGGGAAACTTCTTGTTGCTAGCAGTGCTCAAGTTCAGAATGACTGTCAGTCAAAACCCATACAGAGCTGTGAAGCAGAGACCCTAAGCTCTGCCCACTGCGTTCCAATTTAGGCACAGTGTCCAAATCTGACATTTTCAACACGTATACAGGTATGAGTGTAAAAGGTTAATCAGTGAATTATTTAACAGACATGTGTCTGAACTGCTGCACTGAAAGCATGCTTAACTGGGTAACAGTACTACATTTAGAGATACATTGACGAAGACAGGGCATACAACACACTGGCTATACACTCAGTGGACAGTTTATTAGGTACACCACCCCGTTAACAAATGGTTCGCTCCTACAGACTGAGTCACATGGCCGTGGTTTGCTATATAAAGCAGACGGAGGCATTCAGTTACTGTTTGATTGAACGTTAGAATGGGCAAAACGAGTGACCTAAGCAACTTTGAGCATGGCGTGATCGTCGTGACATGTGCACCTGTTCCAGTATCTCAAACAGCCGGGCCTCCTGGGCTTCTCATGCACGACAGTGTCCAGGGTTTACCAAGAATTCCGCGACAAACAATTAACATCCAGTCAGCGGCAGTCCTGTGGGGGCAAAAACAGCTTGTTGATGAGAGGTCGAAGGAGAATGGCAAGAATCGTGCAGGTTAACAGGGAAATAACAGCTAAGTACAACAGTGGTGTGCAGAACGGCATCTCTGGAACGCACAACTTGTCGGTCCTTGTCACAGATGGGCCACAGCAGCAGACAACCAACACCCAGGATAAACTCCTATCAGCTAAAAACAAGAAGCAGCTCCACCAACACTGGACAATTGAGGAGTGGAAAAACATTGCCTGGTCTGACGAACCCCGGTCCCTGTAGCGTCATGCTGATGGCTGGTGGAGGTGGTATAATGGTGTGGGGAATGTTTTCCTGGCACACGTTAGGTCATTTGATAACAACTGAGCAAAGTTTGAACGTTTCCGACACCTAGAATCCATGCCCCGAAGAATTCCGGCTGTTCTGGAGGCAAAGGGGGATCCGACCTAGTACTAGTTGGGTGTACCTATTAAGCTGGCCACTGCGTGTATATTACAACTGTTCAGAAATGTTGAATATATTGCTTATTGGATCTCAGTCATTGTACAAAGACTGCATATGCTCTATTTACTTTAAAGGAGACAATATTCATTGTCTTATTGTTGCATGGACCCAGATTATGCCACCTTAATCGTTTCAGGTAATACTATCTCGTCTGTCACTCATAATAACGAAGATCTGTACTCACCATATGAAGCCAGCACTACTCCATCAGTGTTGATCCATGGACATTTCTCCTTTAGTTGTGTGGGTGAAAGAAGAGCGACTTTTGCTCCAGCATATCTGATTTGGAATTAAAATGAATAGTGATTGTCAAAAAACGGCATCAGGGTCTATTTAAATATTTGCATGATGGGAGATGTGTGTGTATGGTGCATAAGTGTAGGGTACAGGTGTTTACCTTTGGGTGCTGTAGTTTTCTTCCATGATATGAGCCACTTTTTCACTGGCCAGAAAGAGATATCCGGAGTGGTTAAACTGCAGGTCCACGGGGTCGTCATTCAGCACACTCAAGTGTTCCTGAGAAGGCACAACAAACTGTCAATCACTTTACACTGAAACAATAAAAAAACACTTCAACATGTCTATGGAATGCCATAAACAAATGTATAGTTGTGACTATCATGCCGAGCTGCGAACACAGAAGTACCACAATATCGCCCTAAAACAATGTTTGACTATCCCCTATTCAGGAAGCAGCTAATGGGGATCCAATAATAGATACAAATAGTACATTTTGACTACAGCTTGGCCATATATTCACAGGGAAATGGTCAACTGCATTATGAGTAAATAACCTGACACTAGCTGGTGGTCACAGTGACCCAATGGCTGACACTAGCTGGTGGTCACAGTGACCCAATGGCTGACACTAGCTGGTGGTCACAGTGACCCAATGGCTGACACTAGCTGGTGGTCACAGTGACCCAATGGCTGACACTAGCTGGTGGTCACAGTGACCCAATGGCTGACACTAGCTGGTGGTCACAGTGACCCAATGGCTGACACTAGCTGGTGGTCACAGTGACCCAATGGCTGACACTAGCTGGTGGTCACAGTGACCCAATGGCTGACACTAGCTGGTGGTCACAGTGACCTAATGGCTGATACTAGCTGGCGGTCAGTGTCAGTGACCTACATTGATGTTCCTCATGAAGTCAGCCGAGGCCATAGACAGGTAGATGTTCTCTGGCAAGGAGAACTGCTGTCGAATCCCCCCAGCAGACAGCACCGTGGAGGCCTGGGAGTACTGGAGACAGAAGATACAGATTAACACCTAGATTCAGTCTGTGCACTACTGTGTTGGTGTAGCAGTCCTTTAATGATTTGACTAGCATCTGATCTAAGATGACTTAAGAGTCCAGTCTCTTCATTTATACTTGGTCATCAAGGAAAGGTGATATGGTCTCTGAAACTTTCCTTTCCATTAGGACAGCCCCAAGCCTGAGGGTGCATCCCAATAATGTCATCTTCTACTGAAATGTGCACTTGTTTACTACTTCCCACAAATCTAAAAGCATTGGATTGATAGAGGCATGGGTACAGGGAGTTTCCACTATATTCTTATACCAGTCATTTCCTTTCAAACCAGTGAAGGGAAGTGAACAAGTACACACAGAGACAGGAGAGATTAATGGAACATTGCTTGAGCTTCAAATATGTTCAGTGGACGTGAGTGAGGTCACGTGACACAGCCTAGGCCACTCACAGTGGGGTCCCTCTCAACCACCAGCACCCGCACCCCGTCCCGAATCATCTCTTTCTGCTTCAGCCAATAGGCGATGGACCAGCCCACCACGCCACCTCCTACGATCACGATGTCTGCCCTCTCAGGGGGGAGTGAGCGGTTCTTCTCAAACGGAGTCCAGTCACTGCCAGGCATGGCGTCTGCCGCTTTCTCCCTGAACGCTTTTAACTGGTTCTCCAGATCTGTGTTGAGAAATAGATTGTTATTTCTATTAGGAAATAAGGCACTCTAAATGTGTCATTCTAGTTATCTGGTTGTAACTACGAAAGTGACTTAATTCTCATATCTGGCCGCAGAGGTACTTTATGATAATACATGACATTCACACCAACTACAAGAAGAATTTCAACATTTTACAGACAGTTATTTTTACCTTTCAGATATAATTTCAAATACAGGGTTTACCATACAAAAATGATGTAAGGGAGTCACTTCAACAAAAAGTATATTATTGCAAACGGCACAAAATTTCAACAATCAAAATGCATGTAGTAGTTTATCATCAATTTCTATAGAGGAATATGAAATGTCATAAACTACTTTGGTAAGTTAGCTAACTTGGTAGGACCCGTGGTGAGTCCCACCTGTTTTGAGCCCTATATAAATTGTATTAATTTTTGGGGCCTTGCCTGTTTTGCATTAATACGGGTCACATCAGTTTGAAAACAATGTAAAAAATATATATCATTCAGTTAATAAAGCTGCATACACACATGGTCTCTTTTTTTGTTTTCTTGAGTAAAGCAGCTCCAAAACGCAGGTGTTTCAGCCTAGCTCAGTGATTTCTGTGGTGGTTGGGCAAGCCAGCAGAAAATAGGAGCATTGCGCCGTGATTGGCTCAGTGTCCTGTCACTCATGGGGACTGTACGTCATTGCCAAGTTAAAGTCCTTAGTAAGAGTAGACATCCAAAATGTCAGCCCTTTGGGTCCAGAGTTATATTACAAGTGCCCTTCCAAGAAGGCTCAAGGTCATTGGCCACAGATAAAATGACACCAAATCACATTATATGTACAGTAGTTTTGATTGGACTGATATCAACATCTTACTTTCAAAGTCTTAGCTAACAGTCATCATGAATCAAGTCAACAATCTACTGGCAAATACTTTTCAATCCTTGTCATATGAAGAGAAATTATAGATAAAATGTATCGATGCTCATCGGCCATTGGACATAAAGATTACACAACAAGTTGTAAATCGCAAATTCAACAATGTTAGCCTGCTATTCAATGGAGTGGCTTTTTTCCCCCTCCGAGTTCCCACCATAAATCCAGAGAATGCCAAACTGATGACAAAATTTGCCCACAATGGACCGCCACGCCACCTTCACAAGGTGAGTCCAAAAATGTCTATGCAAGGGAGATATGTATACTGTAGCTAAGAAGGTAATACTAAGTGTATGTTGTGTAGTAAGCTGTGAGTAGCCCATGTGCCTCACTAATAATTTAGTTTATTTTCACCAACGCAGTATTGTAAACATCTTTCATGGCAGGTGTGTGCTTGTTTGGCAACTTTTTTTGTACAGTTTTGACAGTGCTACTGATAGTAGTGCTGGTACTTGGCTTGCACATGCAAATTCATCATACACAACATTCTATAATGGAATAGTGTTATTTGACGTGTCAAATTAAAAGTTTATTTAATGCGTCAAAGTGTTACATGACATCTTTTTTGACACACAAAGACCCAAACTGCGTTCAATGTGCCTTTGGGTCTATTTTCACCTACTGTTCAATCAAATGTATTTATAAAGCCCTTCTTACATCAGCTGATGTCACAAAATGCAGTACAGAAACCCAGCCTAAAACCCTAAACAGCAAGCAATGCAGGTGTTCTAACTTGGTGGTGCACATGGTGGTTCTGACTTATTGTACAGGGAGTACACTAAGAACGGCCCATGTTCTGAATTCTATCGCTGTACAAAGTTATATTGACTACGTCTGTAGTCGCTCACTCATTAATGTCTTAATCGAAATTACGGATTGCCTCTTATGTGTCATATGTCATCGTTTCTACATCTTGATTGTCAGTAGAAACCACATTTGTTTTAGCCAGTCAGCTATGATTTTTTAAAGGCAGTAAATTAGTCTGAATGAACTGTTTCGCTGAAAGCCAGGTGTAGCAGTGGTAAGATGTTGGGACAGCTTTATATAGGCCCAACAGTTTGTGGGCACCGTCTGTCACCGTTATAGTGCAATTCATGTATTGTTTAGTGTTGTGGCTTTGCTGGCATGCATCCAACCAAAAAAAGTTGATTATCTCACCTTTGAAGAAATCATTTTGCACGAGTCTACCAGTGCTGATGTTTCGGAACGAAAGGGTGCAGAGTCGCGTGTGTTTATGGATAAATCGCGAGGAAACATGAATTCCATGAGTGGCATGCGCTGTCATGTGCAGTCCCTTCCACATTGACATTGCTGGAGCTTGATTTCTTCTCTCTAGCAGCACTAATCGCACACTGGAAATGCTAAGGTAAGCTAGCTAGCTAGCTGGCTTCTGAGCACAGATTCAAAATGGTGTGTTGGCTAACCCTGAAATTAATATTCACTGTCTGGTGCAGCACTTCGATTCTACACGTGTCGACGTAACAATACCACGTGATGACGTATGAAGCTTCGGACGTGACACAACCATATAATGCCGCGCTCATGTGCTAGTCGGATTTAGAAAACTTGAAGATGTCTTACTTGCTAACTGCTTGTCGTTATACACGTGCGGCGTTCAATTATTCAGCAATTTGGAAATGTCCGAGTTTCAACTAGCAAGTGGAAGCCTACTGTTCAATCAAATGTATTTATAAAGCCCTTCTTACGTCAGCTGATGTCACAAAACCAGAACCACAGGATATGACCACCGACCTTCATTTTTTTTTAATTCTAGGGTTGAGTTCTTAAATTCGTTGTGGAAATCTACTTCGGTTGCGTTCGTAAATTCACTCTTGCTATCTACTACGATTTCAGACCGCTCGTCTGTGTGCCAGACAGGGGCGGAAATCCCGGGGGGACGGAGGACACACGACCCCCCCCCCCCATCCTGTGAAAAATATGATTTGTCCCCCCCAATATATCACTGAAACATAACTATGTAATTTAAATAATATTAATAATACGCAATGAAAGCAATTGTGCTGATGATAGACACTTAATAGCGCGTTTTTAAGTTTCAAAAGATTGCGACCCCCCCACCCTTTGCTTCACAATGGTTTGATCCACTGCCAGTTCCATAGCTTGCTAGTGTAACCGATGTGAAATGGCTAGTTAGTTAGCGGTGGTGCGCGCTAATAGCATTTCAATCAGTGACGTCACTCGCTCTGAGACTTGAAGTAGGGTTTCCCCTTGCGTTGCAAGGGCCGTGGCTTTTGTGGCGCGATGGGTAACGATGCTTCGTGGGTGTCAGTTGTTGATGTGTGCAAGGGTCCCTGGTTCGAGCCCGGGTTGGGGCGAAGAGAGGGACGGAACCTACACTGTTACATTGATGCTGTTGACCCGGATGATTGGTTGCTGCGGAAAAGGAGGAGGTCAAAAGGGGGGTGAGTGTAACCGATGTGAAATGGCTAGTTAGTTAGCGGTGGTGCGCGCTAATAGCATTTCAATCAGTAACGTCTCTCGCTCTGAGACTTGAAGTAGGGTTTCCCCTTGCGTTGCACGGGCCGCTGCTTTTGTGGCGCGATGGGTAACGATGCTTTGTGGGGTGTCAGTTGTTGATTTGTGCAAGGGTCCCTGGTTCGAGCCCGGGTTGGGGCGAAGAGAGGGACGGAACCTACACTGTTACACTAGGTAACAGAGAGGTCGTATCTACTGTCTGAAAGGCACTCAATGCACGTAACTGACGTGAGGTTAATCCAGTCAATCGCGCACACACACTAGCTGAATATGCAGAGCTAGCGCGCAAATATTAACTATTAAGCTAGCTAGTACCTATTCCATTTATGTGGCGTCGTCAAAGATGGAATCAGCATGCAGATGATGTAAGTTAGTGCTTCAAAGTCCCTGTGATAAGGTTAGCGATAAACTGAAATCCAAACTTAACAGAACTACACTCTCTTCTACCATTGTCTTAAATATATTTAAGGGTCTCGTTGCAAAAGCTAAATTGTCGCAAGTGAACTTTTATTTATTTATTTTATTTCACCTTTATTTAACCCGGGTAGCAAAGATTATAGCAAACACCACTGAAACTGAATTGGTGCTCGCTAGCTTTGCAAATTCAGCTATTGTTGGAAGCCAGCCAATATGAAACAAACTATTAAAATTACAAAAGGTTGCAGCATATGTTGTGTAAATGGTGAACTCATACAGCTGTCAACTCTTGTCATTTTAATCCGTTTCACATTTGCTAGCTACCTTTTAGATCGAAGCCCAAATAGAATGATTGAAGATGATAGAAGCCCATCTCCTACTGTAAATAACCTACACACTGTGTGTGTAGCCAGCCAGCCAGCCAGGTAGAAAAATGGCAGAAAAATAAAAGACGGACATCAGAGTATTTTTCAATACACCAAAACGCATAGTAATAACCCTAGTAGCCTAATATCTCAAAGACTAGTTGATACAATGTTCATAAGAAAGAAATTAAATTCTAATGGAAATGTTTCACAATGATGTCATTAGGCAGAGCAGGCAACAGATGGCACACAGACAGCAGAGTTGGGGACAGATATGCAGGGACAGACTGGCAGAGACAGGGAGTCTCAGGTAAGTTTGTTGAGTCTTTGTTTGGCAACATTATGAAAGGTTCTCCATTTTTTTGACTTGTAAAATAGGAACATAATTGGAAAATGCCATGGATACCCCCACTCTCAACTTAAACTGGTGACTGAACTAAGATTTGTTAAAGGCAATGGTATTGCTGTTGTGATTAGTTGTGTAGTTTTGGGTACCGGTAGTTAGGAGTACGGCAAACACCTTATTTCTTTGGTTCCTCAATATACATTTACCATATTGCAATGTAGGCTATGTGTTACAGCACTACTTTTGGTGTCCCCCTCAGGAATTGCTCTTGAGAACATTTCATGTAATTGTCCCCTCCAAAGTTGATATCAGATTTTCGCCCCTGGTGCCAGAGCGCAGAATAAGGAATTTACGAACGTGCAACACCCGTTGAATATGACGTGTTAGTCACCAACGATCTAGATAATATGAAAACAGCCTAACCAGCTCTGCTAGGGCGAGTAAAATGGTCAGAGTGAAGAGTTCTCTCACTTGTGTCTGGAAGTAGCTAGCAAACTAGCCAACTTTTGCCACTTAGCTTGGGTGCTTGATTGCCTTTGAGAGGTCAGAACGCTCCGAGAGCCGAAACGCTATGAATTTACGAACACCCCGAGCGCACTCCAGCGCTCCAGAGTGAATTTACGAACACACCCCTAGGTATGTCTCCTTAGCAACAAGCGGAAAGATGGCTCGGGGCGTAGAGCCACACGGTAGAGGAATGTGCAGCTCACTAGTATCGATGGTTGAGAGAGCCTAGTTAGTAGTGATGGGGAAACCGAGGCTTTCTGAAGGCTTCGGTCGCTTTCACCAAATTGTGGCAAAAAACGGTTCATTACTAGAACACAGAGTATTAATTAACGACTCAGTACTAAAAAAAAGGTGTGCATTGTTCAATTAAACGGAAACGGTACTGTTCTGAACGACTAGGAATAGCTGCGTTCAGTACGTTTTTTACGTTCTGTGACGACCCCCAATTAAACGTAAACCGTACAGAATGACCTGTTGAGAAACGCTGCTGTCAGCATGGCCACTGCCCTTTAAATACGTCACTGAATCATATTTTATTACAGAGTTTAAGGCATTTTTCTCTATTAACTCTCAATCAACAGATAACCCCTCACTCCTTTGGGAAACCTGTAAAGCGTACGCCAGGGGTCTGATTATGTCATACGCAGCCACTAAGAGGCGGAAAAAGCGTGAAAAGCAAAAAACACTAGAGGGTGAATTAGGAACTAAAGAGAAGGACTACATTGAAACTCCCACTCCTGCCCTATTAAAGGAAATATCAGTCATTAGATCAACGTTGGACTCCCTCCTAACACAGGACGCTGAAAAGAAAATGAGATTTGTCAAGCAAAAGCTATATGAACATGGCGATAAGCCAGGAAAGTACTTGGCGTACCTAGCTAAAAAGAGAGCTGACTCACAGTCAATTGCGGCTATTACTGATTCTGATGGCAATCATTTATATGAAAATAAATTGATAAATGACTCATTTAAGAAATTCTATGCAAATCTTTATGCCTCAGAACTGCCAAATGACGCACCCAAGTTAATGGAGAACTTATTTTCTAAGATTGAGCTCCCTACTATCTCCGAAGAACAAAGGTCTCTCCTTAATGCTCCTATTATTGAGGAAGAGATAATGTCCGCAATTAAGAATCTGCAAAATGGTAAGGCCCCAGGACCGGACGGGTTTTGTAGTGAGTTCTATAAAGAATTCCATGGCCTGATCCTTGAGCCATTGCGTGATATGTTTAACCACTCATTTTCAAATGACCAGCTCCCCCAAACGCTGCGAGAAGCCAACATATCACTTATTCTCAAAAAGGGAAAATGCCCGGAGTCTTGTTCCTCGTACAGACCAATTTCCCTTCTGAATGTGGATAGAAAATTGCTTTCTAAAATTCTAGCCACAAGATTAGAGGACTCACTGCCGCTAATTGTGAAAGGAGACCAAACTGGCTTCATTAAGGGACGTAGGTCATGTAACAATGTCAGACGGCTTCTTAATGTAATTGAAGTCTACCAACGAAGTGCTATGGATGGTCTTGTGCTCTCCCTAGATGCTGAGAAACCATTTGATCGTGTGGAGTGGTCTTACCTATTCTTTGCTCTAAATAAATTCGGACTGGGGGACAACTTTATAAAATGGGTGAAAGTTTTATATGATGACCCTCAGGCTGCTGTCCTTACTAATGGACTACGGTCAAATAGCTTCCCTATACACAGAGGTACCAGACAGGGCTGTCCTTTGTCCCCCCTCCTATTCGCACTTGTTATGGAACCACTGGCCGAGGCCATCAGGGCAACGCCTGCTATACAGGGGCTGCTCATTGGCGATGTTCACCATAAAATAAGCTTGTATGCTGATGATGTCCTGATATTCATTTCTAATCCCGAGACTTCAATCACATCTCTTATTAATATTATTGAGTTATTCAGCGAATTCTCAGGCTACAAGATTAACCTAACTAAATCGGAGGCTATGCCACTTGGTAACCTTCACTCTGTACCTAATACTTCTCCCCCCTTCCCTTTTAAATGGTCTCCCTCAGGTTTTACATATCTGGGTATATCTGTAACTCCTAAATTCCAACAAATGTACAAAGCCAATTTTGTTCCCTTGTTCGACACAATAAGACAGGATCTGGAGCGCTGGAACTCTCTTCCGATTTCATGGTTGGGTAGAATATCCCTCTTGAAAATGAACATTTTACCTAGGCTACTCTACCCAATCCAAATGATCCCAGTATTACTCTCCAATAAGGTAATAAAGGATGTAAATGGATGGCTAAGTTCCTTTTATATGGAGTAAACGCAAGCCAAGACTTCAGATGGCAATATTGCAGCTGCCAAATTCTATGGGTGGCTTGGATCTGCCCAATATCAGGTTCTATCAGTGTTGTGCCCACCTATGTTATATTTCAGACTGGATCACAAACGATGACTCCTCTATTTGGTTAGACATTGAGACTTCTCTTTCAAAATAGCCTTTACAGGATCTTCTGTTTTTCACAAGTTTCAAGTCTGTAAAAGATCATTGTAACAACCCCATTACACTTAACACACTCAAAGTATGGAAGTCAGTTCAACGTTTCCTGGGAAGGTCCAAACTAACCTCTGCTCTTACCCCAATTCTTAACAACCCAGATTTTGCCCCAGGATTGCTGGATGCTGGCTTTAACGTTTGGCTTAATAAGGGCATACGCAGACTAAATGACTTATTTGCGGATAAGATTTTATTGTCATTTGAAAAGATGGTCGAGAAATATCAACTCCCAAAGCAGGACTTTTTCCGTTTCCTACAAGTAAGGCATTATATTCTGAAGAGCACCACCTTAATTGGCAACCCTGATATGTCTGTCATTGAAAGAATGCTTTTTTTCCCACAAAGGAAAATGTCTGTAAGTCTGCTTTATGATGCTTTAAGGTCCTTTTCCGCTGTCGATACACAGAGGGTGAAACAAGTGTGGGAGAAAGAACTGTCTGTTACTATTGATGAAGAGATGTGGGAGGACATTTGGAAATATGCAAAAACAATATCTATATGTAATCGTACTAGAGCAATTCAATTAAGAATAATACACAGATTGCATATATCCCCAAATCGCAGACATGCTTTTAGCCCCTCTTCCTCCTCTCCTCAGTGTCTCAAATGTAAAACTGATACAGGCACCCTAACACATTGTTTATGGTCATGTACCAAAATACAAAGACATTGGTCTGGTGTTCGGCAAGAAATTGAAAAGATCCTAGGGGTCGATCTAGAATTGGACCCAGTCTCTCTACTGTTAGGTCTACCTAGTAGGCATGTAACTTCTGTGGGTAAGAGGAGGCTTTACAACATCCTCACCTTCGCAGCAAGGAAAAACATACTTTTACAGTGGATTAGTGATAAGGTTCCCTCTATTAAAGATTGGCATAAGATACTATTTGAATGGGTACCGCTGGAATATCTGACATGTACATTGCATTCTAAGACAGATCAGTTCTACAAAGTATGGGAACCTTACCTAAATTACCTAGAACCTGAAGTATCAGCTATTATGCTGCAAGGATTCTCTTAGAATGGTGATCTATGCATTTCAGAATTACACTGTACGTTCCATGTGGGGAACTCAACTTCTTGGTTTAAACTGAGCTTTTTATTTTCATTTTTTTTTTTTGTATTCTATTTTATTATTATTATTATTATTATTATTATTTTTCTGTTCATGTTTGATTAAATGTATGTATTGAGAGACGCAATGGGGGGGATGGGGTGAGAGAAGCGCTGAGCGGGGAGAGGAAAATGGTGTGTGTGTGTGTGTGTGTGGGTGGGTGTGTGTGTGTGTGTGTGTGTGGGTGCATGCATACATACGGATATGTGTAAGTGAGTGCGTTTTTTTTTTGCCTTGTCCTTGTTGTTGTATCTCTTAATATCGGTGAAAATTGTGAAACTCCAATAAAAATACTGTTACAAAAAAAAATACGTCACTGATTGCTTCAAGCTACAACCACCAAACGGGAGCAAACGTAATTATACTGTAGTTATAGCACAGCTAGAACAATTGAGCGTTAGTTATACATATATTTTGTTATAGTGTTAAAAAAAACATTTTCTAAATAATTGTTGTTGCATTTAACTGCCAACAATTCTGTTATAATTTCCTTAGAAGGTCATGTCAGAGGTCAGTATGTGTAAACTCAGGATGTTATGCCCAGTTCAAGACAACTGGGAACTCAGAATAAAACTTTGAACGGTCATCCAACTCAGAATTCCAACTCCGGAACTTGGGCCTCTTTCTAGAGCATGCTTCATCAAACCATTTGTCATTGTTGTTCATTTTCTTCGATTTTCCATTTGAGATTTCTAGAGCTCCGACTTTGCGACCTGGAGATCACTGACGTCATTATTTGTCTTCATATTTTTTAGATTTCCCAGTTGTCTTGAACGCACCATTATGCCGTGTTCACATGCTAGTCGGAACTAGGAAACTCCACAATTTCCGACTTGCTAGCTGGTTTTAGTTATACACGTGCCGCATTTAACCATATAACAAGTCGGAAATGTCACATTTTCCTAGTCAAATACTTACGGGCCCTAACAATGCAGAGATACAAAAAAAGATAAATAATAGAACAGTTATAACACGAGGAATAAATACACAATGAGTAACGATATTGTGGCTATATACACAGGGTACCAGTACAAGGTAATTGAGGTAGACATGTATACAGTTCATTCGGGAAAGTATTCAGACCCCTTGACTTTTTCCACATTTTGTTACGTTACACCCTTATTCTAAAATGGATTAAATAAAATATTTTCCTCATCAACCAACACACAATACTGCATAATGACAAAGCGAAAACCGTTTTTTAGAAATTGTTGCAAATGTATTAAACATTCAAAAGAGAAATACCTTATTTATATAAGTATTTAGACACTTTGCTATGAGACTCGAAATTGAACTCCGGTGCATCCTGTTTCCATTGATCATCCTTTAGATGTTTCTACAACTTGATTGGAGTCCACCTGTGGTAAATTTAATTGATTGTAGAATAAAAAACATGGGCTGGTGCACACCCAGAAAAAGTATTTTGTGTGGAGTTGCTGACTAACGGCAAATAAACTATCAAAATAAAGAGAGTCGCACACTCCATATATAAACTCCCAATAATTTATTGGGTATTTACCAACGTTTCGGCATCAAACGTTGGTTTTATTTTAATAAATTCAATTGATTGGACAGGATTTGGAAAGGCACACTCCTGTCTATATAAGATCCCACAGTTGACAGTGCATGTCAGAGCAAAAACCAAGCCATGAGGTCGAAGGACTTGTCCGTAGAGCGCCGAGACCGGATTGTGTCGAGGCACAGATCTGGGGAAGGGTACCAACATATTTCAGCATTGAAGGTCCCCTAGAACACAGTGGCTTCCATCATTCTTAAATGGTAGACGTATGGAACCACCAAGACTCTTCCTAGAGCTGGCTGCCCGGCCAAACTGAACTATCAGGGGAGGAGGGCCTTGGTCAGGGAGGTGACCAAGAACCCGATGGCCACTCTGACAGAGCTCTAGAGTTCCTCTGTGGAGATGGGAGAACCTGCCAGAAGGACAACCATCTCTGCAGAACTCTACCAATCAGGCCTTTATGGTAGAGTGGCCAGATGGAAGCCATTCCTCAGTAAAAGCACATCAGCCCGCTTGGAGTTTTCCAAAAAGTGCCTAAAGGACTCGCAGACCATGAGAAACAAGATTCTCTGGTCTGATGAAACCAAGATTGAACTCTTTGGCCTGAATGCCAAGCGTCACATCTGGAGGAAACATGGCACCATCCCTACGGTGAAGCATGGTGGTGGTAGCATCATGCTGTGGGGATGTTTTTCAGCGGCAAGGACTGGGAGACTCATCAGGATCGAGGGAAAGATGAACGGAGCAAAGTAAAGAGAGATCCTTTGATGAAAACCTGCTCCAGAGCGCTCAGGACCTCAGACTGGAGGCGAAGGATCACCTTACAACCGGACAACGACCCTAAGCACACAGCCAAGACAACACAGGAGTGGCTTCGGGACAAGTCTCTGAATGTCCTTGAGTGGCCCAGCCAGAGCTCTAACATATCTGGAGAAACCTGAAAAAGCTGTGCAGTAACGCTGCCCATCCAACCTGACAGAGCTTGAGAGGATTTGCAGAGAAGAATGGGAGAAACTCCCCAAATACAGGTGTGCCAAGCTTGTCGCGTCATTCCCAAGAAGACTTGGGGCTGTAATCACTGCCAAAGCTGCTTCAACAAAACACTGAGTAAAGGGTCTGAATACTTATGTAAATTTGATATTTCAGTTTTATTTATTTTTATACATTTGCAAAAATGTCTAAACCTGTTTTTGCTTTGTCTTTTTGGGGTATTGTGTGTATCATGGCGCCAGAGAAGATGGCTGACGTTTTACGTGCTCCTAACCTAATGTGTTTTTTTGTTCGTTTTTTTTGCGTTGTTTGTAACTTATTTTTGAACTTATTCTGTACACAATGTTGCTGCTACTGTCTTCTATGACCCAAAATATTTTCTGGACATCAGAACAGCGATTACTCACCACGAACTGGGAGAAGCTTTTTTTTTTCCTTTAACGAGTACGAAGAGCCCGACGTGAAGGGCATACTGCTTTCCCGGGAACAGGCCCAAATCCCTGTCATTTTCGTGAAGAGAAGACAGAGAAAAAGAGGACGGAGGTCGGCCTTCTGAAAATGTGTAGGCGATCGAATAAATACCCACTGCCTTCCATTCTACTAGCTAACATGCAATCATTGGAAAATAAAATCGACGACCTACGAGGAAGATTAAACTATCAACGGGACATTAAAAACATTTATACTTCACGGAGTCGTGGCTGAACGACGACATTATCAACATACAGCTGGCTGGTTATACGCTGTATCGACAGGATAGAACAGTGGCATCTGGTAAGACGAGGGGGTTGGACTATGTATATTTGTAAACAACAGCTGGTGCACGATTCCAGCTGGTGCACTACAGACCCATTCTCATTGATGGGTCTGTAGTGGATACGGTTGAGAGCTTCAAGTTCCTTGGTGTCCACATCTCCAAGAAACTAACATGGTCCAAGCACACCAAGACAGTCGTGAAGAGGGCACAAGAAACCAAAAAGATTTGGCATGGGTCCTCAGATCCTCAAAAGGTTCTACAGCTGCACCATCGAGAGCATCCTGACTGGTTGCATCACTGCCTGGTATGGCAACTGCTTGGCCTCCAACCACAAGGCACTACAGAGGGTAGAGCGTACGGCCCAGTACATCACTGGGGCCATGCTTCCTGCCATCCAGGACCTCTATACCAGGCGGTATCAGAGGAAGGCCCTAATAATTGTCAAAGACTCCACCACCCTAGTCATAGACTGTTCTCTCTGCTACCACACGGCAAGCGGTACCGGAGCGCCAAGTCTAGGTCCAAGAGGCTTCTAAACAGCTTCTACCCCCAAGCCATAAGACTCCTGAACATCTAGTCAAATGGCTACCCAGACTATTTGCATTGCCCCCCCTCCCCACCACTGCCAACTCTCTGTTGTCATCTATGCATAGTCACTTTAATAACTCTACCTACATGTACATATTAATCGGTGCCCCTGCACATTGTCTGTGTACCGATACCCCCTGTATATAGCCTCGTTATTGTTATTTTACTGCTGCTCTTTAATTATTTGTTCCTTTTATTTCTTATTCTTATTCATATTTTTTTTAATGCATTGTTGGTTAGGGGCTTGTAAGTAAGCATTTCACTGTAAGGTCTACACCTGTTGTATTCGGCTCATGTGACTAATCTTATTTAATTTGAGATTGATGAGGGGGAGAAAAACAATTTAATCCATTTTAGAATAAGGCTGTAAGGCAACAAAATGTGGAAAAAGTCAAGGGGTGTGAATACTTTCCGAATGCGCTGTATATAGGTAGGGATAAAGTGAGTAAGAAACATCATATGTGATGAATCAAAGTGCAAAAAGGTTTAATGCAGATAGTCCGGGCAGCTATTGGTTAACTATTTAGCTAACTATTTAGCAGTGTTATGGCTTTGGGGTAGAAGCTGTTCAGGGTCCTGTTGGTTCCAGACTTGGTGCATCGGAACCGCTTGCTGTGCAGTAGCAGAGAGAACAGTCTATGACTTGGGTAGCTGGAGTCTTTTTAGGGCCTTCCTCTGACACTGCCTGGTATAAAGTTCCTGGATGGCAGGAAGCTACTGTATGTACTGTGCGCCATGCACTACCCTCTGTAGCGTCTAGCTGTCGGATGCCAAGCAGTTTCACAGGTGACATGCTGTTAGAAATAAGTTCCTACTAGCACGTGAACGCAGCAATAGACAAGTTTACCACTAGTAATTACCAGTTGGCTGTTCAACTGGATTGTTTCAAGTCGATGTGGTAAATTCCCACTTACAAACACAGCATAAAGGGCACACTCTTGTGCCCAGGCTTTGCTGACGCATGCCAGGTCTTGCAATGCCTGGATAGGTATTTTATGTAACATATGCTGTGGTCCACATCATGTTATAGCAATCTGCCAGTCGATGACGTGGTACAAAACCATTGGCTGATGCATGCAACGTCTGAGCAGGGGAACCTGACAAGTCTGTTCAAGAATGTTTAAGATATTTTGGGGAAACGTGTCGCTCAGTACAAACCTTCATGCAACATACAAATGTTTAATCGAACTGAACACACCTCTGGTCACATACACATACAAGTATTATTATAGACAATAAAAAAAATAACTGACCCCCTTGATAAAGATGAGAAACAATTACTGTAATAAATAAATAATTAAAATACTAGACTATATTGCATGCTTAAACACAATGGAAGTTATATTATTTTATACTAATAAAGTCAGCAAAAAAAGAAACGTCCTCACTGTCAACTGCCTTTATTTTCAGCAAACTTAACATGTGTAAATATTTGTATGAACATAAGATTCAACAACTGAGACAAACTGAACAAGTTCCACAGACATTTGACTAACAGGAATTGAATAATGTGTCCCTGAACAAAGGGGTGTCAAAATCAAAAGTAACAGTCAGTATCTGGTGTGGCCACCAGCTGCATTAAGTACTGCAGTGCATTTCCTCCTCATGGACTGCACCAGATTTGCCAGTTCTTGCTGTGAGATGTTACCGCACTCATCCACCAAGGTACCTGCAACTTCCCGGACATTTCTGGGGGGAATGGGCCTAGCCCTCACCCTCCGATTCAACAGGTCCCAGACGTGCTCAATGGGATTGAGATCCGGGCTCTTCGCGGGCCATGGCAGAACACTAACATTCCTGTCTTGCAGGAAATCACACACAGAACGAGCAGTATGGCTGGTGGCATTGTCATTCTGGAGGGTCATGTCAGGATGAGCCTGCAAGAAGGGTACCACATGAGGGAGGAGGATGTCTTCCCTGTAACGCACAGCATTGAGATTGCCTGCAATGACAACAAGCTCAGTCCAATGATGCTGTGACACACTGCCCCAGACCAAGACAGACCCTCCACCTCCAAATCGATCCCACTCCAGAGTACAGGCCTCGGTGTAATGCTCATTCCTTAGACAATAAACGCAAATCCGACCATCACCCCTGGTGAGACAAAACCGCGACTCGTCAGTGAAGAGCACTTTTTGCCAGTCCTGTCTGGTCCAGCGACGGTGGGTTTGTGCCCATAGGCGACGTTGTTGCCAGTGATGTCTGGTGAGGACCTGCCTTACAACAGGCCTACAAGCCCTCAGTCCAGCCTCTCTCAGCCTATTGCGGACAGTCTGAGCACTGAGGGAGAGATTGTGCGTTCCTGGTGTAACTCGGGCAGTTGTTGTTGCCATTCTGTGTCTGTCCCGCAGGTGTGATGTTCGGATGTACCGATCCTGTGTAGGTGTTGTTACACGTGGTCTGCCACTGCGAGGACAATCAGCTGTCCGTCCTGTCTCCCTGTAGCGCTGTCTTAGGCGTCTCACAGTACGGACATTGCAAGTTATTGCCCTGGCCACATCTGCAGTCCTCATGCCTCCTTGCAGCATCCCTAAGGCACGTTCACGTAGATGAACAGGGACCCTGGGCATCTTTCTTTTGGTGTTTTTCAGTCAGTAGAAAGGCCTCTTTAGTGTCCTAAGTTTAATAACTGGGACCTTAATTGCCTACCATCTGTAAACTGTTAGTGTCTTAACGACTGTTCCACAGGTGCATGTTCATTAATTGTTTATGGTTCATTGAACAAGCATGGGAAACAGTGTTTAAACCCTTTACAATGAAGATCTGTGAAGTTATTTGGATTTTTACGAATTATCTTTGAAAGGCAGGGTCCTGAAAAAGGGACGTTTTTTTTTTGCTGAGTTGATAATTGCTCAGAGAAAGAGATTTTGTTTAACAAGGAATATGTTATTTTCTCAAAAAGGTAGGTCAAAATGATTGACACATGTTTTTAATACCTCACCTTGCGAGGATAATGGCACTGAGCTTTTTTCAGTTTAGAAAAAAAAATTACGAGTTGAGGAACACATTGAGAGGGTTCTTAGACCAATCCTCCATACAGAATCCTTACCGATCCTTGATATCCTTCGTCTGCGCCTATGGACTGCCCATTTTAAGGCCAGGCTAATATGGATTTGTTTTCTTCTTTACTCACATCAGACTGAAACTTTACCAGTTGCAAGTATACATAAATACAATATATTATTGTATTACAAGTTTTATGTATTTTAAAATTAAAATATGCAAATGAGACAAACAGTCCTTAAATATGTGCTAATTTGAATATTACGAGAATCTGCTTTTCAACACATTGCTTCAAGGCAGAACGTTTTTTTTGTTTTATTGTGATAAGACACTTAATGGTCAGCCTTTAACAGATCAGTTTATCAAAAATATTGTAATTTCATGGAATTATTTAAAAAACACTTCACATGTATGACTGATGGATATTTTGCATGTATTTACACATAAAATGCCACATAAAATCAAAACAACACAAGATATTTAAAAAAGCCTCTGTAACAGTCTGACTATAAGATCTAAGACCCTGTGTGTGGAATAATGGGAATGTACATCCTTTGAAGACTGAGAAAATGAATTGGCCCACCGGGAACATGTCATTTTGAGAAAATGGCCGATAAAGATAGGCTAATGCAATTCAAATGTACTTTCCATAAATATGATAATTTATGTCAAATTAATTAAACTCTTAATCATATATCACTTCTAAACTGACAAATAAACATCAAATATACCTTTTACAAATACATTAGCACATGTAATACTTTTGTTTCAAGCAATGAAGCATATGCTTTGAATACTGGTCTGTTGGGCAAATATACAGTTTTGGGAAAATTCTCATCAAATCAAATCAAATTTATTTATATAGCCCTTCTTACATCAGCTGATATCTCAAAGTGCTGTACAGAAACCCAGCCTAAAACCCCAAACAGCAAGCAATGCAGGTGTAGACACGGTGGATAGGAAAAACTCCCTAGAAAGGCCAAAACCTAGGAAGAAACCTAGAGAGGAACCAGGCTATGAGGGGTGGCCAGTCCTCTTCTGGCTGTGCCGGGTGGAGATTATAACAGCACATGGCCAAGATGTTAAAATGTTCATAAATGACCAGCATGGTCAAATAATAATAATCATAGTAGTTGTCGAGGGTGCAACAAGTCAGTAACACAAGAGTAAGTGTCAGTTGGCTTTTTCATAGCCGATCTTTGAGAGTATCTCTACCGCTCCTGCTGTCTCTAGAGAGTTGAAAACAGCAGGTCTGGGACAGGTAGCACGTCCGGTGAACAGGTCAGGGTTCCAGCAGGTCTGGGACAGGTAGAATGTCCGGTGAACAGGTCAGGGTTCCATAGCTGCAGGCAGAACAGTTGGAACTGGAGCAGCAGCACAGCCAGGTGAACTGGGGACAGCAAGGAATCATCAAGCCAGGTAGTCCTGAGGCATGGTCCTAGGGCTCAGGTCCTCCGAGAGAGAGAAAGAAAGAAAGAGAAAGAGAGAATTAGAGAGAGCATATTTAAATTCACACAGGATACCCGAAAAGACAAGAGGAATACTCCAGATGTGACAGACTAACCCTAGCCCCCCGACACATAAACTACTGCAGCATAAATACTGGAGGCTGAGACAGGAGGGGTCTGGAGACACTGTGGCCCCATCCGATGAAACCCCCGGACAGGGCCAAACAGGTAGGATATAACCCCACCCACTTTGCCAAAGCACAGCCCCCACACCACTGGAGGGATATCTCCAACCACCAACATACCATCCCGGGACAAGGCCGAGTATAGCCCACAAAGATCTCCGCCACGGCACAACTCAAGGGGGGGCGCCAACCCAGACAGGAAGACCACGTCAGTGACTCAACCCACTCAAGTGACGCACCCTTCTCAGGGACTGCATGGAAGAACACCAGTAAGCCAGTGACTCAGCCCCTGTAATAGGGGTAGAGGCAGAGAATCCCAGTGGAAAGAGGGGAACCGGCCAGGCAGAGACAGCAAGGGCGGTTCGTTGCTCCAGCCTTTCCGTTCACCTTCACACCCCTGGGCCAGACTACACTTAATCATAGGACCTACTGAAGAGATATGTCTTCAGTAAAGACTTAAAGGTTGAGACTGAGTCTGCGTCTCTCACATAGGTAGGCAGACTATTCCATAAAAATTGAGCTCTATAGGAGAAAGCCCTGCCTCCAGCTGTTTGCTTAGAAATTCTAAGAACAATTAGGAGGCCCGTGTCTTGTGACCGTAGCGTACGTGTAGGTATGTACGGCAGGACCAAATCGGAAAGATAGGTAGGAGCAAGCCCATGTAATGCTTTGTAGGTTAGCAGTAAAACCTTGAAATCAGCCCTTGCCTTAACAGGAAGCCAGTGTAGGGAGGCTAGCACTGGAGTAATATGATCAAATGTTTTGGTTCTAGTCAGGATTCTAGCAGCCGTATTTAGCACTAACTGAAGTTTATTTAGTGCTTTATCCGGGTAGCCAGAAAGTAGAGCATTGCAGTAGTCCAACCTAGAAGTAACAAAGGCATGGATTAATTTTTCTGCGTCATTTTTGGACAGAAAGTTTCTGATTTTTGCAATGTTACGTAGATGGAAAAAAGCTGTCCTTGAAACAGTCTTGATATGTTCTTCATATCACATTGCTCAATTTGTCACATACAAGGATTTTGTATGGCTGTTGAAATGTGCAGAACATTAATCAACTATGCCTGCCACATATGTAAGGCCCTCTTTGAGTTGTTGCTGGTGACGCTTTACTTTCTTGACTGTGTCATGGAACACTGCGCCTACGCTTGGCACACTCCACTGAAGCAGCATCAGCTCTCACAACTCCTCTCTGATTGCTCCAGTGTCACTGAAGTGCTGTCAAGCCAGGGAAAGAAATCCCGGGGGGGACGGGGGACACACGACCCCCCCATCCTGGGAAAAATATGATTTGTCCCCCCCAATATATCACTGAAACATAACTATGTCATTTAAATAATATTAATAATACGCAATGAAAGCAATTGTGCTGATTATAGACACTTAATAGCGCGTTTTTAAGTTTCAAAAGATTGCGACCCCCCCACCCTTTGCCTCACAATGGTTTGATCCACTGCCAGTTCCTTAGCTTGCTAGGTAACAGAGAGGTCGTATCTACTGTCTGAAAGGCACTCAATGCACGTAACTGACGTGAGTTTAATCCAGTCAATCGCGCACACACACTAGCTGAATATGCAGAGCTAGCGCACAAATATTAACTATTAAGCTAGCTAGTACCTATTCCATTTATGTGGCGTCGTCAAAGATGGAATCTTTGCTATCGTCAATTTATTCCAAGATCAGCATGCAGATGATGTAAGTTAGTGCTTCAAAGTCCCTGTGATAAGGTTACCGATAAACTGAAATCCAAACTGAACAGAACTACACTCTCTTCTACCATTGTCTTAAATATATTTAATGGTCTCGTTGCAAAAGCTAAATTGTCGCAAGGGAACTTTTGTTTATTTATATTATTTCACCTTTATTTAACCCGGGTAGCAAAGATTATAGCAAACACCACTGAAACGGAATTGGTGCTCGCTAGCTTTGCAAATTCAGCTATTGTTGGAAGCCAGCCAATATGAAACAAACTATTAAAATTACAAAAGGTTGCAGCATATGTTGTGTAAATGGTGAACTCATACAGCTGTCAACTCTTGTCATTTTAATCTGTTTCACATTTGCTAGCTACCTTTTAGATCGAAGCCCAAATAGAATGATTGAAGATGATAGAAGCCCATCTCCTACTGTAAATAACCTACACACTGTGTGTGTAGCCAGCCAGCCAGGTAGAAAAATGGCAGAA
The DNA here is from genome assembly GCF_965601325.2 of Salmo salar. Lineage (NCBI taxonomy): Eukaryota > Metazoa > Chordata > Actinopteri > Salmoniformes > Salmonidae > Salmo > Salmo salar. Next base: position 93,393,727 of record NC_138303.1, read on the forward strand.
AAATAAAAGACGGACATCAGAGTATTTTTTTAATACACCAAAACGCATAGTAAGAACCCTAGTAGCCTAATATCTCAAAGACTAGTTGATAAAATGTTCATAAGAAAGAAATGAAATTCTAATGGAAATGTTTCACAATGATGTCATTAGGCAGAGCAGGCAACAGATGGCACACAGACAGCAGAGTTGGGGACAGATATGCAGGGACAGACTGGCAGAGACAGGGAGTCTCAGGTAAGTTTGTTGAGTCTTTGTTTGGCAACATTATGAAAGGTTCTCAATTTTTTTGACTTGTAAAATAAGAACATAATTGGAAAATGCCATGGATACCCCCACTCTCAACTTAAACTGGTGACTGAACTAAGATTTGTTAAAGGCAATGGTATTGCTGTTGTGATTAGTTGTGTAGTTTTGGGTACGGCAAACACCTTATTTCTTTGGTTCCTCAATATACATTTACCATATTACAATGTAGGCTATGTGTTACAGCACTACTTTTGGTGTCCCCCTCAGGAATTGCTCTTGAGAAAATTTCATGTAATTGTCCCCTCCAAAGTTGATATTAGATTTTCGCCCCTGTGTCAAGCCATAATTTGTTCATTACATTTGTTATAGCAGTGGCTCCCTCATTGAACGTCGCTACTGCCCTACTGGCTGCTCCGTCAATGCGGCTTTTGCCCACGAAGACGGTTTTGGGGCATCGCGACCATATTACGGAGTTCAGACATTCATTTGCATTCTGGGTTCCTCCGTGCTACATTCTATTGAGGACTTTATCATTTGACATCCTATGATATACAGGTACCATTTTCTGTGCAACCTCTCTATTAAAAAATGTATGGTGTCGAAGGTTTTTGTGACAGGGTGGATCTTCACCATTTTCTATAGCTCACTGGTACCACCACCAATGCACACACCTATTCCGTAGTTGGAAGTGAATCCTCTCTTGTGCCAAGTGCCATCGAAGGATACATTAATGTCTATGATGGCATCCTCATCCTCCTTCCGCAACTCTGCTCTGTCTGGGTCTATATCTGCGTATGCTCTTCTAATAATCTTTTCAGCACTTTCCATTGACTGCAGCCCTCTCTGAATCTCTGCAACTAAAGTGGGGGGGAAAAGTACTTAGGTATGTCTGTTGACATTAAAGCAGACTAAACTGCAGGACTAAATATCAGCATGTTACCCTATGTAAATATTAGCATATAAGCATGTATTTCTTTATGCCAAGCTAATTTCTTACTAATCACATTATGCTACAGCCCTATGACACTGTAGGCCTATGTTACAGTCTCATTGTAGTTATGATTTCCTATCACTCTGTTTTATTCACTTTGAATACATTTGCTGGAGCAAGGAAATAAATATTATTTACACACAGAAAGTCACCTGACAATAATGGGCTACTCTGCCTTTTTATTTACCTGTCATGTCTCTGATATGAGCTGAGAAGCAACGAAGGAATCCCTAGGACTTTGCTTATTTTCTTTAGAGCTGCATAACCAAATCCAAGTTCGTAGGCTAGAAGAATCGTTTATATCAAATGCCACATCTCCCCTGGAGCATTCCTGCAGCCTGGAGGAAGTGTAAACAGTCCCCCTAAATGCATCACGATCACTTTCACAGTCTGCACATTCTTTCATGACATAATTACAGAATCACTGGTTGGTGAAATGGTGATTTTCAGTCCAGTGTTTAGACTCTTAGGGCAAATCAAATCATGTACAAGTTGGTTTATTTGAGACGTGGAATAAAAGCCACTGTTGGCTGGCTGCTGTCTGGTTGATCGCTGCGAGTTGTCTTCATCTCAACCAAATTGCGTCTCAAAGCGCTGCTGCGGGCTACCTCCTTTTCCTCCTCTACCTGTACTGCCACTGCCTCGATCGCGGAACAGGCATTTTTTTTATTTCATTCACTGCTTTTCTCGCATTGGCTAACTGAGATCGCCTATTTTATTCACACACTATTTTATTCTTCGAGATTTTCTCATTTTGTCTCTCTTTACGTTGACTCTTCGCGGGAGATATTTTCAAACGGCACGTGAGGCATTTTAACCAATCAGGTTGCCGGAAAGGGCCTTTAAATGCCAGTAACCAATCGGATGTCAGGAAATTACTGCTATTTTAGCACGAAGCCCTACGTCTACAAAGGATATAGCCATGTATGGACTAGCTAACGATATGCCCCGGAAAACAAGCTTTTGAATGATATATGATTCAACATGGAAAGTTTTAAAAATAGCGGTTGAAGTTCTACATTAAACATGCTATCAAGAACGACATTTACGGTAGGTGTTGACGGAGTTATTTATATACATTATTGCCGATGTATTTGTACATTTTATGAAAGTATGGAAGTTATAGTAGCAAAACATCCCAAAATATGAAAATTGACAGATGGAAGCAAAATCAAAATTTTTGTCTGTGGTGCCTGGCCTTAATTAAAACTATTTTCAATGTGTTTCAAGTCTGGAGATTGAGATGGCCGTCTACTTGTGGCCAAGTTTCAGCCTCCTGGCAGAGGCAACCATGTTTTTGGCTAAAATGTCCAGGTACTGGGTAAAGTTTATGACGCAGTTGGCCTTAACAATGACCCCAGGACAGTGGAAGCAAAAATGCCCCATAAAATCAAAGATCCACCACTTTATTTTGCAGTAGGTATGGGGTTCTTTTCTGTTCATGCATTCTCATTTCGGCGCCAAACCCTCCACTGGTGTGCATGGCCAAAGAGCTCTATTTTCATGTCGCCCAACAAATGTAAATGCCTGGAGTTTGCTAAACGGCATTGGCACTTGGATTGGAACCCGTGTTTTGGTCAGATGCCATGAAAATGGAGCACTTTGGCCACGCACACCATTGGTGAGTTTGGCGTAGAAATTAGAATGCATAAGCAGAAAAGAACTCCATACCTAAATATCAATTAATATTTATTTTATACAGTCATTTTTGCTCATCTTTATCAAGGGTGTCAATAAATTCGAACCCCATTGTACATACAAGCCCATGCTATGATAAATTATACTATAATACAAAAAAATGGAACAATTATGATAATTTAAGATTACAAGGAGTACTGCAAATGCAAGTGAAAATAAGACAATGAATTGTCAAGTAATTACATTTTTGTTTAAATAGACATTCTTTATAGAAACAAATGACAGGTTATGTGAATATTTCCACAAAGGGAAAGTCAAACATTTTCAGGTAAGAAACATAGTTACCTTAACCTAAAAACTATCAATCAAGAGGAGAACATATTTTTTCAGTTTTACCTATCGATAAATAATGTGTAATAAATGTGTATTAACCAAAGGTAATGCATTAATTACACAAATGTACAAATTCATAAAATCTATTTCTGTACAAGAAAGGGAATATAAATCTTACAAAATACTCATATATATTACTATCAAATAACATTATCCAACAATAGTTATCCAACTTATTCAACAGTTTCTATGCAGACTCACTACTTAAACTTTTTATTTATTAACATATAATCTACAATATACTATTTTTACTTAAAGTCGTCAAGTTGAGTGTGTACTGTATAGAGTCTTGTCTCTTATATCTGAGAGACTTCCATGCTACTGTGCCTCCACCTCTTTAGGATTGCAGGATGGGGTTGGGTCCCCAGAGGGTGGGGCACTGGTGGGTGTGGTCTTTCGAGGAGTGGAAGGTATGCCAGGAGATGTGGTGGAGGTGGGCACCAGAGGGGGTGGGGCACTGAGAGTGGCAGTGGGAGGAGTCCTGTTCAGATGGCCACTGTGTGGAGCTGAGGGGCTGAGCCTGGGGTACATCACCCCACCCAGGGAGGACGTAAAGGTGGGTGTGTGGGCTAGGTGGCCCTCCATGGGAGAGCCCTGGAGCTGGTGCAGCCTGGCCCTCTCCTCTGCCTGCCGGTGACTGTCCTGTTGGTGCTGCTGCGGCTGTGGGTGGGGGTGTTGCTCCCGCTGTCTGTGGCCTCTCTCAGGGTCATAGGTCGTATGTACCTGCTGGCTCTGCAGGTACAGCCCTCTGTAGGGGTCTCGTAGTGGATCCCAGGCGCCCGAGAGGTGAAGGGGCACACGGTGGTCTCGACCTGTGGCTAGTGGACTCACCCCCATGAAGGGCTGGACACGGGCTCGCTCCATTGCACTGAGGCTGCTCACTGGGTGCATGGGGCTCATGGAGAGGGGTAGAGAGTGAGGTAGATGGCTGCTCTGAAGCATGCCTGCGGTGGGGAAGTGGCTGCGCCTTGATGAGGGGTGTGGAGCCTGAGAGTGGCCTGGTGGGAGTAAGAGGGTAATTTCCGGTGGCCCAGCCATAACCTCGGGCTCATCTCTGTGCTCCTGCTTTATGTTTAAAGGTCCCTTCAGGGTTTGTGTGCTCTCGCTGGATTGGTGATTCTTCACTGTGTTATAAGGGTTTGAGGATCCCTTATCCTGCACCTCCAGCGCTGGAGAGGAGCTTTGCTTCACCTGGACTCTCCCCAGCGAGGTGCCGTCCCTCTCAGCCTGATGACCCTGATCTGGGCTACTCCTCTTCCTTTCTGGGCTGCTGCTGCCAATCAGATTACTAATCTGAAAGCCTGAGGATGTGTGGGTGGATTGATGGCTTCTTTCCAGAGAATTTCTATGGAGAGGACAGAGGTGGGGAGGTTAACAGCTCGGAAATATTATGATATCTAGCCTCTATGTGGTTAGAAAAATAGGCAATTCTTTGAATATTAGATGTTGTTTCAAAATATAAAATCACAACTTTTGGAGGCCTTTCAGGATGGGAAATGCCATCTCTGCACTAGGGCTGTCACTGACCCGTCTCTCTCTGACTCCTCCTTGGTAGCAGAGTGATCCCTTTTCTTAGCTTCCCTTTCCCTTTCCCTCTCACTGCTCTGGACTGTGGGCTTGCGGGCCACATCAGCAGGCCTGGACTGTGCTGGAGGCGTGGGGAAGGAGGGGGGCATTCGTTGCAGGCGGTTCCAGGCTTCCTGAGGGTGGCTGACAAAACCTGGCAACCCATGGCTCTGCCTGTCACCAAACGGGCTGCCTGGGCCTAAAAGATGAAGGATTTATGTAATTTCAATAAAATCAATCAGTTCACCAATTGAGTTGAAACAGTAGGTTGCATTATGTTGAGGTCAACTATTTGAGAGCGAAAACCTACCAAGAGATGGGGTACCCAGGCCGCCAAATGCATTAGTTGCCAGTTGTCCAAGGTTTCCATAGTGACTGGCTCGACCAAATGGATCTGAGGAGCATCACAAGAGGAGCACCTCTTAATGGCTGTTGTCTTAATGGCTGTTGTCTTGTACTTCAAACATCATTATTTTGACGTTGCACCAGCAGCCTATGGCTCTTACCAGTAAGGTGGCTAGCAGGTAGATAGTGGCTGTGATGCGTGGGGGCACTGAATGGTGATGCAGACAAATGACCTGTAGAGGGAGAAGGTAGAGTAAGTAGTGAGCAAATCAACCACACTAACATGGGCATACAGGGACATAAAGGAGCTAAGGAACCAATAAAAGCCATTGTTACCATGACCGTAACAATATCATCATCACTGTACAATATCACCATAATTGTACAATATAATAACCGTACAATATCACCATAACCGTACAATAGCATCATAACCGTACAATATCATCATAACCGTACAATATCACCATAACCATACAATAGCATCATAACCGTACAATATCACCATAACCGTACAATATCACCATAACCGTACAATAGCATCATAACCGTACAATATCACCATAACCGTACAATATCACCATAACCGTACAATATCACCATAATTGTACAATATAATAACCGTACAATATCATCATAACCGTACAATAGCATCATAACCGTACAATATCACCATAACCGTACAATAGCATCATAACCGTACAATATCATCATAACCGTACAATATCACCATAACCGTACAATAGCATCATAACCGTACAATATCATCATAACCGTACAATATCACCATAACCGTACAATAGCATCATAACCGTACAATATCACCATAACCGTACAATATCACCATAACCGTACAATATCACCATAATTGTACAATATAATAACCGTACAATATCATCATAACCGTACAATATCACCATAACCGTACAATAGCATCATAACCGTACAATATCATCATAACCGTACAATATCACCATAACCGTACAATAGCATCATAACCGTACAATATCACCATAACCGTACAATATCACCATAATTGTACAATATAATAACCGTACAATATCACCATAACCGTACAATATCATCATAACCGTACAATATCACCATAACCGTACAATATCACCATAACCGTACAATAGCATCATAACCGTACAATATCACCATAACCGTACATAGCATCATAACCGTACAATATCACCATAACCGTACAATATCACCATAACCGTACAATATCACCATAACCGTACAATATCACCATAACCGTACAATATCACCATAACCGTACAATATCACCATAACCGCACGTACATCCTCATTTAACATCCACAGTAATGAATAGGACATGGAGTGGGCTGGCTACCTGAGGAGGACAGGAAAGGTCGGGCCAGGTCATGGCCATAGGATAGTCCAGGAGGAAGACCTGGTGCGGCTGGCCGACTAAACAGGTCCAGCTTCACCCTGCTCATATTCAGCTGATGTGAATCAAAGTGCATGTTCTGTTAAAGATAGATAGATAAAGTGGGGAGGAGAGTGATGGACAGAGAGAGGGATTAAAAGCTTAATAGAGATTGAGAGGTGAAGGGGTTGCTGAGACGGGGGGACACAGAAAGCATTACTTCACTGATTACCGGTTTTGGAAATTAATTAATGCATTTTGTAAATTAATGAATGTATCTTGTGCACCTTCATTCTCTGCTGGTGGTGATGAATCTGCCATGCGATCTGGCCATGCATTAGACACCATTTGCCAGCCTTCTGCAAGAATAGAAGGACAATCATTTGATTAGTCTTAAACCCAAGGGCTAGAATTCTGTCGACAAGCTTACAGAATGACGGTGAATGGCATATTCTTACCCTAGCTGATGATCTGAATGGATCAGTTATCTGTGAACAGAGGGAGAACAGAGGAGGGTTAATATCTGAACCTTTACCACTGTGTTTTATTCATAACTTAATGGATAGAGAAGAGGCCTACCCGTGGGTCCTTTGGTAGTAGATTGTGAGGGACTTCTGGCCGTGTCACTACATCCATAGACTAGGGAGGGATGGTAAGTCACATGATTAGATTGACAATTATGTGTGTGGGGTGGTTAACACAAGGTCATAAAGGAGACAGACAGTCAGACAGACACACAGACAGAGGAAGTGATGTGGTATGGACCTTAGGCTGGAAGGCTCCTTGCAGAGAGCTGAAAGGTCCTGGGGGTCCTGAGTGGGGGTGCAGGGCTGGCATGCCTGGCATCGCTGGGGGGTAGGAGGGGTAGAACTGGGCAAGACCACACACAGGTTAAGATGAGAATGAATGAAGTGGAACACCAGGGGAAACAAAAGATTAAACAAGCACTTCGTACGCCCAGAGTAGATCTGTGAGTAAATGGCATATAACTTCATTTCTTTGAGAACCATAATATGATACAGAATAATGCCTTTGATGGTAATCCAAAGGAACATATTGCCATCTTTCTGGAAACAGTACTTTAACTTACATGTTGATGTCTTAGGTAAGGGTTTTCCAGTTTTGCTGAGTACTTTTCCAACTGAAAGACAATTTTGTGAGAACACGTCAGTAATATGACCAATATTAGACAATAATATAAGCATACACAAAGAAGAAACAAATGTAAAAATGCTACAAATGATTATAAAAAATAAAAAAAATTAACCATGACCGTCCTGTTCTACAGCTCACATTACACAAAGTGCCAGGAAGCAATGCATGCCAACGACTATGCACAGCATGGTGCATTCATCTCAGCTCATTGACTGTTTAACAGATGCATGTACACACTTCAGATGGCTATGTTCAGAGTTTCCATATCTCAGCTGCTTAAGCCTTAACTGAAGCCCTGCCAATGCCGGCACAAGCATCCATGAGCAAGTACCCACGATCAAAAGCACTCTAATGACCTCATTCCTTCTGCTGCGGCACAGTCATTTGTCCTGACAGCAGGGCTTTGGTGTGTCAAAACAGCCATGAGATCCATTTACACTGCCTTTACCAACTGCCAGTGGAACAGCCAACCATTTCAGGGATCATACATCTTTTTTTTTTCTATGCTGAAATATTTCAAAATGTTCCCTGGTGGGTGTAAAAAAGTTTAAAACGGCTGAAAGCAAAAATGTATCTCTTGGGGACGGTATCTGATATTTCTGTTTGATATTTGAGATGTGAAACTAACACACACACAGGGTTTTCCCCAGAGTACAGGAGGCAGATGCTGAGCCTGAGGCTACACTATTAAGAAGGTGAGTTTGGAAAACAGCAAAAACAAAGCACTCTGTAAACTCTGGTTTCTGGGTGACCTAAAATGTTCTTTACAATGAATGTGGGATTTGATAATAACATTAACTCATATGAAGCGGTTTGTAGTGGCCATGTGCTGGACTTACATTTAGGGCAGCTGTGCGACCCATATTTGGGGGTGTAGAGACGATGCCTGGTGGAGGAGGCAACCCGTTGGGGTAGGGTGAGAAGGTGAGCTGGTGTTGATGCTGATGTTGGTGCTGGTGTGTGTGCTGGTGGAACTCTGCCCTCAGTAGAGGTGGCTCAGAGCCTGCCCCTCTAACTGCAGTCTGTGCCAGGAAACGGTTGTTGAGTTCCTGGCGAAGCAGGTCGTGCTCTGTTGTGGGGGGAGAGATGCGAGGTTAAAGGTCATACTCTATGATGACTACCGCTCTTTTCTCACCCTCTACACCTGTTGTACATTAAATCTAATTTACTGTTCATGCCTCTTACCTGAGCAGTCTGCTCGAGTGGACCGTCCTACAATACTGCTGGTTGCTAATCCCGAAGGACTAGTGAACATGGTAGGGCGGCGATGCCCGTGACCTGGCAGGAAGAAGTGGGGTGCGGATAGCTCTGAGACGGACAGGGGGAGGGCCGGCAAGGGAGAAGAATGGCGCCCGAAGTGGGGGGATGGGGGGAGGGTTCGCTTGTGGGACCCCTCTATGCTGCTGTGGAGAGGAGAAAGGAATAGTTGTAAATAAATATCAACCTCCTCTAGGATATAGTATTATTAAATGGTTTGAACAAGTTCGGTCAATGCCTTGTCCTACCTGTTGTGGAGACCAATGTACAGGGGATGGCCCTGGTGATGTGACAATGGTTCTCTCTTGACCTGGGATAGGCCTGGCCCTGGCAGAGTTGGCATGGTCGGGTTGTGAGGTGACGTCCTCTCCTTCTTTACACACACAGCAGGAGGTGGGGTGGTGGTGAGAGGGGCTGCAGGGACAGGGCTGGCAGCGGGCAGAGCGCCAGGGGCGGAGCTGGCAGCGGGCAGATCGAGGGGCGTGTCGCTGCTCTGCTCTTGGCTGCGTTGTAGACCTGACACTCTGGCAAAGCTGCACACCTTCGCTTCATCCGTCTGATCAACACCTATGTATATTATCAACCAGAGAACATAGGCTACCAACCACAGTTTGACAGAACTTAGTCATTTAATGTTCTTTCCCACTTCAGATAAATACTGACATTGATGTGTCCATACTTAGCTGAAACAACCTTCAGTCAGAGTGGTGAATAGCTTCTAATCTCTGCTGTACTAGGCCTACATCTAGAAACAACAATGAGGCAACAACGAGCAGCTTCGTATCAGCCAGTGTGTCTTGGAAAAATTAGCATGTTCATACTACAAAGTGCTTAGTCGCACCAATAGATCTTCCATTCACTGCCAGAAAATGATAATTAAATTCAACAAACGGCATATTTTCCCAGCCCCAAACACAACCTTAGTCTCTATTCCCTGCAGTCTTTGAGCTCTGACAAGAGCGGAGGGCCCTGGGGAGAGACTAGTGGTGTGTTTACCATTATTTGTAATCATAACGTTCAATAGGCTGAACTCCAGACGGCTTATTGGGAGACTGAAGAGACCTCCAAAGCAAACAACAAATGCCCTCTCTAAAGCCCACCACAAGCAGCTTGGAGGTAGTGAGAGTTAAATGGGGAGCTCCTAATCGCGTTCACACAAGACATATTAAACCCCTGGCTCAGCTCTAAAAGGTTCTCACCGCCAGCCAGCCAGTGGGATTAGAGCAGGCTTTATGCTGCCTGGCCCTGGATGTGCGTCTCCACTTGGCTTTTACGGGCCAAATGAGTTTTAGTTTGAGAAATCGTGGGTTTTGAAGGGAACACAATCTATCAAGCTGCCTCTATACGGCCAAACACCTCAGTCGGGTAAAGATTGCTGAATGGGAACAATACCATTCAGTGATGTTGCTTTCAGCACCATTCTTTTGGGTGAAAATTGCATTTCATTGTTGAATTTCAGCACAGGAGGCTGCAGAGGGGAGAACGGCTCATAATAATGGCCGGAACGGAGAAAATGGAATGGCATCAAACACCTGGAAACCATGTGTTTGATTTATTTGATACCATTCCACTAATTCCAGTCATTACCACATCCCGTTCTCCCCAATTAAGGTGCCACCAACCTCTTGTGAATTTCAGCTATAGTTAGATCACAATATGGAGTTGATGGCGATGGTAAGGATGATAATAGGGAACATTGCAGTAGATTACAAAAATGCTTTAGCCAATAGTCTCATTGAGCATGAAGTGTGACTAACCCGCTCCTAGCCTCAACAAAGCATCTAAGCCACTGGGAGTAGAGGTTCAATCCAATTCATAGCTAAAATGTTTTGTAGAAAACATTTATCAGCTCTTTCAAATCACTCAACTCAATTGCACAAATATATCTGACAAAACATTGCATCATTATTCGGTTTCACTTTAAATATAATAAATCCCTCTAGCACAGAGACGTTCCACAGGGTGGAAACATTCGATGTCATACCCACATTGTGTAATTAAGAGCAAGTGTGTGAGGATCCTAAAATGACAAAGGCCATAACACTTTGCCAACAACTTGACCACTGTGTGGCTTGAAAGAGGATGTTTTCCTTATTTGAGTGAACAGAAATGGAATGCCATAAAAAGCATGTCAAAATCATGTCACTAAGTGAGAGACATATCTATTCTGTAAATAACAACAGCTAAACGAGGACAGAGAGTCAAAAGCATACATGCTAAATACCCCAAAACCCAGAGGAAATATTCTTACCAGTAGTTTTCCTTAGTGTGAAGAGTTTATCAGACACAATCCCTGAAACCTGAGTTAAAATGAGAAAAGAAAGAAAATAACAAATATGTTAGCCTAGCTAGAGGCTAAATTAGGATTTTGTAGGTGACGGTAGTGGAACTGTCCAGAAAAGTGGTTGCTTTTCCATCTTTATCAGCACTCTATCAACAGGACTGTTCTGTATACTGGTTCTTGTTCCACTCCCAGACTCGATGTGCGCTTTGTCACTCAAGTGGGTGTGTTCAAGTTCCCAATGAATGTAAATGAGATCAGAGGGACAAAAGGTGAGACATAAATCTTGGTGAACCCAGTCCAATGACATGAGGGAAAGTTTCGAAATGAAACTGAATGAGATTCAATCTAAACCATTCTTAAATAATTGAATGTAGTACGTGACAGCTCAATGCAAGTATATTTTTGACAGGATAATAAAAAGCATCTCAACATAGATTACATATTAAGAGGTAATTCATGTAATCAGTCATATCTTCCCTGTAAGAGCACTCACTAGAAATATACATAAATGCCCATGACATTTACCTTGTGAAAAACTAATTAGAAAATGGATGAGACAAATTAAGTTAGTGAGTATCTTATTACAATCAATAAATTACATTACCAACAGTATGTTTCTGATTAAATTGCTGAATATTGGCCAGATTCTTATAACAGGCAGCAAAGGACACACACACATACATACGCGCACAAGCACACACAAACTAGACTAATCAGCCATTTTCATTTAAATAATATATGTGGTGAGATTGATGTTCTGTGTATTTCGCATCTTTAAACTTTATGTTCTTTGTAAAGTCATACGGACGCTGTGAAACCACCTGATTATAAACTAATGGCATCAAATAAAGACAAATCAAACCGAGCAGACTCAATTGCTACATCAAATTGTTGATTTACTGGGTCTGAACTCAGCTGAAATTCAGCTGTGGTAAACCGTTCCTTTGGTGTTGCAAATGTAAGGACCTTATTTACAGATATTCCTGGAATCCTTCAGTCGATTAACAACCTAGAAAAATGCCACAATACTGTAATCTGGTTCATATGACCTCTATCATGAGTTCAATTTCAGTTTTGGAGCCTCCAGATTTAATTTGAGGTTGCTGACAAAGTAAATAGATCATATGGAGGAAATAACAGAGACTAGTTGTTATTATCAGAACATCTTGACTTTCGTAAAAAGGCCTAATGATATTCACAGTGTTAATCTGTAATCTGTAATCAAGTTAACTTCCGCAAATTCCTTAGATCAAATCCAATAATGAAATCAACGAGTGCTGGTATTATTAACATGTATATATATTTATAACAAGTTTAAATTAGTATAATGTCCTCGGACACACAGACTGAACCTAACACTCACAAACCAGTAACAAAACACAAGACTAAAGAGATCACACACACTGTTTACGCTGCCCTGATGTAAATAAAAAGGTCAGCCAAAAGACCTGACTCCCATCACAACCCTGTCTGGCATTTGGAGGACCCCCTTCCTCTCAGTACAATAAAGCCTGGCCAGCTGACAGCGCAGATGGGAATACAGTGTAACCGGTGTGAAATGGCTAGCTAGTAAGCGGTGCGCGCTAGTAGCGTTTCAATCGGGGACGTCGCTCGCTTTGAGACCTTGAAGTAGCTGTATCCATTGCTCTGCAAGGGACGCGGCTTTTGTGGAGCGATAGGTAACGATGCTTCAGGGTGACTGTTGTCGATGTGCAGAGGATTTCTGGTTCAAGCCCAGGTTGGGGTGAGGAAAGGGACAGAAGCTGTTACACATGGCTGAATGACAGAATAGTAGAGCAGTGATACCTTATTATCAGTGATAACAGTTGTGAAAAGTGAGAATGTTTATCTTGCCTTGTCATCGATGTCACTCTCACTGTCACACTGCGAGAGAAAGGATGTAAAACACTGCATTAATTCATGAGAATGTATCAACACCTTCATCAATCACAAACACTCAAACTGGAAGTGAGTTGTTTACATTTCTGCTTTCTGCCTCCACAGTCATATCAATATTACCCACAGGAACAAAAAGTGTTATTATCTGTCTAGAGATTATAAGGAGACCTTGATTCAAGGTCATGACCTGTGTTTTGAGTGACACCTCCGTGTTTACTCCTACTCTATTGGCAGGGAGAGAACAGCAGAGGATACCGCGAGACTAGAGGCAGTAGTCATAAGAGTGACTGATGGGTGTTTACAGTAAGCTTCCACAGCAGTATTTATCTTCATTAACTAAGCTTTCATTACAATATCCTGTTCAATGAAAACAAGATTGTTGATTAAGAAACTTGACTCCAATCATTTAATTTAGTATGTTCAATGAAATCTTGATAAATATATGCTGTATTTACAAATAATGCATAAAGAAACATTGAGATCCATTGAGATCAACTAATAATCCTGGTTAGATTAGGACTAAAAACTGTGATTATGTCTAGTAGTAATATCACAAAAACAGTCTGTTTACAAATCGAGAGAGAGAGAGAGAGGACCTTATTATACATTGTCTGTTACCTCGTTCCTAGTGACAGACATGTGTTTAACTGCTGTGTGAACTGATCTGTCTGCTCTAAGGGATTCATCATGCCAGACGACACAGCAGCACAACTGTGAGCTACTATATCAGCCAGTCAATTTATACTGAAACCACTGATAACACATGTCTCTCTGCCTCACTCCCCTAATGACTCAAGTCCTGCTCACTGTCAACATGTCAAGGTTACTCAGATCCACAAATCACTAATCCATGTTGACATGACACCTGTTTAGCTACATTACTAAATATCAGCCTGTTAGCTTTTGAGAACATTTTGTCACAGACTGTTCTTGTAATCACTGACCTGGTTTTGCCCTCATACTCTGAGAATGACTATAGGCAGATCCTGGACATTAATTCTGTCAGAAAGAATTGAAGTCACTCACCGAATATCCCCGACCAGAGAATGAACTCTGTGGAAAGGAAGGATAATGTTAATGAGCAAGGGCTTATGATAGGTTCTGACAAATGTCCTCTGTAATCACTCAATAGGATGTTGTTGCACACAAACATGTCTTTATCCAGACAACACTGCTCATACCTCTCTATTGTGTCCTTTGGAGTTGCTTCTCTGATGCGTGCCCTGTGTTTTGGTGACTTCAGCTCTGTCTTGCCTTCCTAGAAGCCCCTTCACCTGAGGGACATGATAGACTAATTATCTTCCGTTCTTTGAGTCCAGGGTTTTCTACATTACATTGAATTGGTAGACAGTGAATTTATCAGCCCAGAAGAGAATCTGGACCACCAGAGGGCACTATCGTATTACAGACATCAGTGAGTGATTACACGTCAGTGAGGACATCCATTTCAATGACACATAACCTGATTTAAAACAAGCAGAGTTGATGCCCAGACTCATTGACTGCCCGTGATGGGCAATTAGCACTAGGCCATGCTCTGGCCCATCTGAAAGCCGGCGGCAACATGAGTGCAGGTACACAGCGCATGCATAAATGGGCGCACGCACACATAAACACATGCATACACACACGGATAAACGCACACGCACACACGTACGCACACACACACACGTACGGACACACACACATGCACACACACACACACACACACACACACCATTGTGTTGCAATGGAAACCTTAAATGACAGATCCATGCAGCATAATGCATATTCAAATATTGATTCAGGAAAGAACAAATTGTTTCTGGATAAAACAAGAGAGAAATGATATTGAATGAAAGCTTAGCCCGTAGAGATGATGACACAGGAACAGTATAATAATGTGGTTTGATGGTTTAAAGCAGGGCTGCCCAACCCTCTTCCTGGAGATCTACTGTCCTGTAGGTTTTCAGTCCAACCCTAATTTAGCATATCTGATTCAGCTAGTTAAGGTATTGTTGAGCAGCTAATAAGTAGAACCAGGTGTGTTAAATTAGGGTTGGACTGAAAACCCACAGGACGGTAGATCTCCAGGAAGAGGGTTGGGCAGCCCTGGTTTAAAGCTACTGTCCCATAGCATTCAGCCCGTTCCTGTAGTGTTCTGTTGGCTGCTACACTTCCCTGCTTTGACAGTCCAGCCCAGGACACTGTCTAGTTCTGTGTGTGGGTGTTCGTGTGAAACCGATTTATTTAAATAGCATAGATGGTGTTTCACAGTGGCTGTGAACATGTCAAACTAGCATCCTCCAGCAAAAGTCATTACTTGACACAGCCAGTGTGCTCTTTGAAACAAACATGATCATAGCTCTCTCCTCTATTGCATAGGAGGCTACTATCCAACATACTGTTTTGCATACTGTTCAGTAGAGGAAACATCCACAAGCCAGGGGCCATCTAGGCAATACCTTACAGGGCGATACCTTACAACAAGTAGTATCTGGTCTACACACACAGATAAGGGTAGGGGAATTGGCTAGGCCAGAGACTGATATGTAAGCGAGCCTAAGTGTGTGTGTACCTGGTGTGCTCTCTGTTACAAACACAGACACATCCTGGGCTGAGGAGGAAGCTCTTCACAAAGCACCTTATCTCATCATAGCTCTTTATTGGCCCTCGTTTCCTGTGTGGCTCCCTCCTGACTTCCTGCACAACAGACAGGCTTGTGCGAGGCAATTACTAGACCAAGATGGGAAGCTTTGGGAATAACTGACTGGCTGGTGCCAACAATGAACACCTAATGATGGAGACAGTTTGTTTACAACTGATAGAAACAGGATCACCATTAGAAAAATAGAATTGTGGGATTGAAAATGGATGACTTGAAACAGAAAGAAAGAACTCTAAATAAACAAGCCTAGACTCTAAGCTACACAAACAACCAAAAATAATACCTCAACTGTAAGACCTCATCACTTCACTGGGCAAAACCCCTACACATGTGGACACACACATTACCAGGTAGACAGGTTTTGGTTTGTAGGAGAGCATATTCATTTGAAATATAATGAAGGTTAATACCACAGATCCATAGGCTACCTGCTTGTTCTTCTTTGAGTTGTTTTTCACCTTCCCCCGCTCCTTCTCTCCATCCTGCTCATGTTCAAAGTCAGCTCCATTGTCAGTGAATACATTCACAGGGATCTCAGCCCTTTCAGAAGCCTTTCGTTTCTTCAGCATCTGACTCTCCCACTTCTCCTTACCCTCCTGCAACCTCAGGCTCTTTGAGGTCTTCCTCAGAGCCACCTATGAGATAACAAACACAAAAGAGGCTTAATATCTACAGCACAGAAAGAAAGAGATGTTGGTGTGGATGATGATAATGCTTAGACTGAGTCAATATGACAAGGCGGCAGGGGAATCCTTGCTAAAACCTCTAAAAATTAAATAAAAACCAATCTTAAAGACAAAGAGAAATTAAATAAAACCATACTCATGATGCTTCTGGGCATGGCTCTGTGTATTGAGGTCATATCCAACCTGGTCTCAGAGCATTTCGTATTATGTTGTACTTAAATCCGAGACACTCCATTTAGTATTATATGTTAAGTTTTGTATGGAATGTATTAATTTGTGGATTTCCATCACCCATTTCGTATGACATGTTAAGAAT
This sequence comes from Salmo salar, assembly GCF_965601325.2. Taxonomy (NCBI): domain Eukaryota; kingdom Metazoa; phylum Chordata; class Actinopteri; order Salmoniformes; family Salmonidae; genus Salmo; species Salmo salar. Next base: position 93,410,546 of record NC_138303.1, read on the forward strand.
TACAATATGTATTATACATTACGATTCGCAAAACATACAATATGTTACGCATTTGCAAATCATACTATATGTTACGAATTTGCGAAACGTATGATATGTTTGCGAATTCTAGCTACAGTAGGTGGCTAGGTGGCTAATGTTAGCTAGCTGGCTAATGTTACCTAGGCTAGGGGTTAGGGTTAAGTTTAGGAGTTAGGTTAAAGGGTTAAGGTTAGGATAAGGGTTAGCTAAAAGGGTTTAATGTTTGGGGAAGGGTTAGCTAACATGCTAAGTAGTTGCAAAGTAGCTCAAAAGTAGTAGGTAGTTGAAAAGGTAGCTAAAATTATAAAGTTGTCGATGATAAAATTCAAACTCGCAACCTTTAGGTTGCTAGACATACGTGTTATACGCCCACCCCTCCACCCCGACTAACCATCCTATTTTCATTTTTGCTTTAAGTAACCATCTGTCTTATGTAACCATACCAAATGTAACATATCCTACTAATTTGAGTGTCCCAGATTTATGTTTACTATGTTATGTCTACTATGTTATGTCTAGTATATGAGAGCAGGCTTTCATATCCTATGAGGCAGGCCTGTGAGACTAGAATGTGGGCGGCCAGGTGCTGCCCATTGTCAGGCTGTGGATGTGGGGTTTGGCAATCTGAGCTAAATGCCCCGTGCCCGGAATAACACCAGTGACCTGTGGGGGGTTTACCACTGGTGTTGATACACATGCCATCAAGCACAGTGGAGGCAAGCAATAAACACGAACAAAAATCAGTTACAGGCAACCTAAGACACAGATGTCTATTACTCTGTATACATCAATGATGTCGCTCTTGCTGCGGGTGATTCTCTGATCCACCTCTACGCAGACGACACCATTCTGTATACATCTGGCCCTTCTTTGGACACTGTGTTAACTAACCTCCAAACGAGCTTCAACACAATACAACACTCCTTCCGTGGCCTCCAACTGCTTTTAAATGCTAGTAAAACTAAATGCATGCTCTTCAACCAATCTCTGCCCGCACCTGCCCGCCCGTCCAGCATCACTACTCTGGACGGTTCTGACTTAGAATATGTGGATAACTACAAATACCTAGGTGTCTGGTTAGACTGTAAACTCTCCTTCCAGACTCACATTAAGCATCTCCAATCCAAAATTAAATCTAGAATCGGCTTTCTATTTCACAACAAAGCATCCTTCACTCATGCTGCCAAACATACCCTCGTAAAACTGACTATCCTACCGATCCTTGATTTCTGCGATGTCATTTACAAAATAGCCTCCAACACTCTACTCAGCAAATTGGATGCAGTCTATCACAGTGCCATCCGTTTTGTCACCAAAGCCCCATATACTACCCACCACTGCGACCTGTATGCTCTCGTTGGCTAGCCCTCGCTTCATATTCGTCACCAAACCCACTGGCTCCAGGTCATCTATAAGTCTTTGCTAGGTAAAGCCCCGCCTTATCTCAGCTCACTGGTCACCATAGCAGCACCCACCTGTAGCACGCGCTCCAGCAGGTATATTTCACTGGTCACCCCCAAAGCCAATTCCTCCTTTGGCCACCTTTCCTTCCAGTTCTCTGCTGCAAATGACTGGAACTAATTGCAAAAATCACTGAAGCTGGAGACTCATATCTCCCTCACTAACTTTAAGCACAAGCTGTCAGAGCAGCTCACAGATCACTGCACCTGTACATAGCCCATCCAACTACCTCATCCCCATACTGTTATTTATTTATTTGCTCCTTTGCACCCCAGTATCTCTACTTGCACATTAATCTTCTGCATATCTATCACTCCAGTGTTTAATTGATCCATTTTAATTATTTCGCCACAATGGCCTATTTATTGCCTTACCTACCTTATCTTACCTCATTTGCACCCACTGTATATAGACTTTTTCTATTGTGTTACTGACTGTATGTTTGTTTATTCCATGTGTAACTCTGTGTTGTTGTATGTGTCGAACTGCTTTGCTTTATCTTGGCCAGGTCGCAGTTGTAAATAACAACTTGTTCTCAACTTGCCTACCTGGTTAAATAAAGTTGAAATAAAAAAATAAAAAACTTTGAAAGGAGCGATGCAATAAATTAACCCCTAAAATTAACCCCTATGCTGGTGGCTTTTTAGGTATTATTGTTCAATGGAAACTAACTAATCATCAAGTGTGAACTGTGAGCATTCCCTGCTGAGCGTCCCCCCTGCCTGCAGCTTCAGCTATCCATGAAAACAACTGATCTAATGGTACAAGTGTAAAGCCCTACCTTGAGCTAATCTCCAGAACCATTGCCATAGTGATATTAATATTCATGGTGCTGCTGAAAGACTAGCGGCGTGAGGTAAATTATGTCTTATTCTGTTTCGCCACCTCCCTGGACTGTTACCAAGACTCTGATCAAAACAATCACTGCTAGCTTGACTCTGAATTAGCATCAGGTGTACATATCTGTGGAGAGGCATGGGGAAAGGGGGAGAATGGAGGGAGAGAGAAATATCCAAAACCAAATACCAAACAAGGGGAGGATGAGAGAGTGTGGGTGAAAATAATCTGGGGTAGATACGTTTTGCCAGCTACACTGAATACAATAGGGTGAATCCAGCTAAATCCAGGTTAGGGTTTGCGGTGTGAATGGCTTTGAGAATGAACACTGGATCTAAGTCCCAGGTAAAGCCCAGTGGCTTACAAAGGATTCATTGGATGGAAGGCTCTCATCAAGTTTCACTATCACAGCTGTTCCTCCATCCAGTCACTCTCACCATGCATGAAGCCACCAGTGAATATAGCAGTAACATGCATGTTATAACACAGTCTATCCTCAATTAACAGAATACATGAGAATCAAGCTGTTAACAGCTCATGTTCCACAGCCTCTGCAGTCAGACCTTACATATGAGCTCTCACTAGGCATCTGAACATACCCTGGGCCTGGCCTGCAAATGTTCTACAGCCTCTGCAGTCAGACCTTACATATGAGCTCTCACTAGGCATCTGAACATACCCTGGGCCTGGCCTGCAAATGTTCCACAAAGGACATGAGATACAAGAGGCCAGAGAAACAAGGGGGGATGTTATGCTATTAAAATCCAATTTGTGTCTGCGGGAAGACAGTGCAAAGGGCATACAATCAGCTAATGCCACAATAAGTGCTGCTTCAGCCTCCATTAACTGCTCTGCAAAGGTGCAACACATGCAGGGGTACAACAGACAGTTAATTGTATAAAGCTAATAGCATCGGCTAACATGCCTTTATCAGAGTAATAGATATGTTATAGTGAAATATATTCCTTCCTATGTTCATTTATTAAAGCACTACAGTGTATGAATGTGGACCCAGCAGATCTGATGTTCATGGGCGTTCCTCCATTAGATACAGTACCTGATCGATTCCTAAGCTGTGTGTAAAGCTACAGGTCAACAGATAACACAGGTGCTGCTTAGCTGTTAAACAGCGTAAGTCCTATAGAGGCCTGAGGAGATACAGTCATGGCTGTAGATAATCTGAATTGATATTCATGATTATTTATGTCTTTATCCTCCTGACCACGACAGAGATAATACTGCAAACAGCCTATCCATAGATCAAGCACTCCATCCATTCCCAGCTAGACCGCTTTCTGTCATTCTGAACTGTTCGATCACAAGCAACTATAGGCCACCATCTTCTGGTCCACGATTCACCTTAAATGGGCCTGACTTCTGTAGAGAGGTTGCAGATAGAATAGGTTCATAATGACTGGATTATTTGAATGCTGAAATGGAGTTGGCGTGTCATTTCCCACAATGTGTGTGACACACAAATAAGTGGTAGAGGTAATTAGACACTTAACACTCTATTCCCATGACAGGTTCTGCCTGTCCAACAGCCTGAAGTCACTTCAGGTCCTGCCACTGAATTACGGGAATCGGGCAATCTATTTACCGGTAATGGACTTAAGTCATGAATAAATTCACACTGCCATGGCTCTGCCGTACAAGTCTAAATGTGTACTTTGTCACATAAATGTCAAACATATTTAAAGGACGTATTGGTTGCCAAAAATATAAACATTATGAAATTGTAATAGAACATCAATGTCACTTTTCTTGTCTCAACCTACAGTAATGATAAAGACGAGGGGGCTGAAAATGGATCCAGTTCATTATCACCTAGATTCATTTGTAAACACTAGAGTACATTATGTCCACATAGCACAGTATTTAGACTATCTGGACAGCTGTTGGGTTCCATTCTCGGAGGAAGAAATTCCCCACATACCTGTGTGAAACGATTAGTGATTTCATCGTGGAGCTTCTCTTTCTCTGTGCAGTACAGCACAGCTACAACTCTTCAACCCAGTATAGACCCATTCAAGGACATTCACTGATTTTTATAGACTGATGTTGCCATTCATAACAGTGAGGTACGTTAAATCGGTCAATATCATCTGTCATCAAAATCCTGTCTGACTTACTGTTCATCAACTCAATATGTTATTTGCACTGGCAGCCCAGGAAAATCAGATGGAGACAGTCTGACAAGTGATTATGATCAGAAGCGTGACTAGATGTTCAGCTGACAAAAGCTGATCTAGACAACGACATAACATCAGCAATTCTTGAGAGCCTCATTACACTCACTCTTCAGACAAGATTATTGAGAAAAATGTATTTTCATATCTTACCTCAAAGTACTTATCACATGCTACTGTGGTAGAGGGTAAATCTTGGCAACAACATACACAGAGTGTACAAAACATTAGGAACAGATCTTTCCATGACATACTGTAGATTGACCAGGTGAATCCAGGTGAAACCTTTTGATGTCACAAATCCACTTCAATCAGTGTAGATGAAGGGGAGGAGACAGGTTAAATAAGAATTGTTAAGCCTTGAGACAACTGAGACATGGATTGTGTATGTGTGCCATTCAGAGGGTGAGTGGGCAAGACAAAATATCTAAGTGCCTTTGAATGGGGCATAGTAGTAGGTGCAAGGGGCACTGGTTTGAGTGTGCCAAGAACTGTAACACTGCTGGGTTTTTCCAGTGTGTATTAAGAAGGGTCCATCACCCAAAGGACATCCAGCCAACTTGACACAAATGTGGGATGCATTGGCGTCAACGTTGGCCAACCTTCCTGTAGAACGCTTTTGACACCTTGTAGTCCATGCCCCGACGAACTGAGGCTGTTCTTAGGGCAAAAGGGGTGAAACTCAATATTAGGAAGGTGTTCCTAATGTTTTGTACACTCAGTGTATATTTGGGTAAAAACAACATGTAATAAAACATGACTGTACTATCCTTGACAGCTGTATATAGTAGCTTGATTAATGCCTCTGCTCTCCTCGCCTGCCAGGTACTAAGACAATTAGATTACACACCATCAGTAACTAATCAGGCCTTTTCCTCAGAGAGCCTATTCACAGTGGCCTCCAGACATTATACTGGGATAATCTCCTCAGCTATGGGCATTGTAGTGGAACCCTAACGTAACTACAAAGCAGTAGAGCTCAACATCCAACAGACACAAAGGGGAGGCCAAAAACAGAGGGACAGAGATAGAAAGACAGTGTAAAACAAAAGAGTGTTGTTTGTACTGCCCCTGAATTAGAACTAAACTACATTGGGAACTGTACCATATTCAGCAGATAGCCCTACTTATCAGGGCTAAATAGTATCTATCCACAAAATGGGGCCAACAGTCATTATTTAGCCAGTGGATTGAGGTCATGCAGTAGCAGCACATTCTACATCAGGGCCGGCCCTAGCCTTTTGGGGACCCTAAGTGAGATTTGGTTCGGGTGCCCCCCACCTCGCGGCAAAACATTTTAGTGGCCCCCCTTTTGACAGCGGTGCGAACATTTTTAAGTTAATTTCCTGCAATTCTACACATTTTGCCATGGGGTGGAGAGAAAATGTAAAAATTGTATAACAAATTTCATACAATTCGACTCATTTTGCCATATGGTGGAGACATTTTGCTGTTTTAAAGCTAATTCATGCACTTCTACATATTTTGCCATGGGGCATAGAGAAAATGTTGCAGTTTTTTTTAAAGCATGTTTTCTGCAATTCTACACATTTTGCCATGAGGCGGAGAGAAAATGTAGCAATTTATAACAAACAATTCTACAAAGTTTGCCATGACTTCTACCATGTTAATATAATATCTGAGTGAGAATGACTAACAAAATTAATTGGGTGCCCCTGGGAGGTCAGGGCACGTGCGCTACGGGTTGGTATTCGGCCATGATTACTATAAGTTTAGATAGCTGAATCAAAACATTGGTAGTTGACATGTCTAATTGAGTGACTGTCAGTGACTGACATAACAAAATAAAAACTGCTGATTTCAAAATTGCACTTGGTGTATTCAACTATTCTTAAACTCAACAGTAAGTTGAGACCCCGATTGAGTTCCTATTATTTTATATATAAAAAAGCTATGCCTTGGGCCAGCCCTGTTCTACATATTCACTTTCTAAATAAAACTTGCTGCCTCTCTGTCTGTCAGCACACTGCAACAGACAGACATCATGGTGTTCCATGTCATTTCCAGGCTGTTTAGGGCGACTGGTGGTATATTTACAGCAGAAGCAGACAAGCAGCAGAACAAAGGCTAGGAGAGGGGTTTTATGGCAGGGAGAGTCTGAGTCCGAGTCAGCCTGTTTTCTGTCTTACACACACACACACACACACACGCACACACGCACACATTCACTTTTACAACTGCGGGTTTTCCCATTATGTGGAACTGCAGCAAACAGGGGTAAAACATGAAACGTTCAGCATTAGCTGGCTGAATGAAGTCATTGTGCTACCACCATGCTTAAGAGAGGAGACGGTAATCCTTGGACATAAGAGGCTAGCTGTTGTGGAGACTAGGGGGATGGCAGGCCAGATAACATAGAGGGTATGTCAATGAGTGCACATTCAGGCACACTGAATATGGCCATGGAGAGGTCATTTCACTGTTCCCAGAACTAGAACATAGAACATTGATTCTACTTGAAAAAAGGGATGAAAGCAAAAGCACAGCTTTCCTGAAAGCACAGCTTATTATCAGCTCAAGTGAACACTTTCACATACACAGACAAGTGACACCTACTTGTTTAAAAATCCGTGTAGGTCCCCTGAAAGCAAATCACTTCCTCAATCTTGTCCACACAAGCTTTTAAAGTGCGTTATCCAAACAGACAGACAAACACCACAAAGAGACAAGGAGCTGTGGAGCAGCTTGACTGCCTGAAGAGCTGGCCCAGAGGTCTGGGAGGCTGGCGCACATGAACTATGCAGCAGGGCCCTGGTTGTCATAAAGAAGCACTTACCTATCAATAGCTGTAATATTTCAATTATATGCTTCTTGAGAAAATTAGACCACTGTGCCACTGCCTGTACAAGTTTAGCCGTAATCTTGAATACAGCAAAACAGATAAACATTTGTTTTTATTAACTGAGAGCTATGGGCGTAGAATGCTCTGTGACAGTGTTTCTCACCTGTTGCAGCCTATTAAATTCATCTTTAGCCTTTGACACACTGGTAGTGTTTATCAAACAGCTACTTAGAGGACATCACCTCTGGGGTGTACAGTACAGTACACACCTGACCGGGAGGACGGACTCTGAGAGAACATCAAACAGCTACTTAGAGGACATCACCTCTGGGGTGTACAGTACAGTACACACCTGACCGGGAGGACGGACTCTGAGAGAACATCAAACAGCTACTTAGAGGACATCACCTCTGGGGTGTACAGTACAGTACACACCTGACCGGGAGGACGGACTCTGAGAGAACATCAAACAGCTACTTAGAGGACATCACCTCTGGGGTGTACAGTACAGTACACACCTGACCAGGAGGACGGACTCTGAGAGAACATCAAACATATCATTCAATTTACGCAAATAGGGCATCAAAATGTCAGCTTGGGGCTCTAATGCAGTAGGATATTAAAATATTAACAGTCTGACAGCTCACTCTATAAATGACTAATCCTAGATTTAGTATTAATGAAATTCTATCTGGTGGAATCCTAGAAGCTCAATCATCATAAAAGTGGGAGAGTGAGGAGAGAGTCTCTCTATTAGCAGAGCTAGAGAAGAGAAGCATGCGTTATTAAAGGGAACAGACTGTGTAACAAAGAAACGTTTCACAGTTTAAAGGGTAGAGCTGCTGCAGGCGTCACCCATTCATACATAACGCTAGACTAATGACAAGCCAGACAAGCTGGTTACAGAGCTAATGAAGTCAAACAAACATACAGTGGGCCAGCACATCCAAGAATCCCTCCCTGGTGAGTTACACCGTCTAGGTTACAGCACTCACTCACTGCAACAATCATTATACAATTATGTAAGCCTCCTCTATTACAATCCAGGTCAGGGTCATTTTGAGCTGGAGTCATTATAAGTCTACAGTCATCCTCATCCAGAATGTTGTGGGAATCATGTTGGCAATATGCAACAGCTGTATGCAGCAGCTGTTTCCACAGTGTTCATGTACGGTAAGCTGGTCCATCATGGCTACAGTGACTACACTACAGTGACTATTGAATGTAATAGCAATGGCATCTGTTTTTTCGCAATAACTCTGCCATGGCTCGTTTGCCACCAAAGCCTATGGGGAAATGAATGAGTTTTTTTATAGGTAGATATGTATAGGGATAAGGGGACTAGGCAACAGTGCAAATACTGAAATAAAAGGTCAATAAAGATACAAGGTAAACTCGGTCCGTGCAGCTATTTTGTTCGCTATTTATCAGTCGTAATGCTTGGGGTTAGAAGGTGTTCAAGAGCCTGTTGGTGTCAGACTTGGTGCACCGGTACTTCTTGCTGTGCAGCAGCAGAGAAAATAGTCTATGGCTTGGGTGGTTGGGGTCTTTGATGATTTTCGGGCCTTCTTTTCACACCGCCTGATATAGAGGTCCTGGATGGCAGGGAGCTTGGCCCCAGTAATGTATTGGGCTGTCCACACAACCCTCTGTAGCGCCATGTGATCGAGGGCGGTGCTATTGCCATGCCAAGCAGTGATGCAACCAGTCAATATGCTCTCAATGGTACAGCTGTAGAACCTTTTCAGGATTTTGAGGGCCCATGACAAACTTTTTCAACCTCCTGAGGGGGAATAAGCACCTTCTTCACGACTGTGCGTGTGTGTTTGGACCATTTTAAGTGTTTAGTGATTTGGACACAGAGGAACAAGCACATAGAGCACATAAAGCCTTCAGAATTCATAAAGGTCCTGTTAACTGACTGATATTATCTCATAAAACAAAATGTATAAGATCTAAACTTGTTTTAACCTCAGACCTTATTTCCGGCATCTATACCAAACTCCATTCTTTCTACATTCATTTCCCCTACTGGCACGCTCTATAGTGAAGTCACGTAGCAAAGCAACTCCTTGAGTTTACACCTCTGAGAAGCAAGGGTTGATGGTAATAGATAATGATCATCATCAATGAGAGTTGATTGTATTGTGTTATGTTTTTCGCCCCTGACATTTGGTATAACAATAGGTTTCTCTTTCTAGAATGTGAATGTCATAACAGGATTCAGACGGTATCATAATGATAATGAGTCTTCTGTCTGGTACATATGCACCATTCACTTTGAGTCAGCTCTGGCTTTTTACTGCCAGTTTGTCTTTCACACAGTGTCACTTAACTACCATTTATCATGTTTACTGGTAGTCACCATCTGGCGGAAAGCACTGAGAGAAAAGGTCATTTTCAATCATTCCACACACTTGGTTTGCTTGAACATAGAAGTCTCTGATGCTTTTATTATTGCTTCTTTTGCATCTATTTTCCAAACACATGTCCCTGTGTGTGGACATGCCGTGAGGCAGGAGGAGCACACTAAAACTAAAACCAGCTGATGAACACTGCACCTGGGAGCGTTTAAGAGCAAGAGAGCAGCTTTCTTTATAATGGGTCAAGCGTAGGCCTAGAGTTTTTTGGTTTTCCATTTGTGTACAACCAGCAAATCAGAACATATTCAAAATCGACCAGTTTTTCTCTGGCAAACACCAGCAATTATCATGACATTGACCAAACCAGCCAGTGTGCACCCATAATTATCTGTATTCCAGAAACACATCTGCTGGAATGAAAGTGAGTCTGATTTATAGAAACACATGGACTGAGTGACACCTCATAGCATGATAATGGCTGATGTTGGGATAAATCAACAGAAACCTAACAGCATATTATCAGCTGTCACCCTCACAGCATATTGGCCCTGCAAACCAGTATGTTTACAGCAATATCCTAGGTCCCTAAAACCTTGTTACATAGGCAGGTAGGTCATTACAGTGTAGATAGCCAACACATTGTTACAATGGTTATTATACATGTTTACACAACATTTGCAAATGAACTCACAATGGAGACAACTGGGTAAACTGCACATGACCCTGTCAGAGACCATGAGCCATGAGGCCCACACAGGGTGATTTAAGGGACTTATTTACTTATGAATCATGTCCAAATAAACAAACGTGTGTCAAAATCAAATATATATACACACACACACACACACACACACACAGCCCTACGTTCTTACCTCTAAAGAATCCAGATTGAGAAAGCTGGCTATGGCAAAGCCATCAATAATGTCTTCCTCCTGAGAGACTGACCCCCGTCTCTTTCTCCGAGAGGGACGCGGGGGTCGGACATAATGCAAGTTGGTCATTTTTCCATAATTACACAGGGCCTTATTTCTGAACGGACTTTGCCCCCGGTCGGAGCCAGATGATGGACTCCGGTTTTGATCATTCCTGTCAATCGCATCCCTTCTCCGCACGCGGTCTCGTTGAGATCTGGACCTCCGGCTGCGCTTTATTTCCCCGTCCATTTTATAACTCCGAGACGAGGCGAATACCACAAGACAGTGCGAAATGTGTTCTATGTCCATGGAAAGTAACAGTGCGCAGAAGAGCCCTTGCCTTGTTTTACAAATCAAATAAACAATTCAGACAACGATCAGAGAGTCATCTATCCAACAATAACAAAAACAGACAAGAACATTTTCGAAGGATGGTTTCGATTAGAATGCGAACAGCGGCTGCCCTTCTAATGACATCACCAAGACTCACAATAATATTGACTTGTTCTGCAACTTTGTTACAATTGTTGTCTGGCTGCTACAGAGCGACCTGCCAGACAAAGCTATGACGCTGTATCATGTCCGACTGTTCTTCTACTTCCATCACCGCCCAATCCATGGTCAGTCCACTGCCATAGCCTCCCCCCAAAACGTTTGTGCTTGGCTAGAGGGATCCAGTTTATTCAATTAAAATATAAATAGCCCAAATAACTCCTCTTTTTAATGTTGATTGCCCGATTGTTACTTATGGGCTTTGAAATGCAAACGAGATCCCACATTAATAATCCACACAACGCAATCAATTCAGTGATGTGTATAATTGACCATCCATTGACAGATAAAACCATCCATGCGCAGGCTATTTGTTTAAAGCTTGTCAATCTTCACGCCAAAGTGACCAAACCTCAGCCAGAAAACGATTCGCCTTTATCCTGGTTCGGTCTTTATAATACGTCCAGCCTCGAATTCTTCTTTCAGTGGTTCCTTAGTTGATATGATTGGTTCCTTGGTTCGAATGTCCCGTTGAGCTTGAGTAAATCGTTGAGTAAATGGTGTTAAAGAGACACGTTAGATTTAAAGCCCACTCCCCACTTCGCCCTACATTGCATTTTCGTTTGTAGTCTAGAGTAAATCCCAATAGCCTGAACAACTGACGTATTTCCGCCACCTCTTCACGGAAGTGTCTGAAATGATCATCGACTTGACACTGACGGGAGGAGGTGAATAATGGAACTCTACTTCGACCCTATTAACTGCTTAAAAAAGTTCGTTCTGTTCTTGATACAGTATTACATAGAAGTTATTATGACTACCAGGTTATTACAACTGAGTATAGCCTATGCTGAGAATAGCATACAGATTCATTCTTGGAAAAATTAGTTCGTGGTGGTGAAATAAAGGGTTTTGAGGAAATTTGAATCATATATTTCATAATTCGTCATGAATAAATGCAAACAAAACTGGTTTTCTATATGCATTATTGATGTTGCATAATAGCCTACTGCTAATGGGAAAAATGGAGCCTAAGGTGTGTGTTAAAAGGCAGTGTTAAATTAATATTCTTTATATGATGTAGACTTAATCCTAATGCACAAGCATGCTTGGCATAAACGCTCCTGTGCCAAGAAAACAAATAAACCCCCTATAGCTGTAGGACCTACGGTACATATTCACTGTAAAGTAGTGTTCAAAGTGTCCTGCTACAATTGCCTTAGGAAGAGGAAATAGTAGAAAAGCTTCCTCAGGTTGCCATTATCAGTAACATCTAGCCTTTATTGTGGTTTGCATCCCTCCCATAGGAACCTTAGCAGAACGCTAAAAGATGCATGAAGCATGGATATGCTCTCATCATCCTCTTGGTTGTCCTCTGGGTTTCTGAACAAAGTTGATCAGATAACAGCTTTATGATTGCAGTTCTACATGATGTTCTGTTATCACATAACATTCTCCAAACTCTGTTGAGTGTAAGTAAACCTTTTTGATTTCCTATGTTTGTATAGTGATATATATTAGTGTTTGTATAGTATAGTGCAATAGTTACTACATTCCCCATTCCCCAGTGTCTTAGGTCTCTAGTGATGCTCTGACAGATTCTGTGGGTTTTCCCTGATGAAGTGCTCCGTTTAGAAAGGTCCTGTAAGCTGAGTGCACCACTAGGCTGCTGGAGAGCATTGACAAATGAGACATGTATGCTCTGGAACAGTAGGTTCTAACCTCCCCAGGGCACCAGGAGTCCATTCAATAGTTATTAAAGGCCCAATGCAGCCATTTTTATCTAAATATCAAACCATTTCTGGGAAACAGTTAAGTACCTTACTGTGATTGTTTTCAATTAAAATGGTCAGAAAAAAAACAAAAATAGCTTCTTAGCAAAGAGCCATTTCTCAAACAAGAATTTGGCTAGGACTGTCTGGAAGTGGTCTGAGCGGGGACAACTGAAAACTAGCTGTAATTGGCAGAGGTTTGGAACTCTCTACATTGTAGAACAATAGTGAAGACATCAAAACTATAAAATAACACATATGGAATCATGTAGTAAGATTCTTCAAAGTAGCCACCCTTTGCCTTGATGACAGCTTTGCACACTCTTGGCATTCTCTCAACCAGCTTCATGAGGTAGCCACCTAGAATGCATTTCAATGAACAGGTGTGCCTTGGTAAAAGTTCATTTGTAGAATTTCTTTCTTTCTTAGTGCCTTTGAGTCAATCAATTGTGTTGTGACAAGGTAGGGGTGGTATACAGAAGATAGCCCTATTTGATAAAAGGCCAAGTCCATATTATGGGAAGAACAGCTCAAATAAGCAAAGAGAAATGACAGTCCATCATTACTTTAAAACATGACGGTCAGTCAATCCAGAAAATGTCAAGAACTTTCAAAGTTTCTTCAAGTGCAGTCGCAAAAACCATCACGCGCTATGATGAAACTGGCTCTAATGAGGACCGCCACAGGAAAGGAAGACCCAGAGTTACCTCTGCTGCAGAGGATAAATTCATTAGCGTTAACTGCACCTCAGATTACAGCTCAAATAAATGCTTCACAGAGTTCAAGTAACAGACACATCTCAACATCAACTGTTCAGAGGTGACTGCGTGAATCAGACCTTCATGGTTTAGTTGCTGCAAAGAAACCACTACTAAAGGACACCAATAAGAAGAAGAGACTTGCTTGGGCCAAGAAATAGAGCAATGGACATTAGACTGGTGGAAATCTGTCCTTTGGTCTGATGAGTCCAAATTTGAGATTTTTGGTTCCAACCGCCATGTCTTTGTGAGACGCAGAGTAGTGGAATTGATGATCTCCGCATGTGCGGTTTCCAGCGTGAAGCATGGAGGAGGAGGTGTGATGGTGTGGGGGTGCTTTGCTGGTGACACTGTCAGTGATTTATTTAGAATTCAAGGCACACTTAACCAGCATGGTCCCTACAGCATAATGCAGTGATACGCCATCCCATCTGGTTTGTGCTTAGTGGGACTGGGACTATCATTTGTTTTTCAACAGGACAATGACCCAACACACCTCCAGGCTGAGTAAGGGCTATTTGACCAAGAAGGAGAGTGATGGAGTGCTGCATCAGATGACCTGGCCTCCACAATCACCCAACCTAAACCCAATTGAGATGGTTTGGGATGAGTTGGACCGCAGAGTTAAGGAAAAGCAGCCAACAAGTGCATATGTGGGAACTCCTGATGGAAAAGCATTCTAGGTGAAGCTGGTTGAGAGAATGCCATGGGTGTGCAAAGCTGTCATCAAGGCAAAGGGTGGCTACTTTAAAGAATCTAAAATCTAAAACATATTTTGATTTGTTTAAGTGCTGGCCTGGTTTAGATCTTAAATAACATTGCAAAAATCAGAAATTTCGGTCCAAAAATGATGCAGAAAAATGTATCCAGCTGGAGGCAGAGCTTTCTCCTATAGAGCTACATTTTTATGGAATAGTCTGCCTACCCATGTGAGAGATGCAGACTCAGTCTCAACCTTTAAGTCTTTACTGAAGACATATCTCTTCAGTAGGTCCTATGATTAAGTGTAGTCTGGCCCAGGGGTGTGAAGGTGAACGGAAAGGCTGGAGCAACGAACCGCCCTTGCTGTCTCTGCCTGGCCGGTTTCCCCTCTTCCCACTGGGATTCTCTGCCTCTACCCCTATTACGGGGGCTGAGTCACTGGCTTACTGGTGTTCTTCCATGCCGTCCCTGGGAGGGGTGCGTCACTTGAGTGGGTTGAGTCACTGACGTGGTCTTCCTGTCTGGGTTGGCGCCCCCCCTTGGGCTGTGCCGTGGCGGAGATCTTTGTGGGCTATACTCGGCCTTGTCCCGCGATGGTATGTTGGTGGTTGGAGATATCCCTCCAGTGGTGTGGAGGCTGTGCTTTGGCAAAGTGGGTTGGGTTATATCCTACCTGTTTGGCCCTGTTCGGGGGTTTCATCGGATGGGGCCACAGTGTCTCCTGACCCCTCCTGTCTCAGCTCCAGTATTTATGCTGCAGTAGTTTATATGTCGGGGGGTCTGTCAGTCTGTCACATCTGGAGTATTTCTCTTGTCTTTTCCAGTGTCCTGTGTGAATTTAAATATGCTCTCTCTAATTCTCTCTTTTTCTTTCTTTCTTTCTTTCTTTCTTTCTTTCTTTCTTTCTTTCTTTCTTTCTTTCTTTCTTTCTTTCTTTCTTTCTTTCTTTCTTTCTTTCTTTCTTTCTTTCTTTCTTTCCTTCTTTCTTTCTCTCTCTCGGAGGACCTGAGCCCTAGGACCATGCCTCAGGACTACCTGGCTTGATGACTCCTTGCTGTCCCCAGTTCACCTGGCCGTGCTGCTGCTCCAGTTCCAACTGTTCTGCCTGCAGCTATGGAACCCTGACCTGTTCACCGGACGTGCTACCTGTCCCAGACCTGTTGTCCCAGACCTGCTGGAACCCTGACCTATTCACCGGACGTGCTACCTGTCCCAGACCTGCTGTTTTCAACTCTCTAGAGACAGCAGGAGCGGTAGAGATACTCTCAAAGATCGGCTATGAAAAAGCCAACTGACACTTACTCTTGTGTTACTGACTTGTTGCACCCTCGACAACTACTATGATTATTATTATTTGACAATGATGGTCATTTATGAACATTTGAACATCTAGGCCATGTGCTGTTATAATCTCCACCCGGCACAGCCAGAAGAGGACTGGCCACCCCTCATAGCCTGGTTCCTCTCTAGGTTTCTTCCTAGGTTTTGGCCTTTCTAGGGAGTTTTTCCTAGCCACCATGCTTCTACACCTGCATTGCTTGCTGTTTGGGGTTTTAGGCTGGGTTTCTGTACAACACTTTGTGATATCAGCTGATGTAAGAAGGGCTATATAAATAAATTTGATTTGATTTGGTCACTTCTAGATTAGACACTGCAATGCTCTACTTTCCTGCTACCCTGATAAAGCACTAAATTAACTTCAGTTAGTGCTAAAACACGGCTGCTAGAATCTTGACTAGAACCCAAAAAATGTATCATATTACTCCAGTGCTAGCCTCTCTACACTGGCTTCCTGTTAAGGCTAGGGCTGATTTCAAGGTTTTACTAATGACCTACAAAGCATTACATGGGCTTGCTCCTACCTATCTTTCTGATTTGGTCCTGCTGTACATACCTACACGTACGCTATGGTCACAAGACGCGGGCCACCTTACTGTCCCTAGAATTTCTAGGCAAACAGCTGGCGGCAGGGCTTTCTCCTATAGAGCTCCATTTTTATGGAATGGTCTGCCTATCCATGTGAGAGACTCAGACTCGGTCTCAAACGTGAAGCCTTTATTGAAGACTCATCTCTTCAGTAGGTCCTATTATTGAGTGTAGTCTGGTCCAGGGGTGTGAAGGTGAACGGAAAGGCTCTGGAGCGACGAGCCGCCCTTGCTGTCTCTGCCTGGCCGGTTCCCCTCTCTCCACTGGGATTCTCTGCCTCTAACCCTATTACGGGGGCTGAGTCACTGGCTTACATGTGCTCTTCCATGCCGTCTCTAGGAGGGGTGCGTCACTTGAGTGGGTTGAGTCACTGACGTGATCTTCCTGTCCGGGTTGGTGCCCCCCTCGGGTTCGTGCCGTGGAGGAGATCTTCGTGGGCTCTACTCGGCCTTGTCTCAGGGTAGTAGGTTGGTGGTTGAAGATATCCCTCTAGTGGTGTGGGGGCTGTGCTTTGGCAAAGTGGGTGGGGTTATATCCTGCCTGTTTGGCCCTGTCACGGGGGTATCGTTGGACAGGGCCACAGTGTCTCCCGACCCCTCCTGTCTTAGCCTCCAGTTTTTATGCTGCAATAGTTTATGTGTCGGGGGGCTAGGGTCAGTCTGTTATATCTGGAGTATTTCTCCTGTCTCATCCGGTGTCCTGTGTGAATTTAAGTATGCTCCCTCTCTTTCTCTCTCTCTTTCTCTCGGAGGACCTATGCCCTAGGACCATGCCTCAGGTCTACTTGTCCTAATGACTCCTTGCTGTCCCCAGTCCACCTGGTCATGCTGCTGCTCCAGTTTCAACTGTTCTGCCTACGGCTATGGAACCCTGACCTGTTCACTGGACGTGCTACCTTGTCCCGGACCTGCTGTTTTGGACTCTCTCTCTCTCTCTACCGCACCTGCTGTCTCTAACTCTGAATGATCGGCTATGAAAAGCCAACTGACATTTACTCCTGAGGTGCTG
The DNA here is from genome assembly GCF_965601325.2 of Salmo salar. Classification (NCBI taxonomy): domain Eukaryota; kingdom Metazoa; phylum Chordata; class Actinopteri; order Salmoniformes; family Salmonidae; genus Salmo; species Salmo salar. Next base: position 93,427,792 of record NC_138303.1, read on the forward strand.
ACCTGTTGCACCCTCTACCACCACTGTGATTATTATTATCTGACCCTGCAGGTCATTTATGAACATTTAAACATCTTGGCCATGTTCTGTTATAATCTCCACCCGGCACAGCCAGAAGAGGACTGGACACCCCTCAGAGCCTGGTTCCTCTCTAGGTTTCTTCGTAGGTTCTGGCCATTCTAGGGAGTTTTTCCTAGCCAACGTGCATCTAGATCTACATTGCTTGCTGTTTGGGGTTTTAGGCTATGTTTCTATACAGTACTTTGTGACATTGGCTGATGTAAAAAGGGCTTTATAAATACATTTGATTGATTTATTGATTTAACACTTTTTTGGTTACTACATGATTCCATATGTGTTATTTCAAAGTTTTGATGTCTTCACTATTATTCTACAATGCAGAAAATAGTAAAAATAAAGAAAAACCCTTGAATGAGTATCCAAACTTTGGACCGGTACTGTATATAGTATATAAAATATAGGAAATCACTTTTTTGACTGCACTGGGCTTTTAATGTCAATTTGTCAATGTGAAAGCAATAAAAGCACACTCCAGTAATAAAAGCACACTCCAGATTAACCTTTGTGATGAGATCAATTGTCTACTTTCTAATACAATCTGACTGATGATTTGCAGTGGAATTATATGAAACACAGAACAAACGAGGGACAGAGCTGAAACCACCTTTTGTGAGAAACGGCAAGGAACATTGGAGTGGGCCTTGTTTTCTCTGTCGTACTTCACACCTGAGGGATCACAGGGCACATTTGTGCAACACTATTGTTCAACGTTATCCATTGCTAAGAGGGTCCAGTCACCACAGCCATTTCATTTTGTGTTACACTGTCCTCTGCTGGTGTAATACCTGGCTCTTTGAAAACCATTTGAGAAACCAGAAACATGCTTGTCAGTAGAGGGCAGCATAGGTCTATCCCATGTCACTTATTGTGCTGTTGGATCAACTTGTCCAACCTTTAAATTGAAACTTTTACTTCGGGATGGATGGTTTAACCACAGCCTCCACGTTATCCTGTATAAATCGTTGTTTGTGCACATTGCACAACATCGATCAGAAATACCTGACAGAAACGCTCTCATCAAAATAATATTGTCATCTTTAGTTACAGGTCCGATGCAGATGTTTTTATCTCAATATCTAATCATTTCTGGGTAACAGTTAAGTACCTTACTGTGATTGTTTTAACCCTTGTGTGGTGGTCATGTTTTGGTTATTCACGCAACGTTCGCGGGTCTGATGGACCCACAACATTATTGGGTTTTTAAAACATTACAGCCATAACAATGTACATAAAATACTTAATGCTTAGATGTTGACATATCAATTACAAGCAATATAGACAGTATACATGGTTAATATTTGCCATTTACCTCTGCTAGATCACGTTGACCAATAAAACCGCTATTCGTTTTTTTTAATAATGTGATTTTTGTAAACAGAAATCTATTATAATCAAGACATGGGTGCAATAAATCATGTTTATCTTGAACAAATATTAATGAAACAAGGTTTTAATCACTATTGATGTTTATTGGTTTGAACTGAGCAAATTGGAACGACAAATTGTACATACAGTATTTTATGGAAATGATAAATGAGCCACATAGAACACAAATTAAGGCTGGTCTACACACGACATGAGGGACAGAGTTTTACTGTGTGTGTTGCAAATGTATTTCTTGCACTTGATGCGTGTACTGTGTCTTCCTGTCCTTCTTGGGTCCATATACATCACAGCGCTTCTTCTTGTTGCTACTGGCTGCAATCTAGAATGATCATAACAATTAGTTCAGGAATTTTACCAACATTTCACTCACTCACATAAATTGTTACAGCAGGCCCAGGTAGGAGAGTCAGACACACACATGCAACAACATCACTCACACTTACTTCCGGTACTGGAGTTGTTGGTTCTGTGGGTTGGGCGGATGGGGAACCGCCATCCTCCTCCTGAATCCTCCTCACAATGGCTGCAGAAGCTGGGGTCCTTGGGATATGTTGCCTTCTCTGGATTTGAGGTCTCACCAATGCCTTGCCCAGCTCCTCGAGAAAGAGCTGTGTCCTCTGGAGCTTCCCACTGTTCCAATCAGGGTTCAACGCCATCCAGGTGACAAATGTGTTGTATGCTGAGATGTCTAAGATGTTTAAGAATATCACAAGTGGCCAGCATAGGGTTCTTCTTTTGCAGCTGGAGCTGTAAATTGTCCACCCCTCCTTTTGTGGCATTGCAATCCATTATGATTTCTGTTTTTCATGTTCCTGGCCACAGATTATCCCATCCCTATGCAGCGTACTCATGAGTACCACAGTTTTGCCTTTCTTTTGCACATAGGACACTAGGGACGTGTCAGCCGTGAACACACATTTAGAGGAATTGATAGTTCTGTTCCGTGTATTCAACAGCTGAGGTGGGAGCTCTGGCTTGTTTTTTCGTACTGTTTCTTCCATCGTCAGCTTCCTCTTGAGGAGCTCCTGTCCCAGCTTGTACAAAGTAAAAAAGTTATCACATGTGACAGAGTCCCTGTGTCACGTCCAGGACAACCCACATCCCTTGATTCTTCTCAGGGGCTCCTCCATCTGGCTTCCCCATCTACACTTGCAAGTTCCACGCATATGATGAAGCAGCATCACAGTCAGACCAGATCTTCATTCCATATTTTGTGGGTTTAGACGGTATGTACTGCCTGAAGGGGCAGCGGCCCCTAAATGCCATAAGCTGCTCATCAACAGTAACGTTGGGCCCAGGGTTGTAAAACAGGGGAAGGCTGTCCACCCACTTGTCCCACACTGACCTGATTGCAACTATCTTGACTCTTTGCCGCTGAGCTGGTCTGGTGTCTTGGTTATCGAAGTGGATAATCCTGGAAATAATGTGGAAGTTTTCCAGAGACATTGTTGCATGGAAAAGTTCTCTGCCAGTTTCTGCACCCCACAGGGATTCTGTGGATTCCCCACTGGATCTGAAAACACCAGCAAGGATAAGAACCCCAAAGTATGCATGTAAGTGAGTTTGGTCCATCTCTTTCCATCTCTCTCCAAAAACACACCTCCATATTAGTGCATTCCAGAATGATTTTCTGGATGGTGTCTGGGATGAACAGTTCAAAAGAAGACTTTATGTCCTGCACATGAGTAACCGCCATCCGCGTCGGCCCTGGTTGCATCCTTATCACATTGGCAGCCATGTGGGGTGGCTCATTCCTTGGGCAAGAAGACCATTCAATATCACCATTTTTTGACATCCATATTTCTCCTCCTGCAGGCTACTGATGAGCTGGTTGCTGACGGGCTGGTCCTGGGGCTGGCTGCTGATGGGCTGGTCCTGGGGCTGGCTGAGAGTCAATCTCACCCTCTTCTTCCAACTCACTCTCAGACTCCAAATTGACAGAGACATGATCCTCATATTCAGAAAATTCTTCATCTTCCAAAGTGAAAGACGTTCTTTCCACACTAGCTTCTCTCTCTACAAAGATTATTTCTAAGGCCCTCTGGGCAGAGATTATTTTTGCCATACTGATTGATTGTGGTAAGGAGCCACACATGCAAAGCTATTTATTTGCTGTGTCCCTCCCCAAATTTGTACCTCGCTGGGGTAGAGTGTGGGAAAATACAGATTTTTGTTATAATGTATTGAAATAATGTATTATAATAACAATGTGCAGGTTCCCACAAGATATTGTGTAGTTTCACATACTACAGAGGGTAAAGAATGTGAGAAAAGCGGGAGACAGGCAGACAGGCAGGGAGACAGACAGGTTATTGGGGCTATGTTGAAACAGCAGGCCCTGGGAGGAGGAAGAAAGAGTCAAGGCACACAGAAAACCTTTTTGTTTCATTTTTACATGTTTTCACCTACACACATATTTTTCCACACTTTTATTACCCTCGGTTACAGTGGACCCGAACACCACATATGTACTATAAATGTGTAGGGGGGTGCACGGTGTCACTCAATGAAAATGTGTTATTTTAAATGTTCTTTACAGAAAATGAGCCAAGGCCAATGAGACTCAGGTTTAAAAAATTATTGATTGTATCACTTGTCTTTTAGTAAACATTGAAAATGGGTCCCATAGACCACCACACAAGGGTTCAATTAAAACAATAAAAAATAAACAAAAATGGCATCTTAATAAAGAGCAATTTCTCAAGCAAGAAATTTGCTAGGACTGTCTGGGAGTGGTCTGAGCGTGGAAAGCTGAAAAGTAGCTGTTAATGGTAGAAAGGTTTGGAACTCTCTTTCTTATTAGCCTATTAACTAATTTACTGCCAGGCAGGCCAAAACTCCATTCCACCAAAACAGGCTGAATTTGCAGGCCTCATTTTCACAATTTCACAGTATTATTTCAACCTCAAAGTGTGGAAATTTATGTAAAACACAGCAAAATCATTTTTGACTGCACTGGGCCTTTAAGGACGATATGGAATGTTCCCATATGGTAGAACTATTTTCTAAGCAAAAAAACAATACATTTATTACAAAACTCTGATCAAGGAAAAGAAGATAGAACTTCAGATTGTCTGTATCAATTGTCTCCCACCCCCATCTCAGAGTTCAAAGAAAAAAACGTAATTGAAACATGTTAGGCAGACTTCCTAAACAATGTTTGCCTATTGCAATGAGGCAAGGAACTGTTTTATTGTTATTCTCAACATGTTTCTCCTGCCTGTGATGTGCTGTATAATGCGCTGTATGACCACAGCAGCTGCAGCCTGATGGCTCTCATGAAGCTGTTAATCTGGCTAAGAGAGCATGTCTGGCACTCAGGCTGCCACTGGCTCTGAATAGGATGTGATGGCTTTGGACATTTCCTAATACAGAGGCAGGATTGCCTGGGAAATGTGTTTGGATGGATTCAGTGGGAAGGCCAATGAGAGAGAGAGAAAAAGAGAGAGAGAGAGAGCAGCCATACCCAGTGTCACCTCCGCTGTGGCTTTTTAAGATATACTCAGGGTGGTGTTGTGAGTTTCCATGGGGTATTATTCAGCAACGAGGTGTAGTTTTGGTTTACAGAATAGCTCCTAAATGGAAGGGCCGGGATATTGCTCTTGAATGGTTTAAGATAGAAATGCCAAACCAACTTTAAAATGTGCAGACAGGCTACCTTTTGCTAGTGTGAAATATATCTTAAGGGACACTTTACGTTGCTAAAGGTCAGTGTATTATATATATTTTTTTACAATAACAAGTTTAATGGAAGATTCTTTGCCTTAGCCTATTGTCCTGTGCCCTTTATCGCACGATTCTGTAAGAAAATATAAACAGTTGGCATTTCTGTTCTGTGCAGACATTTTCATTCATCACTTTGCTTAAAATAAATACTGCTTTGGTCCCAAATCAACTTTTGTTAGAAACATTAAGCTGCCCTCAGCAGTTTTTACCTAACATGTAAAAGATCGTATGAAGTCAGATTTATGCTGCTGGTTGTTAAGCTGTACATTCATATTCTTTATGGACAATTTGGTTTGTCTGCATTTCCATGTGGTCAATTTCAACAAGCAAAGGAATAACAGTTTTACTAATGTCATTACATGCAAATAAGGGATTTGCCAGATCCACCTATCAGATTGTAAAGATTTACATGAATGTGCTCCATGACATGAATGTACTCAGAGCATGACTGTTCTTGGATAATTCTGGTCAAGTAAATAGAAGTATTGCCATGTCTCCATTTTTTTCTTTTTCTAGCTTACAGTGCAGCTTCTTCGATGCATAATGCTACTGTAGCATTATTTAACAGGACATGGCTCCAGTCCTTTATTGCTTCAATATCATTTATTTCTAGCTGATATATTTTATAATGTAAGGTATTATGCAATTTTACACATGGGGATATTTATTTTCCCTCCTTGGAAGTTTGTTATTATATTTGGATATCCTGGGACCAGCTTTATTTATTCTATATGATTTGAGGCCCCACATACCCCCTGTCTAGACTATTGACTGTTGCCCTGAGGAACAGTTTGGACCTCTGAGTGGATTGTGTAATTATAGCAACGCACATTCAGCACCCGCCTGCTTTATGTGGGGTGCCCTGGGAAATTAGTATACAGCATAAAACAACAGCAGCAAAACTACACAGATTTTACCTTTATTTAACTAGGCAAGCCAGTTAAGAACAAATTCTTATTTACAATGATGGCCTACCGGGGAACACTGGGTTAACTTCCTTGTTCAGGGGCAGAACAACAGATTTGTATTTTTTTTCACACTGTCAAGCTCAGGGATTTGATCCAGCAACCTTTTGGTTACTGGCCCAACGCTCTAACCACTAGGCAACCTGCCGCCCCAGAATGACATTGTGTACCTTCCTGGCTTTATTCTTGGTGTTTCCTAGAAAGCACACCACCACACATCATTGACTGACCTTGGTGGCTTAGTTTCTTGATGATGGAAGTAGGGCTAGTCATGTTTGGGGTTTGACATATGCTTTGAGCTGACATATGATATGCCTTTTAAGGAGGAATATATTGCAAAGCACAAACAATAGATTACAAATCAATAAACGTTTTAAATAGCCCGAGCTACAAAATTACAAATTGCACCAGATTAAAACAAGTTGTTACCTCAACTCTTGGTTAGCTTTGAACACTGAGTGCAATAGGGCTAATCGTGAGAACATAGAGAGAGAGAGAGAGAGAGAGAGAGAGAGAGAGAGAGAGAGAGAGAGAGAGAGAGAGAGAGAGAGAGAGAGAGAGAGAGAGAGAGAGACCTGTAACAAGGATGCTTTCCATCTCTCTGTACAGAAACAGAGTGCATCGGGGCGATATCAGACATACCTTGGTTACTGGTAGCCTATGGCAGCCCTTTTATCTTTACTTAACAATCTTCATCAAGCGAGCAAGGTAACATGCGATTAAGGATTACATTCACTTCTCATTAGTAACGCTTTGGTGTTTTGTTCCAGATTTTATGAAATAATCTCAAGTGGTGTGACTGAGGAGACCCAGATGGGGTATTAGCCTAGGCTACACTCGCTTCTTTTGTCCTCGATTGTACTACTGGCATCTGGAAACAAGCCCCGCGTTTAGAGCACTGGAGCGAGATATACTGCCATGCTGCTAAGGAGTAAGCAATCAGTCGCTGAGTAAGCAATCAGTTGGGGGCAGGAGTTCGCCCGACAATATCTTCTCTCTTGAACCAATTTGGAGAGGATGCCCTGGGCAATACAATGGAAATGTGATTCTACGTTGGCTTATTGTTTTTGACAGCCTTCTTGCCGACTCTTATCCCTGCAGCGAGGATGGTGCTCAATGGACAGCTCCTTTCATGCGCGGGAGCACTGAGGTGGCTATGACGAGACTACGTGCCAATACACATACACAAAGATTGGCCACCAAACTTGGATTGCACGTGTTATTCTTTCATGGGTAGATGCTGACGGATTCCTATCGGTTTCATGGCTGGGGCACGGCGGATAAAAACTTTGTTGACTGTAAACATCTGCGTTTTTGTGGGCATTATACTGTTCTCGATTTACTGCAGATTTCAGGATCGCTCAGAGGAATTCATGAAAAACGGCAGGACCACTGAGCAAAGATCTAACCGTAGAAATGGGAAAGTCGCTAACTTTGTGGACAAGCAGGCTATTCTTCAAAGGCTCGAGCATCTTGAGGACGTGGTCTACCATCAATTAAACGGTACATATATTTTTATTTTTTTTTCGTTATTTTACCAGGGAAATTGACTGAGAACACGTTCTCATTTGCAGCAACAACCTGGGGGAATAGTTACAGGGGAGAGAGGAGCCAATTGGAAACTGGGGATAATTAGGTGACGATGATGGTTTGAGGGCCAGATTGGGAATTTAGCCAGGACACCAGGGTTAACACTCCTACAATAAGTGACATGGGATCTTTAATGACCTCAGAGAGTCAGGACACCCATTTAACATCCCACTACACAGGGAAATGTCGCCAATCACTGTCCTGGGGCATTGGGATATTTTTTATTTTAGACGAGAGGAAAGAGTGCCTCCTACTGGCCCTCCAACACCACTTCCAGCGCATCTGGGCTCCCATCCAGGGACTGACCAGGACCAACCCTGCTTAGCTTCAGAAGCAAGCCAGTAGTGGGATGCAGGGTGGTATGCTGCTGGCTATGATTGATTGATGTGATCATGAACATCAAGAGTCAGCTTGGTGTAACTTTATTTCACCCCATGTCAGGGCTTTATTAATGAATTGCATAGTGCTTCGAGTAAATGCATTTTACAGTGTTTCGTGGATTTGCCACATCTCAGGTGCCATACTTACCTGGTAAAATAACGGTAAAATTAAATAAATAAATAAAATACAACCCAATGGGTATCGTACTTCTCTTATCTTGGAATAACTGATCAACCTGGCCTGCATCTACCTCATCCATATTTACAGTACCATACCTAGCTTCACTTTCAGCCCACATGTCTACCCTGCTTTTCAATCATCCAAAAATAACCTAGACAAAGGGCTGTTTTCCTTCCAAAATACTAGCATTATACAAGTCTAATCCATATGGAGAGTATAGTTTGTTTTATATAACAATTAATTGTGGATCATTAAAACTATTACAGTATATAGACTGTGTGACTGGCCATAATTAAATATTTTTTATTAGATCGGGGTGGCCAATACTTACTGGAAGATACTAATAAGGTGCTCATCAGCAGCTTGATTAGCTGAATCAGATGTGTTTTAGAGGACTGTCTGGAAACAAAAGCCTGCACATCCAGTAGCTCTCCATGGTTAATGTCCATGGCCACTCCATGGCCCCTCTTTTTAGCACCTAAAATATTTAATAACATTCTCTTTGAGGAGTATAATTAAAATCCATTACAAAGCAGTTTAGAAGGATGGATGATGTGTCAGCCTTAATAGATGGGTCTCAATCTTGCTCCAAACAATTGTAAAGGACAATATCACCTCTTCTTTTACTGCACAAGGACTAAGGACTAAAATCAATGAATAACAAAGTCACCCAAGAAGAAATCTCTATACCCCACTGTCCTGAGGTTATATAATAATAAATAAATAATAGTACATTTAATTTGTTTACTGCTTTTCATTAGTGTTATCTCAAAGCTCTACATAGGCAAAAATACAAACAATGATAACAATAAAATACAAAAAATGATATAAACATCATACATTTAGAATCAAAGCAGGAATAGCAATTCTGAATCCTAAAAGGACTTTCCAGATTAGGACTATAAAATAGAAAGTCAGTAGAAATATGTTGTTTTAAGCAGGGGTGCAACTTTCACTGGGGACAGGGGGACATGTCCCCCCACATTCTGAAATTGCATTTTTGTCCCCACCAGTTGTATCATTGAAATGTGATACAAAACGAAGGAACGGTGTGCTTTAGGACCTGTGGGCGACGTAGGCTGTTTGGAGTGTTTATCCGGCTGGATAAAAAACAATAATAATAATGCATGTCCCACCACTTCTAAAACCAAAGTTGCGCCCCTGATTTTAAGGCCCGTTTTAAAAGATCCGATTGATGAAGCAGCTCTCAGATGGTCAGGGAGAGCATTCCATAGGCGAGGGGCAAGGGAGCAGAAGGCTCTGTCCCCCATAATATGGAGACGTGTCTTGGGGACTTGAAGAAGTAGGTAGCTGCTGGAGCGAAGAGGGCGAGGTGATGCGCACTGTATCTCCAGTGCGCATTCATAGCCCAGTGCGCTCCGTGCCTGCGCCCCGCATTTGCTGTGCTAGAGTGGGCATTCAGCCAGGACGGATTGTGCGGGCTCAGCGCTCCTGGTCTCCAGTACGCCTCCTCGGTTCAGGATATCCTGCGCCAGCTCTACGCACTATGTCACCAGTGTGCCTTCACAGCCCAGTTCGTCCTGTGCCGGCGCCCCGCACTTGCCGGGCTAAAGTGAGCATCCAGCCAGGACGGGTTGTGCCAGCCCTACGCTCCAGACCTCCAGTGCGCCTCCACGGCCCAGTATGTCCTGCGCCAGCTCTACGCACTCTGTCGCCAGTGCGCCTTCACAGCCCAGTTTGTCCTGTGCCAGCGCCCCGCACTTGCCGGGCTAAAGTGAGCATCCAGCCAGGATGGGTTGTGCCAGCTCCGCGCACCCGGTCTCCAGTGCGTCTCTCCAGCCTGGTACGCCCTGTGCCTGTTCCACGCACCCGGCCTCCAGTGTGTCTCCCCAGTCCGGTGAGACCTGTTCCGGCTCCATGTACGAAGCCTCCAGTGATGATCCATGGTCCGAAGCCTCCAGTGATGATCCATGGCACGAAGCCTCCAGTGATGATCCATGGCCCGGAGCCTGTAGTGATTATCCATGGCACGAAGCCTCCAGTGATAATCCATGGCCCGGAGCCTCCAGTGATAATCCATGGCACGAAGCCTCCAGTGATGATCCATGGCCCAGAGCCTGTAGTGATGATCCATGGCACGAAGCCTCCAGTGATAATCCATGGGCCGGAGCCTCCAGTGATGATCCATGGCACGAAGCCTCCAGTGATGATCCATGGCACGAAGCCTCCAGTGATGATCCATGGCGCGGAGCCTGTAGTGATGATCCATGGCACGGAGCCTGCAGCGACGGCCCCCAGTCCGGAGTCTGCAGCGACAGTCCCCAGTCAGGAGCCTCCAGCGACGGTCTGCAGTCCAGAGCCTCCAGAGACGGCCTGCAGTCAAGAGCCTCCAGCGACAGTCCCCAGTCAGGAGCCTCCAGCGACGGTCTGCAGTCCAGAGCCTCCAGAGACGGCCTGCAGTCAAGAGCCTCCAGCGACAGCCTGCAGTCCAGAGCCTCCAGCGACGGTCTGCAGTCCAGAGCCTCCAGCGACGGTCTGCAGTCCAGAGTCTCCAGCGGCGGTCTGCAGTCCAGAGTCTCCAGCAGCGGTCTGCAGTCCAGAGTCTCCAGCGGCGGTCTGCAGTCCAGAGCCTCAGCGGCGGTCTGCAGTCCAAAGCCTCCATTGGCGGTCTGCAGTCCAGAGCCTCCAGTCCACAGCCTACAGCGGCGGTCTGCAGTCCAGAGCCTCCAGCTGCGGTCTGCAGTCCAGAGCCTCCAGCGGCGATCGGCAGTTCAGAGCCTCCAGCGGGGATTACCACTTTTCCCACTGAGTTTTTGTGGGATCTTGTTTTTGTATAGCTGCTTTATAGCCTGCAGAACTTTACATTTGTTTTTGTATTTCGTTGTTTTGACGGTGTTCATTTAAATAAAGAGAAAATGTTCGCCTGCCACGCTGCACCTTGGTCTCATCCTTCAGACGAACGTAACATACGTGCTATTGTTTGTACAGATGAATGTGGTACCTTCAGGCGTTTGGAAATTGCTCCCAAGGATGAACCAGACTTGTTGAGGTCTACAATTTTTTTTCTGAGGTCTTGCAGATTTCTTTTGATTTTCACATGATGTCAAGCAAATAGGCATTGAGTTTGAAGGTAGGCCTTGAAATAAATCCACAGGTACACCTCCAATTGACTCAAATTATATCAATTAGCCTATCAGAAGCTTCTAAAGCCATGACATCATTTTCTGGAATTTTCCAAGCTGTTTAAAGGCACAGTCAACTTAGTGTATGTAAACTTCTGACCCACTGGAATTGTGATACAGTGAATTATAAGTGAAATAATCTGTCTGTAAACAATTGTTGGAAAAATTACTTGTGTCATGCACAAAGTAGATGTCCTAACCGACTTGCCAAAACTATAGTTTGTTAACAAGAAATTTGTGGAGTGGTTGAAAAAACGAGTTTTAATGACTCCAACCTAAGTGTATGTAAACTTCCGACTTCAACTGTATCAGATATAAAGTTTATATATCAGGCCTCAGTGATGAAATTCAACGCCAGATAGTGACATTTCTGCAGCAGGTTTGGTATTTGGTATTTTTGGTATTTTATTAGGATCCCCATTAGCTGTTGCAAAAGAAGCAGCTACTCTTCCTGGTGTCCACACAAAATATGAAACATGACATAATACAGAACATTAATAGACAGCTCAAGGACAGAACTACATAAACATTTTTTAAAGGCACAGGTAGTCTACATATCAATGCATACACACAAACTATCTAGGTCAAATAGGGGAGAGGCGTTGTGCTGTGAGGTGTTGGTTTATCTGTGTTTTGAAACCAGGTTTGCTGTTTATTTGAGCAATATGAGACAGAACGGAGTTCCATGCAATAATGGCTCTATATATAATTTATTGAATTTGTTCTGGATTTGGGGACTGTGAAAAGACCCCAGGTAGCATGTCTGGTGGGGTAAGTGTGTGTGTCAGAGCTGTGTGTAAGTGGACTATGCAAACAATTTTGGATTTTCAACACATTGTTTCTCATAAAAATAAGAGAGACTGATATGCATAGTATTTATCACAGCCCTCTGATTACAATGTAAAAACTGTTAATTGATGAAGAGCTGAAAAATTGTATGGTTGAGAGGGATGAGGCAAAATAAGTCTGGCTGCCCAACCGATTGGCAAACTTATTGCAAATTGAGAAATCATGTGACTAAACTAAATAAAAAGAAGAAACTACACTATGAAATCAAGATAAATGAAATAAAGAATGATAGTAAAAAGCTTTGTAGCACCTTAAATGAAATTCTGGATCAAAGGGTAAACTCACCCTCATCATTCATTGCAACAGATTGCTCATTCATCACAAAACCAACAGATTTTGCCAACTACTTTAATAATTTTTTTAATTGGCAAGATTAGCAAACTTAGGCATAACATGCTAGCAGCAAATGCTGACACTACACATCCAAGTATATCTGACCAAATGATGAAAGACAAGCATTGTCATTTTAAATTCGGCTCAAATAGCCGACCAATCAGCCTGTTACCAACCCTTAGTAAACTTTTGGAAAAAATTGTGTTTGACCAGATACAATGCTATTTTACAGCAAACAAATTGACAAAAAACTTTCAGCATGCTTATAGAGAAAGACATTCAACAAGCACATCACTTACACAAATGACTGATGATAGGCTGAGAGAAATTGATGATAAAAAGATTGTGGGGGTTGTTTTGTTAGACTTCAGTCTAACATGTGTTAAACTAACATGTGTTTCTCAAACTAGACACTAATGTACTTGTCCTGTTGCTCAGTTATGCACCGGGGGCCTCCCACTCCTTTTTCTATTCTGGTTAGAGCCAGTTTGCTGTGTTCTGTGAAGAGAGTAGTACACAGCGTTGTATGAAATCTTCAGTTTCTTGGCAATTTCCCGCATGGAATAGCCTTGATTTCTCAGAACAAGAGTAGACTGATGAGTTTCAGAAGAAAGTTATTTGTTTCTGGCAATTTTGAGCCTGTAATGGAACCCACAAATGCTGATGCTCCATATACTCAACTAGTCTAAAGAAGGACAGTTTTATTGCTTCTTTAATCAGTACAACAGTTTTCAGCTGTGCTAACATAAGTGCAAATGGGTTTTCTAATGATCAATTAGCCTTTTAAAATGATAAACTTGCATTAGCTAACACAACATGCCATTGGAACACAGGAGTGATGGTTGCTGATAATGGGCCTCTGTACGCCTATGCAGATATTCCATAAAAAATCTGCCGTTTCCAGCTACAATTGTCATTTACAACATTAACAATGTTCACACTGTATTTCTGATCAATTTGATGTTATTTTAATGGACAATCTTTTTTCTTTTCTTTCAAAAACAAGGGCATTTCTAAGTGACCCCAAACTTTCAAACGGTAGTTTATGTGTTATGGCTTTTCAACCTCTGCCATATCATGGATTCAGAGCTATCTATCTAATATAACTCAAAGGGTTTTCTTTAATGGAAGCTTCTCTAATGTCAAACATGTAAAGTGTGGTGTACCGCAGGGCAGCTTTCTAGGCCCTCTACTCTTTTCTATTTTACCAATGACCTGCCACTGGCATTAAACAAAGCATGGGTGTTCAAGTATGCTGATGATTCAACTATATATGCATCAGCAAACACAGCTAATGAAGTCACTGAAACCCTTAACAAACAGTTGCAGACTGTTTTGGAATGGGTGGCCAGTAATAAACTGGTCCTGAACATCTCTAAAATGAAGAGCATTGTATTTGGTACAAATCATTCCCTAAGTCCTAGACCTCAGCTGAATCTGGGAATGAATGGCGTGGCTGTTGAAGAAGTTGAGGAGACTAAATTACTTGGCGTTACCTTAGATTGTAAACTGGCCTGGTCAAAACATATAGATTCAACGGTTGTAAAGATGGGGAGAGGTCTGTCTGTAAAAAAGATATCCTCTGCTTTTTTGACACCACACTCCAAAAAGCAAATTCTGTTTATTCCAACAGTTTGCTAAGAGTTGGCAGCAAAATTATAGGTCTGTTGTTTGAACCAGTGAAGGCCGCTTTACCACTCTTGGGTAGCGGAATTACTCTGGCTTCCCTCCAGGCCTGAGGACAAAGACTTTCCTCTACGCTCAGATTAAAAATGTGGCTATAAGGGGAACATAATTCCTCGAATGCAGTCCTTGAGAAGATCACAAAGTTGAAATATGAATACAATACCATTCTTTCGAAATGGGTGGGCTCTTTACTTGCTAGAACGCAACAAAGTTATTTTGAACTGGGTGACAAACCACATAAATGATTAGCAAGACAGCTAAAGCATGTACAGGCATCTAGAGCTATTCACAAAATAAAAGACAAGAAGGGTAAAATAGTAACAGATCCGCAGGATATTAATAAATGCTTTGTGCAGTTTTACTCAGAGCTATATCAATCAAAATGCTATGCTACTGATCCACAAACTATGGAACGCTTTCTCACTGAATGTGAACTTCCTAAACTAGACAGGGGGCAGCTGATGCACTCGATGCTGGGATAACTTTAGAGGAAATGAACACAGCGATAGCACAATTTCCAAACAGCAAGGCCGCTGGGCCCGATGGATATGTAATAGAATTCTATAAGAAGTACTGCGCCAGTCTAGCTCTACTTATGTTGCGAATGTTTAAACAATCCAAAGAAAATGCCAAACTCCCGCAAACACTGTATGAGGCTACAATAGCACTGATCTTGAAAAAAGATAGAGATTCCATGGAGATGTCGTCTTATCGCCCCGTGTCGTTACTCCCCATAGAAAATAAGGTGTTGACAAAGATATTGGCAAACCGATTGAAAAAATATATTTCTGACATCATACACCCTGACCAGACAGGTTTTAGACCGGGCCGACATATATACTACAATTTGAGAAGCCTTTTCAATGTAATGCATCATGATCATAAAGTTGAGGCAGTGGTAATTGCTCTTGACGCAGAGAAGGCATTTGATCAGATTGAGTGGAAGTATATGATGTCGGTTCTGGAGCATTTCCGGTTTGGAAAGGAATTTATGAATTGGATAAGAATTATTTATGCACACCCAATGGCGTCCGTGGTAACCAACCAGGAAATGTCACAGTCATTCCGCCTGTTCAAGGGCTGCCGACAGGGGTGCCCTATTTCGCCTGCTCTCTTCGTTATAGCCATGGAACCCCTTGCTACGACGCATTCGTGCGTGTGCCGATATAGCTCCGGTTAAAATAAAAGACACGCAGCACAAAATGTCCCTATATGCAGACGATATTCTTTTGTTTTTATCCAAGCCCACAACTTCGATTCCCCCCTTACTTAACTTGATAAATACATTCGGCTCCTTCTCTGGCTACAAGATAAACTGCCAAAAAAGCGAATTGATGCCGATATCACAGCCTGTGGATATGCAATTTCTGCAATCTACCCCATTTAGAACAGTGATGGACAAGTTATCAAGCCTTGGCATTGTAGTGACAAGAGACCTTGTCAGCTATTGAAAGCGAATTGGGACATGAAAATTTATCAGCTTAAACAAAATATAGATTTTTTTGAAAACTCTGCTTATCTCCTTGGTTGGTCGTATAAACGCTATTAAAATGGTTGTCCTACCCAGGTTTCTTTACCTCTTCCAATGTCTACCCAATTTCATACCACAAAGCTATTTTAAGAAACTGGATTCAATAGTAATTCCATTTTTATGGGATAACAAGGCAGTCAGAATTTCAAAGAAGCATTTATGCAAGTACAAGATAGAGGGGGGCTTTGGCTTTACTCACTTTAAACTGTATTATTTGGCTGCTAATCTGAACATTGTGTCTTTCTGGAGGGAAAGTTTACCTGGGATGCGACAGAATGGTATGTCTTCATGGCTTTTGATTGAGCAGGCCTCCTGTCAACGTTCCTCACTCCCTGCACTTGTTAATAGTCCATCATATGTGAAAAAAGCCACTTATGACTCTAATCCAGTCATTTGTCACCCACTGTATACATTGACAGCCCGATTTGCCTGAATCACGCTTTCCACCCTGCATTGGATGAGGGAGAAGGGGTGGAGGGAGAAGGGGCTCACAACAATTGGTAACTTATGCATTCATGGTCAGTTAGCTTCATTTCAACATTTACAGGGAAAGGTCAACATGCCAACAACACATTTTTTCAGATACCTCCAAATCAGGAATTTCTTCAGGGCACATATCCCACACCATCTGTCTATCTCCTCATTTGAATTCCATGCTGTCACAGTTACCAGCCCTTTCAAGCTTAACATCCTTATCATTTATCGCCCTCCAGGTTCCCTTGGAGAGTTCATCAATGAGCTTGACGCCTTGATAAGTTCCTTTCCTGAGGATGGCTCACCTCTCACAGTTCTGGGTGACTTTAACCTCCCCACGTCTACCTTTGACTCATTCCTCTCTGCCTCCTTCTTTCCACTCCTCTCCTCTTTTGACCTCACCCTCTCACCTTCCCCCCCTACTCACAAGGCAGGCAATACGCTTGACCTCATCTTTACTAGATGCTGTTCTTCCACTAATCTCATTGCAACTCCCCTCCAAATCTCCGACCACTACCTTGTATCCTTTTCCCTCTTGCTCTCATCCAACACTTCTCACTCTGCCCCTACTCGGATGGTATTGCGCCGTCCCAACCTTCGCTCTCTCTCTCCCGCTACTCTCTCCTCTTCCATCCTATCATCTCTTCCCTCTGCTCAAACCTTCTCCAACCTATCTCCTGATTCTGCCTCCTCAACCCTCCTCTCCTCCCTTTCTGCATCCTTTGATTTTCTCTGTCCCCTATCCTCCAGGCCGGCTCGGTCCTCCCCTCCTGCTCCGTGGCTCGACGACTCACTACGAGCTCACAGAACAAGGCTCCGGGCAGCCGAGCGGAAATGGAGGAAAACTCGCCTCCCTGCGGACCTGGCATCCTTTCACTCACTCCTCTCTACATTCTCCTCTTCTGTCTCTGCTGCTAAAGCCACTTTCTACCACTCTAAATTCCAAGCATCTGCCTCTAACCCTAGGAAGCTCTTTGCTACCTTCTCCTCCCTCCTGAATCCTCCTCCCCCTCCCCCCCCCCCTCCTCCCTCTCTGCGGATGACTTCGTCAACCATTTTGAAAAGAAGGTTGACGATATCCGATCCTCGTTTGCTAAGTCAAACAACACCGCTGGTCCTGCTCACACTGCCCTACCCTGTGCTTTGACCTCTTTCTCCCCTCTCTCTCCAGATGAAATCTCGCGTCTTGTGACGGCCGGCCGCCCAACAACCTGCCCACTTGACCCTATCCCCTCCTCTCTTCTCCAGACCATTTCCGGAGACCTTCTCCCCTTCCTCACCTCGCTCATCAACTCATCCTTGACCGCTGGCTACGTCCCTTCCGTCTTCAAGAGAGCGAGAGTTGCACCCCTTCTGAAAAAACCTACACTCGATCCCTCCGATGTCAACAACTACAGACCAGTATCCCTTCTTTCTTTTCTCTCCAAAACTCTTGAACGTGCCGTCCTTGGCCAGCTCTCCTGCTATCTCTCTCAGAATGACCTTCTTGATCCTAATCAGTCAGGTTTCAAGACTGGGCATTCAACTGAGACTGCTCTTCTCTGTGTCACGGAGGCTCTCCGCACTGCTAAAGCTAACTCTCTCTCCTCTGCTCTCATCCTTCTAGACCTATCTGCTGCCTTTGATACTGTGAACCATCAGATCCTCCTCTCCACCCTCTCCGAGTTGGGCATCTCCGGCGCGGCCCACGCTTGGATTGCGTCCTACCTGACAGGTCGCTCCTACCAGGTGGCGTGGCGAGAATCTGTCTCCGCACCATGCGCTCTCACCACTGGTGTCCCCCAGGGCTCTGTTCTAGGCCCTCTCCTATTCTCGCTATACACCAAGTCACTTGGCTCTGTCATATCCTCACATGGTCTCTCCTATCATTGCTATGCAGACGACACACAATTAATCTTCTCCTTTCCCCCTTCTGATAACCAGGCGGCGAATCGCATCTCTGCATGTCTGTCAGACATATCAGTGTGGATGACGGATCACCAGCTCAAGCTGAACCTCGGCAAGACGGAGCTGCTCTTCCTCCCGGGGAAGGACTGCCCGTTCCATGATCTCGCCATCACGGTTGACAACTCCCTTGTGTCCTCCTCCCAGAGTGCTAAGAACCTTGGCGTGATCCTGGACAACACCCTGTCGTTCTCCACTAACATCAAGGCGGTGACCCGATCCTGT
Organism: Salmo salar; assembly: GCF_965601325.2. Lineage (NCBI taxonomy): Eukaryota > Metazoa > Chordata > Actinopteri > Salmoniformes > Salmonidae > Salmo > Salmo salar. The sequence continues at coordinate 93,446,286 of NC_138303.1, forward strand.
AGGTTCATGCTCTACAACATTCGCAGAGTACGACCCTGCCTCACACAGGAAGCGGCGCAGGTCCTAATCCAGGCACTTGTCATCTCCCGTCTGGATTACTGCAACTCGCTGTTGGCTGGGCTCCCTGCCTGTGCCATTAAACCCCTACAACTCATCCAGAACGCCGCAGCCCGTCTGGTGTTCAACCTTCCCAAGTTCTCTCACGTCACCCCGCTCCTCCGCTCTCTCCACTGGCTTCCAGTTGAAGCTCGCATCCGCTACAAGACCATGGTGATTGCCTACGGAGCTGTGAAGGGAACGGCACCTCCATACCTTCAGGCTCTGATCAGGCCCTACACCCAAACAAGGGCACTGCGTTCATCCACCACTGGCCTGCTGGCCCCCCTACCTCTGAGGAACCACAGTTCCCGCTCAGCCCAGTCAAAACTGTTCGCTGCTCTGGCACCCCAATGGTGGAACAAGCTCCCTCACGACGCCAGGACAGCGGAGTCAATCACCACCTTCCGGAGACACCTGAAACCCCACCTCTTTAAGGAATACCTAGGATAGGATAAAGTAATCCTTCTAACCCCCCCCCCCCCCCCTTAAAAGATTTAGATAGATGCACTATTGTAAAGTGGTTGTTCCACTGGATATCATAAGGTGAATGCACCATTTTGTAAGTCGCTCTGGATAAGAGCGTCTGCTAAATGACTTAAATGTAAATGTAAATGTAATGTAAATGTATGGCATTAAGCCAAATAGTCCTACATTAGATAGCCTGATCCTTGTCAAACCCCATTCAAAAGGGTCGGCCTCTAGACTGTATGATGTGCTACAGGCCCACACAGAGGTATCCACAGACACTATTAAAAAGGCTTTGGAACAAGAACTTCGTTCAGAAATGACAGATGAGGACTGGGTAGAAGCTCTCAGGAATATAAACCACAGTTCAGTGAATGCCAGACACAACCTTGTTCAGTTTAAGGTGATACACAAGTTACATTACTCAAAAGTAAAACTGCATAAAATATTCCCGGACATCTCACCACTGTGTGAGAGGTGCAAGCAGGATGAGGGGACGTTGACCCACTTATTTTGGACATGTCCTAAGTTACATGCTTACTGGGCTCTCATTTTTGATTACTTATCTTCAATAGAGTTATAGCCCCAGACCCATTGATCGCTCTGTTTGGCACAGTTGATGGGAATAACCAGGAGGGAAAGGCTGTCTCTCTTTGTACTCTATAAGCCAAAAGGCTCATATTGCAATTTTGGAAATTGGAGACTGTACCTACCTTTGAAATGTGGTTACGGGATTTAGGGAATGTAATACATATGGAAAAGATTTGATACAATATCTCCAATAGAAGTCCAATGTTTTACAAAATATGGCAGCTGATACTGGATAAATGGTCTAGTCCCGCATTAACTGGGTTGATGATCTGCTGCTACTCTGTGCTGTACTCCACTCAATATTTATTTTTGGCTTAACTACACTGCTTGTAATGACTATATGCTGTCTTCTTATACATGTACCACCTAATAGGATTTTGTTTTATTTTACATATGTGTGAATTAAGGTTTGTTTTGTCCTCTAAAATTAGCCATCCCATTCAACAGTACAATGAATGTCAATGTCTGTAATGCTGTCTTTTAAAAAAAAATGTTTTATTGGAAAATAATAAACATATTATTTAAAAAAAATGTGGCTATAGAGTCAGCTACCATCCTCAGTAGCTTTCCATCTAAGTTTTCAATGCCAGGAGGTTTGTCATTATTGATCGATAACAATTTTTCCACCTCTCCCACACTAACTTTACAAAATTCCAACTTGCAATGCTTTTCTTTCATTATTTGTTTTTTTATGCATGAATACAATGGCTCAATGTTCGTTATTGGCATTTCCTGCCTAAGTTTGCCCACTTTGCCAATGAATAAATCATACAAATAATTGTCAACATCAAATGATTTTGTGATGAATAAGCCATATGATTCAATGAAAGATGGAGTTGAATTTGTCTTTCCGCAAATAATTTCATTTAAAGTACTCCAAAGTTTTTCCCCCCATCATTCTTTATATCATTGATCATGGCTTCATAATACAGTGTCTTCTTATTTTTGTTGAGTTTAGTCACATAATTTCTCAATTTGCAGTAAGTCAGCCAGTCAGATATGCAGCCAGACTTATTAGCCACTCCTTTTGCCCCGTCTCTTTCAACCATACAGTTTTAACATCCCTCATCAATCCATGGAGCCTTAACAGTTTTAACAATCATTTTTTTAACAGGTGCATGTTTATCAATAATTGAAAGAAGCAATTTCATAAATTCAAGTGCAGCGTCTGGTGCTCCTCATTAATTACATCAGACCAACAAATATTTTTAACACCATCCACATACTGTAAGAGTCACAGCTAAATCTTTTGTATGATCTCTTATACACTATTTTAGCCCCAGCTGTTGGAACTTTGGCTTTCCTGGATATATCCACTATATTGTTATCACTGCATCCCATGGGTACGGATACAGCTTTAGAACAAAGTTCTATAGTATTAGTAAAAATGTGATCGATACATGTGGATGATCTTGTTCCTGTAGTGTTTGTAAACACCCTGGTAGGTTGATTAATAACCTGAACCAGATTACAGGCACTGGTTACAGTAAGAAACTTCCTCTTGAGTGGACAGCTTGATAAAAACCAGTCAATATTCAGGTCCCCAAGAAAGTAGACATCTCTGTTTACATCACATACACTATCAAGCATTTCACACATATTATTTAGATACTGACTATTATCACTTGGTGGCCTATAGCGACACCCCAAAAGAAAAGGCTTTAGATGTGCCAAGAGAACCTTCAACCACAACACTTCAATAACACTTGACATGAGATCTTCTCTAAGCATTACAGGGATATATCTCTATATACAGCAACACCTCCCCCATACGCATTTATGTCTCTTCTGTAGATGTTATATCATTGTATTGCTACTGCTGTATCATCAAACTATTTATCTAAGTGAGTCTCAGAAATGGCTAATATATGAATGTTATCTGATGTTAGCAAGTTATTGAATTCATTATTTATGTGGGCTATTTTCAGCGCTTTCCTGGGAAGCTTATCAGAGATAGACATAATACTGAAAAGAGCAAACAAAGCAAGAGAGAAAAATATGTACATTCAGCTGTCCATTAATCAATTAATTTATATTTTTGTTCGTTTAAAAGATCCTTTACCTGTGATAAAGAGACACCACTGTCCTCAACAGTACTTCCGCCGGCTATGGTCTTTGTCATGGTAGCTAGCAAGGTAGATTACGCTGTTACTCCTCGCAGTTCCAGACAGGGCAGGTCACAGGGAAGATTGAAAACAACAAATAGCAGGGATCTAGACAGCCACAAAACCGGGACTATCCACGGTCTCAGCCACAATGGCTAACCGCGTCGCGGGCTGTGTTCAAGCCCTCAAGAAAACCCAGTTAGCTTGATATGCAGCTAGCTAGCTGCAACACATAGCTGAAATGCCAAATAGCTAATCAGACCTGTCCTTGATTGGCAGGATCACTGAACAGAGACTAGCAGTCCCAGCAACTGATGCCAACTGCGTCGCAGGATCCAAAGGGTTTGACTATTAAGGATGTAGGATCTTAATTTGATCACTCTTTTGTAGCTGAGAATTTTCCTGAACTGCAGGATATGCAGATGAGCTTCGGGATTTACATAAATTCTCTGAAAACCCGCACTAACACTAAATGTTCAAATCCTGTTGCTGCAGGATTATTTTACTGTGACAATATAGGTAAAATTAAGATCCTACATCTGTATACCACATTTACAGATTCATCTTCAGTATCCAATGTGGTGTTTGTCTGATCCATTTGCTTTCTAAAATCCACCTCAAGGGACAAGCTAATTTAATCATTTAATTAATGCAATAATTAAGTTTCGACTATGTCACTTTGACACTTATTATCAGTGTTTAAATGCATAATCAGTTCAGAAATTGGATTAGCAAGATGCCAGGTCCTGCTGTAATACTGACAGTATAAGCCATTCTACTCACATTACAAGTCAGTCATCCTGTCCCCTTGTTGTGTATTCCTCTCCACTAGTAGAGTCTAGATAAAGAATAATAATAACAACCTTGAGCTTCCTTCTACCTGGCTCTCCTGTTTGTCAGTCAGACTGGGAGTTTCTGAAGATGATTTTTAGTATTATTTCATCCAGTAGACATGTCAATTATTTCCCCTGTCTACATTTCAATTGCCAACTCTCCAATTCATCTAGATGCTCACATTTTGTTTAGTTTCTCAACGGAAAAGAGACAGCTCAAATTATTGACGAATTGAGATGAAAGGTGTAACAGCTTGCTGGCACCTCAGACAGCAAAATGAGTCTAACATTTTCCTCTGAATTTCCACAGGGCTGGGAAAGCCGGTTGGATTGCTGGAGGGACAAATGAGTCTGAGACAGTGGGAGGCCAGGAACCCTGCAACCCTGAGAAACCCTGTCCGTGACCCAGATGGGGGAAAGTACAAAGATTATGGCTACAACGCACAGCTGAGCAATCAAATCCCGCTGGATAGATCCATTCCCGACTACAGGCCGAAAAAGTAGGTCCTAAACCCTGCCCTCACAGCTTGAAAAACAAAAGATAACATTTGAGTTTAGGGCACTGATGTGACAGCTTCTCACTAAATTGTGTTGACAGGTGCAAGCTGATGACTTACCCAGATGACCTCCCTCAGATGACGGTGGTGTTCATCTTTGTAAACGAGGCCTTGTCTGTGATCCTACGGTCAGTCCACAGCCTGGTCAGTCACACACCTGCATACATCCTCAAGGAGATCATCCTGGTGGACGACAACAGTGACAGTGGTAACTCAAGGGCTTTTTCAGTGCTTGTGTGTGTGTGTATGTGTGTGTGGACGTGTTTAACTATACTTGTGGGGACCACAAGAATTGTAAACTAATAACAATTGGACCATCTGGGGAGATTTTGGTAGTCCCCACAAAGTCAAATGCTATTTCTAGTGGGTTTAGGGTTAAGGTTAGAATTAGTGTTAGGGTTAGAATTAGGTTTAGGGTTAGCAGCTAGGGTTAGTTTTAGGGTTAGGCGCTAGGTTTAGATTTAGGGTTAGGGTTAGGTTTTGGTGTTAAGGTTAGGGTTTGGGTTATGGTAATGTTTAGGGTTAGGGGTTAGGGAAAATAGTATTTGGAATGGGACTGAATTGTTTGTCCCCACAAGGTTAGTTATACAAGACTGTGTGTATGTGCGTGGGTGTGTGTGTGTGTGTGTGTGTGTGTGTGTGTAAGCGTGACAGAGAGTGAGAGAGACTTCCCTGAAATGATTGTTTTCTAGTTTTTGCTCCAACACTTGATTCTTTGTTTGTTTTTTTCAGTGGATCTAAAGCTGAACCTGGATCAGTATGTGAATAAGAATTATCCAGGCCTAGTGAAGATTGTCAGAAATAGCAGACGAGAGGGACTTATACGGGCCAGAATCCTTGGATGGAAAGCAGCCACTGCACCAGTTGTTGGCTTCTTTGACGCACATGTTGAGTTCAACACAGCATGGTGAGAAAGAGATTCTTATTTTCCCTCAGATTGAAAAGGAGTTTAAAATAATCTCATGCATTATCAATCAATCAGATGCAGATTCTTCCCAACACTGTGGTGCAACACTCATATGTCCTCCAATATGTAGCAACATACTGTACTATTATAAGCCTGGAATTCATTACACTGAGACCTGCTGATAGAGTTTGTGCGTTTGAGTCTTAAGACAGTCTGACAGAACAAGAGCACTCTTATTTGCATATCAGAGGTATTCCTTTCCTTCAGTAATGGAAAGACAAGGAGGTACAGTAGTCACTGCAATCCATCTTCACCACGCCACTTTGGAAAGAGCAATTCATTCATGAAAGGTTACACTAACTCTCAGAGGTTATCCCTATTTGTTCTAAAATGATATTGCAGCTCTAAAATGTAGACTCCTTGGCAGGTAGCCTAGTGGTTAGAGCGTTGGACTAGTAACTGAAAGGTTGCAAGATCAAATCCCCAAGCTGACAAGGTAAAAATCTGTCGTTCTGCACCTGAACAAGGCAGTTAACCCACTGTTCCTAGGCCGTCATTGAAAATAAGAATTTGTTCTTAACTGACTTGCCTAGTTAAATAAAATAAATTTGCACTCTTTGCTAATGTTATGACCACGTTGGAAAATTCTCTCTGATTGTATCAGTAAATTAGTTTTACACAGAACCATGTGTCCCATGTGAGGCCATCAGCCTGAGCGTTTCACTACAGCCGTAATACAGAGAACTGCTAGCTACATATATTAATATTGATTTAGTTTTGATCTCTGGAACAGGCGTGAAATGGGAAAGGAGGTGTCAAGTGAAGGGAAAAATGAGAAGTGCACCTCCCTCTGCTAGCAGTGAGACGTCAGGATGTTTTGATGATGATGAACTATTTGAACAGACTGCGGTGGTCCCGTTTCCCACCTGGGAACAGATGAGATGACAGAAACATGATTTACTGTCATGCTTTCCTTTCATGTCAGCACGTACACTACATCTACAGCAGGGGTACTCAAGTACTATTTGAAAAGGTCTGCCCTTACAAAAAAACACGTGAAATTTGCAGTTTCACATGTGAAAACTTGTCAAATTTGCAGTTTCACATGTAAAAATCAATCACGTGAAAATCGAATTTGCAGTTTCACATGTAAAAATCAATCACGTGAAAATCGAATTTGCAGTTTCACATATAGAATTGCAACTTCACATGTCAAAATCGTATTTTCAGTTTCACATGTGAAAATCTAGCTTTCACATGTGGAATTACAATTCACATGTGGTGGTGAAATAGTGCTATTCTCCTCACATGTGAAAAGGTGGTGTTAACATATTGCTATGGAATTGGAATTGCAAATTCTGTAATGTAATTCTGTAAAAAGGTAACTTAGCCTGCCTGAGTATAATAATAAAGTAAATAGGTAACTATAATAATAAAAAATTATTCATCATTTCTGAGCCGTCAATTCGGGGTGTTACTGCTGCAGGCTCACGCCTGTCTTCTTCATATGTTGGTCAGTGACCTTTGGAAGAAGCTCAGTGAAAAGAACAGAGAAGTTAGCGCTCAGTGTCTCCTTATTTATAAAATTAGCGCTGTCAGAGTTAATCAGTTAACTCGAGTTAACTTTTCGCAATTTTTGTGTAAAAAAAAAGATTTATTGCATTGTCTGAAAGTGTTCAAAATACCCTGAAAACATTCAAAATACATCATCTATACAGCTATGTCAAAACAAGTCGACTTTGAGGTTAAAGAAAGTTACCTGATTTTGCTAACCGTTACTTTGGACAAAATCAAAACAGCAATATTCTTGCAATGCTTTTTGTATAAAAAACCTTAAATTACAGCTACATTTGAGCGAATTATGAATTTGCGATTAATAGTGATTAATCACAGCAAATCCTACGATAAACTCAATTACGTTTTTGAATCGTTTGACAGCCCTAGCTGACATTAAAATGTAAAAATGCACATGTGAAAGTGTAGCAGACATGAGTCAGTCAAGTTGCTCATGGTCATGTGATGAGGTAGCCCAGCCTGCAACTTCAAAATGATTGTTGGCCCTCTTGGTGGAATGGTCAAGATGTTGACTTCTCCCGTGGTAGACTGGGTTCTAATCCCACCAGTTACAAAAGCACATGTGCAATTTATAATCTCACATGTGAAATGTTGGGAAACCACATGTCTGAGTCATGTGAAAGATTAACATGGGAAAAATCTATGTGAAATTTCACACTTGTCTGAAAATCACCTGTCTGACTCATGAACATTATACATAAAAAAAATAAAGATGTGATTTGTTTGCACGTGTCCATTTATCAGCACAGTAAGAAACCCCCAGTTTTAAAATGTTGCAGTTTTAAAGCTAATTTCCTGCAATTCTACACATTTTGCCATATCTTGTGTGTTGATATAATAACTGGCTGACTCAGCAAAATCAATGGGATCCCCTGGCAAGGCTCCTGGGCAATTAATCTGGCCAATGTGGCTATGATACATAGCCTACAAGATGAAGATAAGTTAGGCCTACCTATCTAACATGAGCTAGTTGATCACATGGACATTTCTGACAGGCTATAAATAGCTCTCTAAGGTCTGTCAGTGAATGACATAACAAGAGGGAAACTGCCCATGCCCTACCACATTGTGAAATTGCACCCTGTTCATGATACTATTAAAACACTCAACAGCAGTAAGTTGAAAGCCCGACTGAGTTCCTAAAAACATCCGTATTGACCCTGTTCTGGGTCTGGATCTGGACCACTTGTTGAGTATGGTTGATATTGTACAGTTACCAGTAAACATCTCAAGCTCCTGATATTACAACATTTATAGAGGTACAACATGTGACTAAAATGTGTCTCCTTTCCTCCTTTGATAGGGCAGAGCCAATCCTAACAAGAATCAGGGAGGATCGAACACGTATTATTCTGCCGTCGATCGACAACATCAAGCACAACACGTTTGAGGTGCAGCAGTATGCTAACGCGGCCCATGGCTACAACTGGGGCCTGTGGTGTATGTACATCATCCCCCCTCAGGCCTGGCTGGACACAGGAGATCAGACGGCCCCCATCAGGTATGGGAAAAATATATATCTTAGATATTATTGGAGGCTATAAGGGCACAAGGCGAGACCCAGATGCAGACACGGGAGGCAGATGGTTTGAGTCTTTGATATTTATTATGATCCAAAAAGGTAGGCAAGAGAATGGTTGAGGACAGGCAAAAGGTCAAAACCAGATCAGAGTCCAGGAGGTACAGAGTGGCAGACAGGATCGAGGTCAAGGCAGGCAGAATGGTCAGGCAGGCGAGTACAGAGTCCAGAAACAGGCCAGGGTCAAAACTGGGATGACTAGAGAAAGAGGATAGAAAAAGCAGGCGCACGGGAAAACCACGCTGGTTGACTTGAACATACATGACAAACTGGCACAGAGAGACAGGAAACACAGGGATAAATACACCGGGGGAAATAAGCAACACCTGGAGGGGGTGGAGACAATCACAAGGACAGTTGAAACAGATCAGTGCGTGACAGGGGGCAGGTGCTTTGGCAGCACTCTGGTGCAATACTCTGATGTATGTTGTTTTACTGTAAATGAGGGCTTGAAAAACATGTTCTTAAAATATACAATATTTTACAACAAATTTTTGTACTGGGTAGTTATACAAGATGTAATTTCTCCTGTTCAGGACCCCTGCCATGATTGGCTGCTCCTTTGTGGTGAACAGAGAATACTTTAGAGAGATTGGCCTTCTAGACTCAGGCATGGAGGTGTATGGAGGAGAGAACATTGAGTTGGGCATGAGGGTAAGTTTCTAAGTGGTACATGCTTAAACTAAGAACTGAGGAAAATGTTGTGTAAAGTAATCCGTTAGTTTAAGCTTGATAAGATGCAAACCCTGTGATCCATGATGTGTTTGCCTAGTACAAAGATATTATAGAGCAACAAAATCATTAGGTCTTTGTGACTGGAGAGTTTAAGTGTTTGTGTGCTGGAAGTCATGAATGAAGTTCAATTTAGCTCCATCACAGTAAAAAGGATGTGGGTGTGATTTCATTTGAACGTAACTACAGCAAATTATTCTATTGATTTTGGCCTCATTTTCATTTGAGTGATCCAAATATATTTCAAAATCATTAAAAGGGATCGGCTGCCATTATCTGAAGTATGATTCAGAACAAGTTCAGTTTTACTAGCAAACAGAATGGAAAAATCCATCCTATCATTGACCTGAGGAGGTCCAAAAATAACTTAATCCTGATAGTTTCCGGTGATTTGGCATCAATGTCTTGTTATTGAAACATATGGGGTTGTTCTGACTAATTTCTCTCCCTTCATGTTGCAATCATGTTTTCTGTGTGGCTCTGCTGAGATCATTAAGTAGTCATTAGGCTCTAAGCATACAGGGAGACCAGTTGGCATGAATATGGATGAAAGCTATCCTGCACCGTGGCACCTGGTATTCTGCTGAATAACAAAAACATGCCCTTTTAGTGCACCAAAAACATTTGTGTCAAGTGATTTGTGAATTCTTTATTTCACAAAAGGTCTGTACCCATTTGGATTCCTTTACTCTGTAATAATATTACTGAGATAGTTTAAATGTTTTTGGGAGTGGACTATTTTGGTTTGTAGACAGTCAAAAAGTCTGCAGTGACATTGGTGTGGAAGTTGTGTCCCAGTGTGAGAATTGAATGTGATCCAGAACTCTGCAGTCACCTACCAGCGTCCCACTGGCACACAGGCTGGTGCGTTGGCATATTTTACACTTCATTGCCCCAGACATGATCGTTATGATGTGAGAGGCAGTGTGTGGGAAACGAGAGGACACACAGGAGACAGCAGGAGAGAGATGGATGTGGAGAGAGGGAGGGGTACGGAGAGGAGGAGAAGAGCCCATGTTTGCACCTATTACTGTCAGCGGGGAATAAAATTCAAAAAATGTGGTCCAGGTAGAAGAGACAGTGGGAGTGGAAGAGGGAGACGGCACAACAATAGAAACTCAATGAGAGAAAGTTGATTGTATCAAAAGAGATTTAAGCCATATAATACTATTGTGAGGTACCTCTCAGTGCTGTGCTCACAGCGCTGGAGTATGGAGAGGTACTCTAAAAAACAACTCTCTGTGCTGTGCTCACAGCGCTGGAGTATGGAGAGGTACTCTAAAAAACAACTCTCTGTGCTGTGCTCACAGCGCTGGAGTATGGAGATGTACTCTAAAAAACAACTCTGTGCTGTGCTCACAGCGCTGGAGTATGGAGAGGTACTCTAAAAAACAACTCTGTGCTGTGCTCACAGCGCTGGAGTATGGAGAGGTACTCTAAAAAACAACTCTGTGCTGTGCTCACAGCGCTGGAGTATGGAGAGGTACTCTAAAAAACAACTCTGTGCTGTGCTCACAGCGCTGGAGTATGGAGAGGTACTCTAAAAAACAACTCTGTGCTGTGCTCACAGCGCTGGAGTATGGAGATGTACTCTAAAAAACAACTCTGTGCTGTGCTCACAGCGCTGGAGTATGGAGAGGTACTCTAAAAAACAACTCTGTGCTGTGCTCACAGCGCTGGAGTATGGAGATGTACTCTAAAAACAACTCTCTGGCAACACCACCAGCACAGTATAATAATACACACAATGAAGTGACCCTTTGTCTGAAAAATGTCCAAGCAATTCAGCAACTAGGCAATTGCTGATTGTTAACAGCTCTCCATGTGCCTGTGGGCAATTGCCTCTGCAACTCTCTCAACAAGATTCATTTTTAGAATACAAAACTATATAGCTATTGTGCTCAGGGCAGGTTTTGGTCTTTCTTTCTTTCTTTCTTTCTTTCTTTCTTTCCTTTCTTTCTTTCTTTCTTTCTTTCTTTCTTTCTTTCTTTCTTTCTTTCTTTTTCTTTCTTGAACTGTCTATGTTATTGCTTAGGTATGGCAGTGCGGAGGGAGTATGGAGGTTTTACCTTGTGCTCGGGTGGCACACATTGAACGCACCAAGAAACCCTACAACAACGACATTGATTACTATGCCAAGCGCAATGCCTTGAGGGCAGCCGAGGTATGGATGGATGACTACAAATCCCATGTATACATGGCCTGGAATATCCCCATCAATGTGAGTCTAGTGTAGTTCCCTAAGGGAACAATATTTTACAGCTCAATTGCATCTACTAACTTCTGATCTTAATTGGTCATTGTTTTTGGTGCTGTGAATTGTTTTCTAACAAATCAGAACCCTGGGGTTGATTTTGGAGATGTTTCTGAGAGAATTGCCTTGAGGAAGAAATTGCAATGTCGCAGTTTCCAGTGGTATTTGCAGAATGTGTATCCAGAGATGCGAGTGTACAACGACACCATCACCTACGGCGAGGTGCGGAACAGCAAGGCCAGTGGCTATTGCTTAGACCAAGGACCAGATGATGACAACAGTCCAATTCTCTACCCGTGCCACGGCATGACATCTCAGGTCAGGGGATCTTCTGCTGTTTAACTTAAAACATTTTTTACATTTTTTTTAACTGTGACACAGGTAGGGTATATCCCAGGATTTTTCCTGTTTAAATATAGCTGGAGAAAATATGATCTTCTGGCTTTCTCTTACACAAGCGCTTACATTAGAAAACATAAATCACTTCCCCATACACCCTGCCCCCTCACACAAAACCACAATACATCATCCATCCCTGCACTTTTGCTTTCAAGCCCTTCCATTGTTCATCTCACAGTGGTTGTTTGTGATGTTATCTAGCTTGCTTTAGCATGGTATTTCTGTGATTTCCAAATGAATATGCTTGACACAAGCCAATTATACACTGTAAGGTTAGGCTATCCCTCTACTCAGAATAGTGCAGCAGCACCTGTGATGGGCTCTAACATCCTCTCTGGCATCTAGTTTCCTGAGTGTTGTTCACTATGAATAATTAAACCCTGGCTTTTGTAATCAACTGTGCCCTTCACTGTGAATGGATTGAAGCTAACTTTTGGCTTATGAAATTAAATATTAGGAGCTGTGTGAAATTAACTCGGCAGATAGGATCACTGGGTGTCATTTATCAAACATGCACTCAAACAAAGGTATGTGTGGTCCATTAAACTCATAAACAATTGAGCTTTCACCAGCATGGAACATACAGTCAACACCATATATACTGTGCATTCGGAAAGTATTCAGACCCCTTGACTTTTTCCACATTTTGTTACGTTACAGCCTTATTCTAAAATGTATTAAATAAACCCCCCCCCATCAATCTACACACAACACCCCATAATGACAAAGTGAAAACAGGTTTTTAGAAATGTTTGCAAAAAACGGAAATACCTTATTTACATAATTATTCAGACCCTGTCTGGTGGACAAGGGAGGAGGGCGGACGCCAAGTCTATGTGAGGGAATGTCAAGCTCATCACAGAGGCTTTGGGACTTTACTCAGGTAAAACTCGAATGTCTTGGCTTGTGGGGAAACAAGGAATCCTGCTATGAGGATCTGCTATGAAACTCGAAATTGAGCTCAGGTGCATCCTGTTTCCATTGATCATCCTTGAGATGTTTCTACAACTTGATTGGAGTCTACCTGTGGTAAATTCAATTAATCAGACATAATTTGAAAAGGCACACACCTGTCTATATAAGGTCCCACAGGTCCCACAAAAACCAAGCCATAGGGTCGAAGGAATTGTCCGTAGAGCTCCGAGACAGGATTCTGTTGAGGCTCAGATTCAAATCAAATCCAAAATACTGGAGTATAATTTTGCTTCACTGTCCAAATACATATGGTGTTGATACATGCACACATCCCTGTGATACCAAGGATACATTATCATTAGCTATTATTTCAGCCAATTACGCAGCAAAAATTTCAAGAGGCACTATTACTTACCTTTGTTTGTACTCAATGCGTCAAGAAAGATCTTTCTCATGAGACAGCTCAAGTATTATGTACACAATAACATGTACCACTTCTATGTACAGATGTATTAGAAACGTTTTGTAGTGTCCAACGACTATATGGGTGCTTGCATAGGAAGAATTTGTGTAAAACCTTTCATATTGACGTTTACCTGCCATTGACGTGATTTTTTTTTAGCTGGCCCGTTACACCTCAGCGGGGCTTCTGCAGCTTGGTCCCCTGGGCTCCACTACGTTCCTGCCCAACACCAAGTGTCTGGTGGATGAGGGACGAGGGCGGACGCCAAGTCTAAATAAATGTGAGGGAATGTCACGCTCATCACAGAGGCTTTGGGACTTTACTCAGGTAAAAAATGTCATGGCTTGTGGGGAAACAAGGAATCCTGCCTGCCAAATCTATATTGCTTGTTAATACTGCAATAATAATCACAGCTTGTTCCTCTTCCCTCTGTAGAATGGCCCAATAATCAGCAGAGACACTGGTCGTTGTTTGGAAGTAGAGATGTCTAGAGAGGCCAGCTTCGGCCTGCGCCTGGTGGTCCAGAGGTGCTCTGGTCAGAGGTGGACTATTAGGAACTGGATCAAACCTCCACGACACTGAGGGCGGTCTCATACTCAAAAAGGAGGTACACCATGTACAGGCCAGCTGATGTCTACAAAGGGACATGGGACCCTTAACTTGTATCACTTGTACTATCCTCTTCACAAAGATTGTGTTCCTTTGGATTGAGGCTATAGACTCTGTTGTCTGCTCCTGGAAAGGTCAAGGAATTTCAAAAGCATCTTAACACCAACCTTCAACATCTCAAGCACCTCAAGACCAAGTCATCACAAAGTATGGAGGATACATATCCCTACGAAGAACCATAGAATGTACCATATCCACTACAAAGATTGTCTAAGACAATGAGATTTGTGGTCTGTGATACTGAAGGATTTAGTATAAACGAACTGGCATCTCTTCACAAACCTGCACAGTAAAATCAATGGTGTACATTTAACTCTGAAACGTAAAATGTACACTATTTTCAGTAAACATATGAGTCCCACTGAACTGGTGTGCAATTAACACGTTTGAAAGTGTTAAAGATTTAACACTGTTGCAGTGCTCCACATTCAACTCTTAAAGTGTTCAAATGAACTTGATTGTGGTGTTTGCATAGCGCTATTGTAGAAAAATACGCAACACCTACAGTGTAAAACATAACACTTGGTTTAGAGCAGGGCTCTCCAGCCCTGTTCCTGGACAGCTACCGTCCTCCCGATTTTTGCGCCAACCCTAATCTGGTGCACCTGATTCTAATAATTAGCTGGTTGATAAGATGAATCAGGTTAATTACAACTGGGGTTGGAGCGAAAACCTACAGGAGGCTAGCTCTCCAGGAACAGGTTTAGAGAGCCCTGATTTAGAATAAACTGGACTCCCTTTGCTTAGTGCTGATGCTGTTACACTTTCTCAGTGTAAGAAATGAACAACTGTAGAGTTACAGTATATCATTTTCGGGTTTTAACACTGTTTGGTGTAAAGCCTCATTTGCATATTTCTTTGAGTGAATTGTAGAGTTACTACCCATGACTGTATTTGTTAGTGATTTGTTAGGTTATTGAATTCTTTAATTTTAAAGGCATGTGGCTTTCACCAAGTGAGTACCTAGGCAAATGCTATCATACACATTTTACTCTATGACAATACAATTCATACAGTGAGCTCTAAAAGTATTGGGACAGTGGTAAATATGTTGTTATTTTGGCTCTGTACTTCAGCACTTTGGATTTTAAATGATACAATGACTATAAGGTTAAAGTGCATACTGTCAGCTTTAATTTTATACTATTTGGATGCATTTGCTGTTTGTTTGGGTTGTGTTTAAGATGATTTTGTGCCCAATAGAAATGAATGGTAAATAGTGTATTGTGTCATTTTGGAGTCTTTTATTGTAAATAAGAGTGGTGTTGTAGTACTCAAGACAGTCCGGTTTCGGGACCACATATTGAGTGTCTCAGTCTTGTCTCGGTGTCGGATACATTTGTACTCGGTCTTGACTCGGTCTTGGACAGTGAGGACTCCTAATTTCTTCCCGATGCCAACCGAGACCAGCGGATTAAAAAGCTTCCATTCAGCCAGTGCATAAAACCGCTTTGTCAGGCCAAATATATACACTTCTTTCTTGAAACACTAATACAGTGCCTTGCAAAAGTATTTGTCCCTTGGCGTTTTTCCTATTTTGTTGCATTACAACCTGTAATTTGAATGGATTTTTATTTGGATTTCATGTAATGGACATACACAAAATAGTCCAAATTGGTCAAGTGAAATGAAAAAAACTACAAAAAAAAGTTGGAAAAGAATTAAATAAAAAGAAAAAACGGAAAACTGGTGTGTGCATTTGTATTCACCCCCTTTGCTATGAAGCCTCTAAATAAGATCTGGTGCAACCAATTACCTTCAGAAGGTACACAATTAGTTAAATAAAGTCCACCTGTGTGCAATCTAAGTGTCACATGATCTGTCACATGATCTTAGTGTGAATATATACACTGCTCAAAAAAATAAAGGGAACACAAACAACACAATGTAACTCCAAGTCAATCACACTTCTGTGAAATCAAACTGTCCACTTAGGAAGCAACACTGATTGACAATACATTTCACATGCTGTTGTGCAAATGGAATAGACAACAGGTGGAAATTATAGGCAATTAGCAAGACACCCCCAATAAAGGAGTGGTTCTGCAGGTGGGGACCACAGACCACTTCTCAGTTCCTATGCTTCCTGGCTGATGTTTTGGTCACTTTTGAATGCTGGCGGTGCTTTCACTCTAGTGGTAGCATGAGACGGAGTCTACAACCCACACAAGTGGCTCAGGTAGTGCAGCTCATCCAGGATGGTACATCAATGCGAGCTGTGGCAAGAAGGTTTGCTGTGTCTGTCAGCGTAGTGTCCAGAGCATGGAGGCGCTACCAGGAGACAGGCCAGTACATCAGGAGACGTGGAGGAGGCCAACAACCCAGCAGCAGGACCGCTACCTCCGCCTTTGTGCAAGGAGGAGCAGGAGAAGCACTGCCAGAGCCCTGCAAAATGACCTCCAGCAGGCCACAAATGTGCATGTGTCTGCTCGAACGGTCAGAAACAGGCTCCATGAGGGTGGTATGAGGGCCCGACGTCCACAGGTGGGGGTTGTGCTTACAGCCCAACACCGTGCAGGACGTTTGGCATTTGCCAGAGAACACCAAGATTGGCAAATTTGCCACTGGCGCCCTGTGCTCTTCACAGATGAAAGCAAGTTCACACTGAGCACGTGACAGACGTGACAGAGTCTGGAGACGCCGTGGAGAACGTTCTGCTGCCTGCAACATCCTCCAGCATGACCGGTTTGGCGGTGGGTCAGTCATGGTGTGGGGTGGCATTTCTTTGGGGGGCCGCACAGCCCTCCATGTGCTCGCCAGAGGTAGCCTGACTGCCATTAGGTACCGAGATGAGATCCTCAGACCCCTTGTGAGACCATATGCTGGTGCGGTTGGCCCTGGGTTCCTCCTAATGCAAGACAATGCTAGACCTCATGTGGCTGGAGTGTGTCAGCAGTTCCTGCAAGAGGAAGGCATTGATGCTATGGACTGGCCCGCCCGTTCCCCAGACCTGAATCCAATTGAGCACATCTGGGACATCATGTCTCGCTCCATCCACCAACGCCACGTTGCACCACAGACTGTCCAGGAGTTGGCGGATGCTTTAGTCCAGGTCTGGGAGGAGATCCCTCAGGAGACCATCCGCCACCTCATCAGGAGCATGCCCAGGCGTTGTAGGGAGGTCATACAGGCACGTGGAGGCCACACACACTACTGAGCCTCATTTTGACTTGTTTTAAGGACATTACATCAAAGTTGGATCAGCCTGTAGTGTGGTTTTCCACTTTAATTTTGAGTGTGACTCCAAATCCAGACCTCCATGGGTTGATACATTGGATTTCCATTGATTATTTTTGTGTGATTTTGTTGTCAGCACATTCAACTATGTAAAGAAAAAAGTATTTAATAAGATTATTTCTTTCATTCAGATCTAGGATGTGTTGTTTAAGTGTTCCCTTTATTTTTTTGAGCAGTATATATATATATATATATATATATATATATACCTGATATGAAAGGCCCCAGAGTCTGCAACACCCCTAAGCAAGTGGCACCATGAAGACCAAGGAGCTCTCCAAACAGGTCAGGGACAAAGTTGTGGAGAAGTACAGATCAGGGTTGGGTTATAAAAAAATATCTGAAACTTTGAACATCCCACGAAGCACTATTAAATCCATCATTAAAAAATGGAAAGAATATGGCACCACAGCAAACCTGCCAAGAAAGGGCCGCCCACCAAAACTCACAGACCAGGCAAGAAGGGCATTAATCAGAGAGGCAAAAAAGAGACCAAAGATAACCCAGAAGGAGCTGCAAAGCTCCAAGGTGGAGATTGGAGTATCTGTCCATAGGACCACTATAAGCCATACACTCCACAGAGCTGGGCTTTACGGAAGAGTGGCCAGAAAAAAGCCTTTGCTTAAAGAAAAGAATAAGCAAACACATTTGGTGTTCGCCAAAAGGCATGTGGGATTTTCCCCAAACATATGGAAGAAGGTACTCTGGTCAAAAGAGACAAAAAATATGCTTTTGGCCATCAAGGAAAACGCTATATCTGGTGCAAACCCAACACCTCTCATCACCCCAAGAACACCATCCCCACAGTGAAGCATGGTGGTGGCAGCATCATGCAGTAGGGATGTTTTTCCATCGGTAGGGATTGGGAAACTGGTCAGAATTGAAGGAATGATGGATGTCGCTAAATACAGGGAAATTCTTGAGGGAAACCTGTTTCAGTCTCCCAGAGATTTCCAGCAGGACAATGACCCTAAGCATACTGCTAAAGCAACACTCGAGGGGTTTAAGGGGAAACATTTAAATGTCTTGGAATGGCCTAGTCAAAGCTCAGACCTCAATCCAATTGAGAATCTGTGGTATGACTTAAAGATTGGAACCTATCCAACTTGAAGGAGCTGGAACAGTTTTGCCTTGACGAATGGGCAGAAATCCCAGTGGCTAGATGTGCCAAGCTTATAGAGACATACCCCAAGAGAGAGTTGCAGCTGTAATTGTTGCAAAAGGTGGCTCTACAAAGTAATGACTTTTGGGTGAATAGTTATGCACGCTGAAGTTATTTCTTGTTTGTTTCACAATAAAAAATATTTAGCATCTTCAAAGTGGTAGGCATGTTGTGTAAATCAATCGATACAAATCCCCCCAAAAATCTATTTTAATTCCAGGTTGTAAGGCAACAAAATAGGAAAAATGCCAAGGGGGTGAATACTTTCGCAAGCCACTGTACAATATCTTAGCAGCCTTTATATCTATTATAGACATTTTTGCACAGTGGCAAACATATAGGCCTTCAGTGTGTGACAGGTTTGTGATTCTGAAAGGACAGCAACCGTAATACTAGCTCACTCATGTATGAGAGTCCACTTTTTGTAAAACCAAATGGGCCAATGGTGTAGTGGATGGTATACGCAGGTACAAACTGTACACCCACATTTTTTCAGTGAGTATTGCCTATACTCACTTCTTACGCTTCAAACACACCGACAGCATCATTACGCAAAATAGTACGCAGCATCATCTGGATATATATCCAACAAAAGTTAAACATTCACCTTTTCTGTCAAGCTGTCAATGCGTACAGTTTGACGCATACGTTTGATAAATCCAACATATGCACCACACCAAATGCACTGCAACTGCCTCTGCAACGCAATGCTGCAAGGCAAACGCAGCGTTTCATTGGAAATTAATGTAATTCTGGTGTACCAAAATGCAATGATGCTGTCAGTGTGTTCAAAGTGGTACGCTTCGAACACACAGAAAGCGACATTGTGCAAAATAGTATGCAGCATCATCTGGATATGTGTGCAACAAAAGTTCAACATTCACTTTCTGCTACCATTTCTGTCAAGCCATCTACGCATACAGTTTGACGCATACGTTCGATAAATCCAATTTATGCATCACACCGAAGGCATTCTGGTGTACCAAAATGCAACGACGCTGTCAGTGTGTTCGAAGCACTAATCACTACTGATGCGTTTCAAAGTAGTGTAGTGGAGGCATACGTCAGTAGCCAGTAGGGTACGAAAAACATTTCAATTCATGATATCTACCAGTAAATGCTAACTAAGACGACAATGGGTATGCAAAACAGGTTTTAAAAAGTCCAGAGTTTTGGTTACTAGGCTATTTGCGATGCACAATTGTCATCATGTTCTGTTTGCATCAGGGGCGTAGACATGGATGGGCCTGGGTGGACAGAGGCCCACCCACTGGGAAGCCATGCACTGAGAAGCCCACCCAATCAGATTGATGTGGTTTAAGCGTTGTTGTAAAAAAAAAGGTGTGGTTTTGAGAGTGAAAACCTAAAATATCTATAGAAAACTCATAAAAAAACAGGAAAACATTTTTCATACAGGGATCCTTTCCTTTACTGGGTAGGCATACACATACTAAAATACAGTAGAATACAGTATATACATATGCAATGAGTAAAGCAGTATGTAAACATTATAAAAGTGACTAGGTGTTCCATTATTAAAGTGACCAGTGATTCCATGTCTATGTATATAGGGCAGCAGCCTCTAAGGTGCAGGTTTGAGTAACTGGGTGGTAGCCGGTTTGTGATTGCTATTTAACAGTCTGATGGCCTTGAGATGGAAGCTGTTTTTCAGTCTCTTGGTCCCAGCTTTGATGCACCGGTACTGACCTCGCCTTCTGGATGATAGTGGGGTGAACAGGCCGTGGCTCGGTTGTTTGATGTCCTTTATGATCTTTTTGGCCTTCCTGCAGATTGCACCACCTTCTGGAGAACCCTGCGGTTGCGGGTGGTGCACTTGGTGTACCAGGCGGTGATACAGGATGCTTTCAGTTGTGCATCTGTAAAAGTTTGTGAGGGTCTTCGTGGCCAAGCCGAATTTCTTCAGCCTCCTGAGGTTGAAGAGGCGCTGTTGCGCCTTCTTCACCACACTGTCTGTGTGGGTGGACCATTTCAGTTGGTCAGTGATGTGTACTCCGTGGAACTTGAAGCTTTTCACCTTCTCCAATGTGGTCCCGTCGATGTGGATAGGGGGGTGCTCCCTCTGCTGTCTCCTGAAGTCCATGATCAGCTCCTTTGTTTTGTTGATGTTGAGGGAGAGGTTATTTTCCTGGCACCACTCCGCCAGGGCCCCCAACTCCTTGCTGTAGGCTGTCTCATCATTGTTGGTAATCAGGCCTACTACTGTTGTGTCGTCTGCAATGTTGATGATTGAGTTGGAGGTGTGCGTGGCCACGCAGTCATGGGTGAACAGGGAATACAGGAGGGTGCTGAGCACACACCATTGTGGAGCCCCTGTGTTGAGGATCAGCGTAGTGGAGGTGTTGTTTCCTACCTTCACCACCTGGGGTCGGCCCGTCAGGAAGTCCAGGACCCAGTTGCACAGGGCGGTGTTCAGACCCAGGGCCCCGAGCTTACTGATGAGCTTGGAGGGTACTATGGTGTTGAAGGCTGAGCTATAGTCAATGAACAGCATTCTTACATAAGTTTCCTCTTGTCCAGATGGAATAAGGCAGTGTGCAGTGCGATGGCGATTGCATCGTCTGTGGACATATTGGGGCAGTATGCAAATGTAAGTGGGTCTAGGGTGTCAGGTAAGGTGGAGGCGATATGATCCTTGACTAGCCTCTCAAAGCACTTCATGATGACTGAAGTAAGTGCTATGGGGCGATAGTCATTTAGTTCAGTTACCTTTGCTTTCTTGTGTATTGGAACAATGGTGGACATCTTGAAGCAAGTGGAGACAGCAGACTGGGATAGGGAGAGATTGAATATGTCCGTGAACACTCCAGCCAGCTGGTCTGCGCATGCTCTGAGGATGCGGATAGGGAAGCCGTCTGGGCTGGCAGCCTTACGAGGGTTAACACGCTTAAATATTTGACTTACTTCGGCCATGGAGAATGAGAGCCCACAGTCCTTGGGAGCGGGCCGTGTTGGTGGCACTGTTTTATCCTCAAAGTGGGCGAAGGTGTTTAGCTTGTCCGAGAGCAAGACGTCGATGTCCACAACGTGACTGGTTTTCCCTTTGTAATCCGTGATTGTCTGTAGACCCTGCCACATACGTCTCGATAAACAGTCCATAATAAGCCAGTAGGTCCCAATCATAAGAATACAAAAACACAACCATTAAGCATTTCCCAATCGAAATGTACAACTATTACTTCCCGTTACAAAAGCATTTCAAAATTATAATCATGGTCTGGAATTGGACTCGCATTTTTCTGGTTTCGGTTTTGACTCGGTCTCGGAACCCTTGGCCCCCTCCAGGTCTGGACTCAGTCTCGCCCCCCCTCCGTTCTTGGTCTTGACTCGATCTCACTTTAGGTTGTCTCGAACACAACACTGGTAAATAAGAATTGAGTGTTTCTAAACATTTCTACATTAATGTGGATGCTACCATGATTATGGACAATCCTGAATGAGTCGTGAATAATGGTGAGTGAGAAAGTTACAGAGGCATAAATATCATACCAAATACTAAACTTTTGACTACTTTAATACCATAATTGAATTTGTCCCAATACTTTTGGTCCCCTAAAATGGGGGACTATGTACAAAAAGTGCTGTAATTTCTCAATGGTCCACCCGATATGGATAAAAATTGGTTTTGTACACCAGCTTCAAAGCTGAAAATACAAGATTTTTGGTTATGGAACATATATTTCACAGAGGTTTAGATGGCACAATGATTATTTACACTATACTTGCTTGTTTTTTCACATAAATTCAAATCAAGCAAACTATTAGAATTTTTTGCAACCAGGATTTCTGCATAGTGCATCTTTAAACTCGTACAACTATTTCAGTATCGGGAGCAATAAATCTAACTAACTGATTGGATTAGTTTAGAAAATATATGTAATTTATCTTTGTGTAGCATAAGATTAATCAATCAAGGGCCTCCCGAGTGGCGCAGCAGTCTAAGACACTGCATTGCATTGTAAGCTATGTTGCTACAAATGCTGGTTCGATACCCACCTGTGTTTCAGCCGGCCGCAACAGGGAGACCCATGAGGCGGCGCACATTGGCCCAGCGTCGTCCGGGTTAGGGGAGGGTTTGGCCGGCCGGCATGTCCTTGTCCCGTCACACTGTAGCGACTCCTGTGGCGGGCCGGGCACATGCACGCTGACACGGTCGCCAGGTGTACGGTGTTTCCTCCGACACATGGGTGCGGCTGGCTTCCGGGTTAAGCATGCATTGTGTCAAGAAGCAGTGCGGCTTGGCGGTGTTGTGTTTCGGATGACACACGGCTGTCGACCTTCGCCTCTCCTGAGGCCGTGCGGGAGTTGCAGCAATGCGACAAGACTGTGATTACCAATTGGATAATAAAAAATTATCAATCATTGCAAAAACACAGATATTAAAAACAATCCTAAAAAATATACCTGTAATAGAGCAAGGTGGGAAATGGTTTTTATGGGACTGTTTTACTCTCCACAGTAAAACAGTAAAACAATAACCCAGGTTATTAACATCACTGAGTGTTAATTTCACCTTTACAGAGTGAATTTAACTCCTGAGTAAACACTAGATGTGTTACACTGAAAAAGCTACGCTGGCCAATTTGCCGTGTGTTCATTTATCTGTGTGTGTTTTGTTTTGATTCGTATCACATCATAATTTCTGAACACAATGATGGAGACCTCAATTGTTTCAAATCCATAGACAAGAGGAAAAAGTGATGAAACATTTTTCTGACATGTTTGTGTTCCTTCCTGACGAGTGATTTTGTATGAGAGCTACATTTTAGACTATTGTTTTTCATGAAAAGTGTTGGTTTCCCACCTCCAGAGCTGGTTCCACATTCATTTATGCACAGGGCTGACCTTGAGTTTCCAGGCTCTCTGATTATATTTTAGATGTAAGTGTTTCAATCTGGCAGCATGTGAATATGCTCTGCAATCTCTGTGATCCAGCACAGGGGAGGCATGATGAGATGTGTCATGTCAGATGATGTTTCATTACTCCAACTGTCATTTTCCACCATCTGTACATCAGAGGAGATTCAGTCCTGAGCTATCAAATTAAACATTTCTAATCACTATTGGGGTCTGTTTCATAAAAGTCTTGGTCCCTGAGTCCTATATCCAGCGAGACCTATCACCAACAACTCTGAAAGTACTAATGGCATAAATGCTGCATGTACAGGCCAGACTTTGCATTTAAAGTTAACTGATTTAAGTGAATGGTGCTACAAGGCAAAGTCTTATCTCTTTATATGAGAGGGGCTGCTCGTGTGTCCAAATCTGAACAGGTCTGGATGTGATGCGGGGGAGTAAAAGTGGGGTCAGAAATGGAAAGGTTGATTGTGACTGACAGGCTATCGACAGAGAGCTCAATCAAACAGAGTGCTGTTGTAATTGCTTTTAGCACTTGAGTGTGATGGAGAGGGGCTGAGATTGTGAAAGGGCTCTTTATGGTTTCTGGATAGGCCATGTCTTTCCACTTGTGACAGTCACCTCTAGTTATTTGGACTTTACAGTAAGAGCAGGCCTCCATACAGAGACACAAGTGCATTCACACATACCCACACAAAGCTGCACCCACCCACATGCATAAATTGATTCATGAAAATATACACAATTTCATGCTTGACATTGAAGATACCTGGTACCACCTGCTAATTTCCCCTGAAGAATCTGGTTATGCCATGACAGGTTTTTGCTGTTTGGTATTCACTACTATTGAAATGGAGCATGTGCAACCTGTGCAAAAACTATTTCAGGTTTAAAATGTTTTTCTACAGATGTAGGATCGTAAATTGAACAAGTTTGCTACAGCAGGAAAAAAATCCTGCATCAATATGAAATGTGAATTATTATGTGGATTATAATTAATGGACATTTTTGTGGGGGTTGATACATTTTGTGGACAATTAAGTGGAAAATGAAGTGGAAATGACAAACTTTAGAAGCCTTTTTAAACCTGAAATACACTACACGTTTTACATTTCCTGCATCTGTAGCTCTACAGTGCCTTAAAACGAGGGTAGAGCGAAAATGATATGTTAATGAAAGCATGAGTATCATGAGACACAGAGGGTGATAGCTGGGCTTTAATCTTGCGTAGAGGAATGAAAGCTGCCTCAGACCGAAGACTAATCACTTGTTCCCTACTGGGAGATAAGCCGTTACAATAAGCAATCCCTCATCATGCTATGCTGGAAGATACGGATGGGCCTCCACTTCCACTCTGTGATGAAGGGGCGACAGGTAGCCTAGAGGTTAGGGCATTAGGCCAGTAACTGAAAGGTCGCTAGTTCAAATCCCAGAGCTGACAGGGTGAAAATGTGCCCTTGAGCAAAGCACTTAACCCTAACTGCTCTAGGGTCGCCGTTGATAGTGGCCAGCCATGACCCCCACTATCCAAGGTGGCAGAATAGAATGCTGGAATATAAAATGTAGAATTAAACTGGCAGTGGATATCTTTACACTATGATAAAAGCAAGCACAGTTCCCTTTTACACTCCTCAGTATCTGTTGTGCTGCTGTGCCATGTTTTTCCAGAAACTATATATTTCAGTAAGAAACATAAACAGCCAAAGTCTACAAAAGATAAATGTTATCTTAAATGTTAAAAGTGATAAATGTTACAAGTGGTTTTGTTGGAGCAGTTAGCGATAACTCTGCGAAAGCACTTCACCTCTGAGGTAAGTCCTACTATTGATGTATTGATGTCCAAACCCTGGAATCATTGCCCATAGGAGGATGATGGGGCACGGCTTGGGTGAACCTGCTAGGAGGCTGGAGCAGGCTTATCAGAGCCCAGCAGGCAGTGTTAGCAGGTACAGGGGAGAGGATTTCTGACCTGATACCCAGAGTACTGTGGCACACCGCCACTTGGCCACAGCCTGTCAGCACAGCCTGGAGCCACATCTAAAAGCCCCTCCAGCTATTTGAGCCCAATCTGTCTGTGTGTGTGTGTGTGTGTGTGTGTGTGTGTGTGTGTGTGTGTGTGTGTGTGTGTGTGTGTGTGTGTGTGTGTGTGTGTGTGTGTGTGTGTGTGTGTGTGTGTGTGTGTGTGTGTATAATTAAGAGATTTTGCATCTTTATAAGTTACTCTGCTAATACATTTTGAATAACTGAATAATTTAAAAAACAACATTTCCAAAAGTTTCTGGAACAGTATATGGATTTACTACAATGCAAATGCAATAACTTTGTCAAGTAGGATGCCACAGTATGTGCAATACTAGAGGGTGAAAGTTTATTATAAACTGGGTGGTTCGAGCCCTGAATGCTGATTGGCTAACAGCCGTGGTATATCAGACCGCATACCAAGGGTATGACAAAATATTTATTTTTACTGCTCTAATTACATTGGTAACCAGTTTATAATAGTAATAAGGCACCTCGGGGGTTTGTGGTATATGGCCAATATACCACGGCTAAGGGCTGTATCCAGGCACTCCACGTTGCGACGTACATAAAGCGACGTACATAAAGCCCTTAGCCGTGGTATATTGGCCATATACCACACCTCCTCGTGTCTTACTGCTTAAGTATCCCATACACAGAGACGTGCTTTAATATTATCCTCTTGCAGGAAAGCTGACTCTAATAACATAACACAGCCAATAACTTTGCTATTACATGTACAATACCTCTAGTATAGAATTTTTTTAATGTATTTGACCTTTATTTAACTAGGCAAGTCAGTTAAGAACAAATTCTTATTTTCAATGACAGCCTAGGAACAATGGGTTAACTGCCTTGTTCAGGGGCAGAATGACAGATTTTGTACCTTGTCAGCTCAGAGATTCGATCTTGCAACCTTTTGGTTACTTGTCCAACACTCTAACCACTAGGCTACGCTGCCGCCCCAAATATTGAACGATGAGATATTTCTCCAGTTAGCCTGGGGGTTAAGAGCGTTGGGCCAGTAACCAGAAAGGTTGTTGGTTGAAATCCCCGAGCTGACCAAAAAAATCTGCCAATGTGCCCTTGAGCAAGGCACTTAACCCTAATTGCTCCTGTAAGTCTCTCTTGATAAGAGTGTCTACTAAATGACTTAAATGTAAAATGAGTGACTAAAAACAACATGTTGCTTAACCCTGTCCATAGCTGTGGAACAACATGTCATCCATCAAAGTCCAGTAACAACACAGCTTCTGTATGTGCCAACAGAAGACAGACACAGCAATTTCCTGGCCTTGATTGATGTTAGGATAGCATCATCCCATTCCCCTCAACTCGACAGATAGATGGGTTTACACTAGACTAGAGCTATGTCATACACTACCCTGATGGAGCGATGCTCCAATCTCTATGATGGACTGTGTTTACTGTTCAATTTCTGAAAAGTTTCAACATACCATATGCTCTTGAGAGATATCTATTTTTTTTTTTTAGATGTATGCCAGCAAAGCCACTACACAACACATTACTAAACAATACATTAATTGGACTATAACGGTGACAAACAGTGCCCACAAACTGTTAGGGCCTACATAAAGCTGTCCCAGGAGCAGTCCCAACAGCAGTCCCCACATCTTACCACTGCAACACCTGGCTATCAGAGGAGCCTTGTCTGGCAGCGAAACAGTTCATTCAGCCTCATTTACTGCCTTTAAAAAAAAACATAGCTGATATGGCTGACTTGCTTAAACAAATGTGGTTTCTACTGACAACTGAGATGTACAAACTATGGCATAAGGGGACAGCGACCAGAAAAGACGCAATCTGTAATTTCGATAAAGACATTAATGAGTGAGCTAGGACGGACGTAGTCAATATAACTATTTGTTCAGCACTTTTGACATTTACAGCGAAACCCCGATTTGTAATTCCGAATTGGATGACCGTTCAAAACTAGTTTTATCCAAGTTCCCACTTGTCTTGAACTCACTGAGACTTCCCAGTTCCCGAGTTTCCAGTTTTTTTTGGATGCTGGAAGTCATGCTGGATTGACACGTACTAATGTAAAACTAACATGCAAAAAAAAATAACTTTGTGGCTCTGCCCTGAATGACTCGTCACCACTGATTATCAGTATTAATTAGATTTCCTTGCTGAAGGCAACAGTTTCCCCCATAGGTAGAATTCATAATCTCCAACAGCAGGCTATCTGTCACTGCTGCCATCTCATCATTTCTGAATATGTGGAGGTAGCTGATGATAAGGGCTGCAGGAAATTGAATGTAGAACATTTGATTACATTAGTTGTGCTCCTTGATCTCTGTTGATTTCCCCTAAAAAATATATTAAATTAATGACACATTCACATGCAAATCTTGTTTAAATCTTCAAAACCTAATTTAATATATTATCATATTTCCAGCTACATTTGGAAAGCTCATAATGACTCAGATTTGCCACTGTGGAGTAATTGCACCTTCTTGCCTTTGTGTAAGTGAGCAGAGTGCTTTGTCTTTTTGTACCCTGAATCCCTTCTTAAAAAGAGCAGTGGAGGGTAGTACT
Organism: Salmo salar; assembly: GCF_965601325.2. Lineage (NCBI taxonomy): Eukaryota > Metazoa > Chordata > Actinopteri > Salmoniformes > Salmonidae > Salmo > Salmo salar. Next base: position 93,474,284 of record NC_138303.1, read on the forward strand.
TATGAAGTTGGCTGTTTGCATCCTCTTTTCAAACAGAATAAATGAAAGTGTAAAAGTGATTAATCCAAGCAAGACACAAAAATAACTTTAAGTCTCAGATTTTTCTAAGGGAGTTCATTAGCTATTCACTGGTAATTACATATCATCATTGTGTCTTAATTCAGAGTCAGGTTTTTGAGTCTAAGAACTGTACCTCCCACCAAGTCTGTCTCAAGAGGGCTCTCTAGCTACAGAGGTTACCAAGGCAACTAACTGACTCCCACATGGCACCATTATGATCAATAATGGATAATGTAGGCTACAGAAATCTAGGGGCTGAGAGACAAAATCTGATTAGAAAAGTGTTGTATCATAACCTGTTTTTTATAAGAGATTTTAACTGACAAACCAAAATCAAACATATTTATGATTGGTGAAACACTACTATCATATCATTTGAAAAAGCCGAACATTGTAATTATTTCATGCACTGTTTGGAGTGCCATGAATACAGAGTTCACTGTGTGAATAATCTTTAAAGTGTTTTTAGCACTGTTGCTTTAAAACAAGACATGCCATTAATTGTATGTTTACTTCAATGATTTCAGCATGGAGTTTTGGCCTCCTCTGGGGACTGGCTCACGAGAAAGAGGTCTTACAGTGTATTGGTCTGGTGGGTGGTTTACCACTCTCTGGACACATGTACAGGATCATTGAATACCTTAAGCGGAGGTCAGTCGGTTTTCAACAGCATCTCCTTGTACCAATTAAGTAATACATCAAAGCCTCTTACAGCTTCTGAAAACTATAAAAACAGAATATGTGTAGATCCATTGCCTGTTAAAAACGACAGGCTAAAGAGATTAATACATTTGACAGATGATAAAGATCAAGACACAATCTATTACTGAATGATACAGCTCTATTATGTACAGTATTCGGAGTTGTACAAGAAAATGCCCCAACGTGTTGTTGGTGCTAAATAACCACAGCCAATCACACAGGAGACAGATGGCTTAACAGCACCCAAAGTTATGAATCAACCGTATTTATAATGACAAATTGTGAGTAACTTGAGTAAACACAGGCCAATAGAAGAATGTATTATATTCTCACTGTGGTGTGTAATTAATGCATTACCATGGAAAAAGGGAATTACTTGTCACCTCCACGGGTTTGTAATGATATTCTTCATCAGCTCACTCACAGTTCAAGGTGCTGATATTTTTTCTTTGGTGAGGTTTTTAATCTGTACGGCAGCTAGAGCCACCCACGCCCAACATACAGCCTTATTACTCAACTGTGAAAATAGGGTCCAAAATACACAAACACTGTTGAGTGAATTAGTCAACTGAGGACAAGCATGCAGAACTGTGTTATCATAATGACCTTTGCTACCATTTCTCAACAAAGATGCCTGTAAATGTTAGTTACCGAAAGGTTATGTGACACTGGACTGTTGAGCACGACCCGTAACTCATATTGGTAAAAATCTAGTAATTGCAGCTAGCTGGAAGCCTCTCTGTACATTGTATAGTACAGTATCAAGGACAGGCTGTTGGTAAACAAACAGTCAAACATCAGGATGGGAAGAGACTCTTACTTAGCTGTGATTTTCATCTGTTTGGTTTCCAGTAGCAGGATATCTGGTAGGTAGTGGGAACTTTATTATACTAAATCTATTAATGGTGGTTCCACATGCGACTTGAAAAGGACAAAATATGTTGCAGCTCAAGGTTCTTGGTTGGAAGTTGTGTTCAGTGGTGAAAAAAGGACCCAATTGTCATACTTGAGTAAAAGTAAAGATACCTTAATAAAAAAGTAAAAGTAAAAGTCACCCAGTAAAATTCTACTTGAGTAAAAGTCTGAGTATTTGGTTTAAAATATACTTAAGTATCAAAAGTAAAAGTACACTTTCCTTATATTAAGCAAACAAGATGTTTACGGATAGCCAGGGGCACACTCAAACATTCAGACATAATTTACAAACGAAGCCTGTGTGTCTAGTGAGTCCACCAGATCAGTGGCAGTAGGGATGGCCAAGGATATTCTGTGCATGAATTGGACCATTTTCCTGTCCTGTTAATAAGCATTCAAAATGTAACGAGTACTTTTGGGTGTCAAGGAAAATGTATGAAGTAAAAAGTACAATATTTTCTTAAGGAATCTAGTGAAGTAAAAGTACAAGTTGTTAAAAATATAAATAGGAAAGTACAGGTACCCCAAAGAATGACTTAAGTAGTACTTTTAAGTATTTTTACTTAAGTACTTTACACCACTGGTTGTGTTATACTGTAACAACACACTTTATTTTTCTCCACTCTCATTTCACATGTAATTTCATATTTTTCTTACAGGACAGTCATGTGAAGGAAAATGTGGTGGCAAATTAGAATCCTGTTCTTGCCATGCCACTTGTATATCCCTCAAAAACTGCTGTGCGGACTATGGGGAGTACTGTGTCGATGTCACTCCATATTCCGGATCAATATTTGGTGGAACTGACTTTGTTGTCCTCAAAGCAACTTTTAATGAGAGCTCCCAAATAATCTGCAGGTAGATGCAAAATACTTATTTCAGTTCACTTACCTATCACATGCTGAGTTTTACATTCTAAGTTCTGTGAATGTATGGCTGGTAGATATGCATATTAAATCTACTGAAAACTGTCTTTATAATTGAAGGTTCAATGATGAAATCAAAACGGTGGGCTATGTGGACACAGACAGCAGAGGCCACTGCATATCACCTCTACTGTACGAAACAGGGTTTGTTCCTCTTCAGATCTCTACAGACAATGGTACAACCTTCAGCAGACATGGAGCTTGGTTATCAGGTAGGGAAAGCCTGTGCAGCACTGATATATGGCAGCTATTTATGACAAAATCCGACCAGATACACTTATTTAAAATGTGTCAATCAAATTTCTTACCAACTTACAATAAAATGCATTCATACTCCATTTGTGTTTTTTAATCTACAGTCCATCCTGGAAAGTTACATCCTAGTTTCAAAGCTACTATAATCAATGCAACCCAGTGGCAGTACTATGGCACCCCAAAGGTTGGAGGCCCGCTGGACATGACATGGAACACCTCACAGGTCAGAGCAGAAAAGGTCAACATAGAGCTCTGGGGATACATGGAGAAAGGTGAGTAACAGCTAAGTCCTTCCAACAATCTTACCATTTGCAGTCAACTGCTGTCAGTGCATTTTCTTTATTTCACCTTTATTTAACCAGGTAGACCAGTTGAGAACAAGTTCTCATTTACAACTGCGACCTGGCCAAGATAAAGCAAAGCAGTGTGACAAAAACAACACAACAGAGTTACACATAAACAAACGCACAGTCAATAACACAACAGAAAAGAAAAATATATGTACAGTCTGCAAATGTAGAAGAGTAGGGAGGTAGGCAATAAATAGGCCCTAGAGGTGAAAATAATTACAATTTAGCATTAATACTGGAGTAATAGATGTGCAGATGATGATGTGCAAGTAGAGATTCTGGGGTGCAAAAGACCAAGAGGATAAGTAATAATATGGGGATGAGGTAGTCGGGTGTGCTATTTACAGATTGGCTGTGTACAGGTACAGTGATCGGTAAGCTGCTCAGACAGCTGATGCTTAAAGTTAGAGAGGGAGATATAAGACTCCAGCTTCAGAGGTTTTGCAATTCGTTCCAGTCATTGGCAGCAGAGAACTGGAAGGAAAGGCGGCCAAAGGAAGTGTTGGCTTTGGGGATGACCAGTGCTGGAGCGTGTGCTACGGGTGGGTGTTGCTATGGTAACCAATGAGCTGAGATAAGACGGGGCTTTACCTAGCAAAGACGTAGATGACCTGGAGCCAGTGGGTTTGGCAACGGATATGTAACGTGGGCCAGCCAACGAGAGCGCACAGGTCGCAGTGGTGGGTAGTATATGGGGCTTTGGTGATAAAACGGATGGCACTGTAACAGACTATATCCGGTTTGCTGAGTAGAGTGTTGGGGACTATTTTGTAAATGACATCGCCGAAGTTAAGGATCGGTAGGATAGTCAGTTTTACGAGGGTATGTTTGGCGGCATGAGTGAAGGAGGCTTTGTTTCAAAATAGGAAGCCGATTCTAGATTTAATTTTGGATTGGAGATGGGATAGGCATGCCGCTAGCGGGACACCAGCCGACAACATCCGGTGAAATTCGAGGGCGCACAATTCAAATAAATAATCGTAATATTAAACATTCATGAACATACAAGTATCTTAAATCATTTAAAAGCTTAAATTCTTGTTAATCTAACTGTGTTGCCCGATTTCAAATATGCTTTAGGGCAAAAGCATACCATGCGATTGTCTGAGGACGGCGCCCCTCATCAACATATTTTTCAACCAGCACAGGCTTCATAAAAATCACAAATAGCGATTAAATAAATCACTTACTTTTGAAGATCTTCCTCTGTTTGCAATCCCAAGTGTTCCAGCTACAGCAAGAATGGTTGTTTTGTTAGATAAAATCCTTCTTTATATCCCAAAAAGTCTGTTTAGTTGGCGCCAACGATTTCAGTAATCCACTCGTTCAACATGCAGACAAAGGCGTCCAAAAAGCTACCGCTAAACTTCGTCCAAACAAGTCAAACAACATTTCTATTTAATCCTCAGGTACTCGAAAATGTAAATAAACTATAATATTTCATAGGGAAAGTAGTATGTTCAATAGGAAAGGAAAGTGAGTAAGCAAAACTCCAAATTCTTGCTTGTTTTTCAAAAAACAAGCCTGAAACCTTGAATAGCGACTGTTGACATCTAGTGGAAGCCATAGGAATTGCAATCTGGGAGATGGATTTACATCGAAACAATAGGTTTCCATTATAAGAGCCTGGGAGCTCAAAAAACAAACATTTCCGGTTGGATGTTCTTCGGATTTTCACCTGCCATATTACGTTAAGGTCTCAGACATTATTTTAACAGTTTTAGAAACTTCGAAGTGTTTTCTATCCAATGCTACCAATTATATGCATATCCTGGCTTCCGGGCCTGAGTAACAGGCAGTTTATTTTTGGGCACGTCAGTCAGGCGGAAATTCAGGAAACTAGACCCTATCCCTAAGATTACAGTCTAACCAGACACCTAGGTATTTGTAGTTGTCCACATATTCTAGGTCAGAAGCGTCCAAAGTAGTGATGCTAGTCAGGTGGGAGGGTGCGGGCAGCAATCGGTTGAAGAGCATGCACTTAGTTTTACTAGCATTTAAAAGCAGTTGAAGTCCACGGAAAGAGTGTTGGATGGCATTGAAGCTCGTTTGGAGGTTTGTTAGCACAGTGTCCAAAGAAGGACCAGATGTATACAGAATGGTGTCGTCTGCATAGAGGTGGATCAGAGAATCACCAGCAGCAAGAGCGACATCATTGATATTTACAGAGAAAAGAGTCGGCCCAAGAATTGAACCCTGTGGCACCCCCATAGAGACTGCCAGAGGTCCGGACAACAGGCCCTCCGATTTGACACGCTGAATTCTGTTTGAGAAGTAGTTGGTGAACCAGGCGAGGCAGTCATTTGAGAAGCCAAGGCTATTGAGTCTGCCGATAAGAATGCGGTGATTGACAGAGTCGAAAGCCTTGGCCAGGTCGAAGACGGCTGCACAGTACTGTCTTTTATTGATGGCAGTTATGATATCGTTTATGACCTTGAGCATGGCTGAGGTGCACCTATGACCAGCTCAGAAACCAGATTGCATAGTGGAGAAGGTACGGTGGGATTTGAAATGGTCGGTGATCTGTTTATTAACTTGGCTTTCGAAGATTTTAGAAAGGCAGGGCAGGATGGATATAGGTCTATAACAGTTTGGGTCTAGAGTGTCTCCCCCTTTGAAGAGGGAATGACCGCGGCAGCTTTCCAATCTTTGGGGATCTCAGACAATACAAAAGAGAGGATGAATAGACTAGTATAATGGGTTGCAACAATTTCTGCGGATAATTTTAGAAAGAGAGGGTCCAGATTGTCTAGCCCAGCTGATTTGTAGGGATCCAGCTGTCTGGATTTGGGTGAAGGAGAAGCAGGGGGGGGGGGGGGGGGCAAGTTGCTGCACGGGGTGCTGAGATGTTGGCCAGGGTAGGGGTAGCCAGGTGAAAAGAATGGCCAGCCGTGGAAAAATGCTTATTGAAATGATCGATTATTGTAGATTTATCGGTGGTGACAATGTTTCCTATCCTCAGTGCAGTCGGCAGCTGGGAGGAGGTGCTCTTATTCTCCATGGACATTACAGTGTCCCAAAATTTTGGGAATTAGTGCTGCAGGAAGCAAATTTCTGTTTGAAAAAGCTAGCCTTAGCTTTCCTAACTGACTGAGTATATTGGTACCTGACTTCCCTGAAAAGTTGAATATCACGGGGGCTATTCGATGCAAATGCAGTACACCACAGGATGAGTTTGTGCTGGTCAAGGGCAGTCAAGTCTGGGGTGAACCAAGGGCTATATCTGTTCTTAGTTCTACATTTTTTTAAAGGGGCATGCTTATTTAAGATGGAGAGGAAAGCACTTTTGAAGAGCAACCAGGCATCCTCTACTGACGGGATGAGGTCAATATCCTTCCAGGATACCGGCCCAGGTCAATTAGAAAGGCCTGCTCGCTGAAGTGTTTTAGGGAGTGTTTGACAGTGATGAGGGGTGGTCGTTTCACCGCGAACCCAGTACGCACACAGGCAATGAGGCAGTGTTCGCTGAGATCCTGGTTGAAGACAGCAGAGGTTTATTTAGAGGGCAGGTTGGTCAGGATGATATAGCCCATGGTTACGGATTTAGGTCTGTACCTGGTAGGTTCCTTGATGATTTGTGTGAGATTGATGGCATCTAGCTTAGATTGTAGGATGGCCGGGGTGTTAAGCATGTCCCAGTTTAGGTCACCTAACAATATGAACTCTGAAGATAGATGGGGGGGATGATCAATTCACATATGGTGTCTATAACAAGCTGCAACGCTGAGAGACTTGTTTCTGGAAAGGTGGATTTTTAAAAGCAGAAGCTCGAATTGTTTGGGCACAGACCTGGATAGTATGACAGAACTCTGCAGGCTATCTCTGCAGTAGATTGCAACTCCTCCCCCTTTGGCACTTCTATCTTGTCGGAAAATGTTACAGTTAGGATGGAAATTTCAGGATTTTTGGCATTCCAAGGATACTCACTGATTTTTCATGTCATAGGGGATCCCTACTCAGAGTCCTGGCAGGGTAAATGGGAGTACCTGTATTCTCTTGGGAGGGACCAGCCTAACAGTGGTGCCTTTAGATTTGTGCCCAAGACAGCAGGGAAGCCTTTCTCAGACTGGGAGGTCGGCTGTCTACGCATCAGCCCCAGTACTCACCCAGATGGAACATGGTACGGCAAAAGACTCGACACACACATTTAAACTGATAACAAAAATACCATACAGCATTTTTTTGCAGCACAACCTACCAGTGGTGGAAAAAGTACCCAATTGTCCTACTAAAAGGAAAGATACCTTAATAGAAAATGACTCAAGTAAAAGTGAAAGTCACCCAGTAAAATACTACTTGAGTAAAAGTCTAAAAGTATTTGCTTTTTAATATACTTAAGTATCAAAAGTAAATGGAATTTCTGAAATATACTTAAGTATTGAAAGTAAAAGTAAAAGTATGAATCATTTAAAATTGCCAATATTAAGCAAACCAGACGGCCACATTTTCTAGTTTTTGTATTTATGGATAGCCAGGGACACACTTCAACACTCAGACATCATGTTTAGTGAGTCCACCAGAACAGAGGCAATAGGGATGACCAGGAATTTTCTCTTGATAAGTGCATCAATTTGACAATTTTCCTGTCTTGCTAGCCATTCAAAATGTAACAAGTACTTTTGGGTGTCAGAGAAAATGTATGGAGTAAAAAGTATTTCATTTTCTTTAGAAATGTAGTGAAGTAAAAGTAGTCAAAAATATAAATAGTAAAGTAACGTACAGATACCCCCAAAAACTGCTTAAGTATTTTTATGTAAGTACTTTACACCACTGGAACCAACTATACTTGGAAGACATATTGTTGTAACTGCCCTAGCAACTTAGTCATAAACCACCTAGTCATAAACCACATACATGTTGTTGTAACTGCGCTAGCTAGCTAGTCATGAACCACATACATGTTGTTGTAACGGCCCTAGCTACCTAGTCATAAACCACATACATGTTGTTGTAACGGCCCTAGCTACCTAGTCATAAACCACATGCATGTTGTTGTAACTGCCCTAGCTACCTAGTCATAAACCACATACACGTTGTTATAACTGCGTTAGCTACCTAGTCATAAACCACATACATGTTGTTGCAACTGAGCTATCTACCTAGTCATAAACCACATACATGTTGTTATAACTGTGTTAGCTACCTAGTCATAAACCACCTACATGTTGTTGTAACTGCTTTAGCTACCTAGTCATAAAACACATACATGTTGTTGTAACTGCGTTAGCTACCTAGTCATAAAACACATACATGTTTTTGTAACGGCGCTAGCTACCTAGTCATAAACCACATACATGTTGTTGTAACTGCGTTAGCTACCTAGTCATCAACCACATACATGTTTTTGTAACGACGCTAGCTACCTAGTCATAAACCACATACATGTTGGCTGAAAATGAAGAAAATGAAGTTATTGTTCAACATAAAGTTGAGCAAATAAGTTGAGTATGCTCCATCAGTGTATGCATACATAGTCATACAGGTAAACTGTCTCCGTGATATGAATGTCCTATAGGAATGTCCAGGCAGTGTGGACTGATGACCATGCTCTAGCCTGGCATCTGGAGGACAAGTTCAGGCAGGACTCAGCCGTCTGGGCACTGGATAAGTGTAAAGCCTGGGACCAGCTGGAGGAGACACTGCCAGACTTCCTCTCTGAAATGATTGACTGTCCATGCACACTGGCTCAGGCTAGAGCAGACACTGGGAGGTTTCATGTAAGTCAAAGCAGTAAACTATTGTATAGATGTAGGATCTTAATTTGATCACCATGTTGCAGGAGAACTGTCCACGTATTTGAGGTTTAAAAAGGCTTCTGAAGTTTCAAATCAAATCAAATTGTATTTGTCACATGCGCCGAACAGATGTAGACCGTACAGTGAAATACTGACTTACTAGCCCTTAACCAACAGTGCAGTTTTAAGAACCTACAACCCCCCCAAAAAGTAAGAGAAAAAAATAACAAATAATTAAAGAGCAGCAGTAAATAACAATAACGGGATTATATGCAGGGGGTACCAGTACAGAGTCAATGTGTGGGGGCACCAGTGTCGAGGTAATTGAGGTAATATGTACATGTAGGTAGAGTTATTAAAGTGACTATGCATAGATAATAAGAGAGAGTAGCAGCAGCATAGAAGAGGGTGGGGGGGGGGGGCAATGCAAATAGTCTACTAGTCAACTACAGGTAAAAGAGGACCGAGCACGCCCCCATTCTCATCAACGGGGCTGCAATGGAGCAGGTTGAGAGCTTCAAGATCCTTGGTGTCCACATCACCAACAAACTAACATGGTCCAAGCACACCATGACAGTCGTGAAGAAGGCACGACAAAACCTATTCCTCCTCAGGAGACTGAAAAGATTTGGCATGGGTCCTCAGATCCTCAAAAGGTTCTACAGCTCCACCATCGAGAGCATCCTGACTGGTTGCATCACTGCCTGGTATGGCAACTGCTCGGCCTCTGACCGCAAGGCACTACATAGGGTAATGTGAACGGCCAAGTACATCACTGGGGCCAAGCTTCCTGCCATCCAGGACCTCTATACCAGGCGGTGTCAGAGGAAGGCCCTAACAATTGTCAAAGACTCCAGCCACCCTAATCATAGACTGTTCTCTCTGCTACCGCACGGCAAGCGGTACCGGAGCGCCAAGTCTAGGTCCAAGAGGCTTCTAAACAGCTTCTACCTCCAAGCCATAAAACTCCTGATCATCTAGTCAAATGGCTACCCAGACTATTTGCATTGCCCCCCCTCTCCACACCACTGCCAACTCTCTGTTGTCATCTATGCATAGTCACTTTAATATTAACTCTACCTACATGTACATACTACCTCAACTAACCGGTGCCCCCGCACGTTGACTCTGTACCGGCACCCCCCTGTATATATTGTTATTTTTTACTGCTGCTCTTTAATTACTTGTTACTTTTATTTCTTATTCTTATCCCTATTTTTTGAAACTGCAATGTTGGTTAGGGGCTCGTAAGTAAGCATTTCACTGTAAGTATTCGGCGCAAATGACTAATACAATTTGATTTGATGAGTCGTCCCTGGTCGTGCAGTCATGAGTGAACAGGAAGTACAGGAGGGGACTGAGCACGCACCCGTGTTGGGGATCAGCGTAGTCAATGAGTAGCATTCTCACTTAGGTGTTCCTTTTGTCCAGATGTGAAAGTGCAGTGTGGAGTGCACTAGAGATTGCATCATCTGTGGGTCTGTTGGTGCGGTATGCAAATTGGAGTGGGTCTATGGTTTCTGGGATAATGATGTTGATGTGAGCCATGACCAGCCTTTCAAAGCATTTTATGGCTACAGATGTGAGTGCTATGGGTCGGTAGTCATTTATGCATTTTACCTTGGTGTTCTTGGGCACAGGGACTATGATGGTCTGCTTGAAGCATGTTTGTCTTACAGACTCAGACAGGGAGAGGTTGAAAATGTCAGTGAAGACACTTGCCAGTTGGGCAGCGCATGCTCGGAGTACACGTCCTGGTAATCCGTCTGGCCCTGCGGCCTTGTGAATGTTGACCTGTTTAAAGGTCTTACCCACATCGGCTGCGGAGAGTGTGATCAGACTTGATTTTCCCATACAAAGAATGTATCAACCTCTATAAAAATGTCCATTAATTACAATCCAAATAATTCACATTTCCTGTTGCTGCAGGATTATTTTCCTGCTGTAGCAAACTGGCACAAATTAAGATCCTACACCTGTACCTTGATCAGTAATGGCTCATATGTTTGTGCTCCCAACAGTGCAGGCACAGCATACATACAGTATTGCTTTACATGTATGATAGATACCAGTAAAATAAAAGAGTATGATACAGTTTGCTTTGTGCATTTTAATTAATGCTTTCCCTTTCACCCACAGACAGATTATGGCTGTGATATAGAGAAGGGGAGTGTGTGTACCTACCACCCAGGAAGTGTGCACTGTGTGCGGGCCATACAAGCCAGGTAAGTCCCATAACAATCTAAAGATTTGTCAGTCATTAAGAGTCCTTAAGGCCTATTTGTATCCTGTGTTTGACAGCCCCAAGTTTGCAGCAGGACAGCAGTGTTGCTATGACCACACGGGAGCCCAGGTTTTGACAGATGACTCCATTGGCGGGAGTACCCCAGACAGAGCCCATGACTGGGGCTCACCCCCGTTTGTAAAGCCCCCCAGAGTCCCTGGGTTCTCCCACTGGGTCTACGACGTCCTCAGCTTCTACTACTGCTGCCTGTGGTCTGACAACTGTCACTACTACTTCAAACACAGACCCTCCAGTGACTGCAGGACCTACCAAGCACCAAAAGCAGGTGAGAAAATGGCTCTGGTCCATATTATGACTGTCTGATTCATGACATTTCAGCTGTCTGAACATAATATTATACAGTGTCTAAAATGTAGATATTTTTTTCTGTTATTTATTATCGTTTCAATGTCATCTTAGAATAATTTATAATAATGGTATTGGATTTTTTATCACTAGGTGTGGTGTTTGGAGACCCCCACTTCATAACATTTGATGGCGTCAGTTACTCCTTCAATGGAAAGGGGGAATACACCATTATGGTCTCAGAAAGCAAGGAACTGACAATACAGGGCAGAACAGAGCCGGTAATACTGACAAATGGTGAGTTTTTAAGAAAACCTATAGTTAGAATGAAAGAGACAAGAAATTCAGAGAATCTCAGTTGACCTCAAATTTTGGGAAATTATTATTATATTTATTATTATTCATAAACATTAATTTCACAGGCAGCATGGTGAAAGCAACAAAGCTGTCAGCGGTTGCCATGAGAGAGGGGACCTCTGACATCATTGAGGTGCGACTCGGCAACCCTCAGGACCACCTACAGGTGCTGCAGAACCAAACCTCCCTCTCCTTCTCTGAGCAGAGCTGGATGGATCTGAAGGGTGAGACCTTGGACTTTTTTAATTAACTTTTGGATTCATGGAAGAGCTATTGTTTTCATAAAATAATCAATGCAGTGGAGAGATAATGCAGCAGAGATAAGGCTGAGCTGGCTCACTGATGAAGAGATATAAGGGCTCTCTGTGCCCTTGTGAAATTACTAACATATATTTACAACTGCTTTAAAGTCCTAGCTTCCCTGCGTAAAGAGAATGATTCAACTTTAATTTCAAGTTCAAATGTTTGACAGCAGTATTCACCAAGTCTGCACTGAGCTGTAAATGTGGATGTAGAATCTAGAATGGAGATTCTATTTTCTAAAATGTCAACCAGATAAGATAAGAAAAATGTGCAATTCTAAGATAGGGATCTATCATACTTATTTTCCAGGTGTGTTTGTATTTTCGCCCAACCCTACAAATGTGACTGTCATGTTCCCCTCTGGAGCTGGAGTGGAACTGAGACTGCGAGGGGGAACCATGACAACCACAGTGCTTCTACCGGAGGTGTTTAAGGATATTACCGGTGGACTGTTAGGAAAGATGAACGGTGATCCCAAAGATGACCTGGTTACCAGTGATGGTCAGACTGAGTCTGATCAAGGCAATGCAGAGGGGCTGTTTAATTTCGGGGAAAGCTGTGAGTAAATACAAAGTCTGCATCTAATTAATATCATACATGTTCTCCAGACAGATTACAGAGATATTGTTAATCACTAATTAAGGTTCAGTGTACTCATAATGCAATTGCACACAGTTGTCATGTGCACAACAAATGCAGTCAATACATTTTTTACTCAGTAAAAATATGCTTTTACTTTAATTTTTCCAGGGGCTATATTGAACGAGTCCACGCTCTTCACGTACGATTCGGAACACTTGTTGAACTCATATCTCCATGCTCCAAAACACGACGCCAGTTTCCGTCCAGTGTTTTCCATCCCTGAGGATCCTAATGATCCTCTTGACAGCCAGGCCTCTGAGCTGTGCTCTGGAGAGGGCTCTCTGTACTGTAGGTACGACAAGCATGGATCAGAGGAATCTAGCCAGACATCTGCCATCCTCTGTTATCACACACAGTACACTGAGACTCTATACTTTTTTATAGCTAAAGAGATAATGTTCTCTTCTGTTTTATTGCTTTGAAATAACTCATCATAATTGCATTGTAGATATGATACGCTGATGGCTCGTAGTCTGGAGATGGGCAATGCCACCAGGGTATCTTTTCAGAGCCACAGGTCTGTAGTGGAGGATCTAGAGCCAGGTAGGTAACCTACTGTATAACAAAATAACAAACAATGAACATAAGCACATTTGCACCGTTAGTCATAGAATTAATATAGTGGAAAATTAAGCCCATCTTATCTCATTCTCTTCAGTGGTGTCCTGTGGCTGGCTTTCTCCACCCACAAATGGAAAGAAGGACGGGACCAGATATTTACAGGGAGCTGTGGTGAAGCTGTCCTGTGACTCTGGCTATCTCCTCTGGGGGTCAGAGGAGCACACATGCCTGGGGACTGGTCAATGGTCTGGTGAAACCACGACCTGCGTGGCTGGTATGGATCATCGCTGAAATCAACAGCAAAATTCTATGCTACTGGTATGAATCATCGCTGAAATCAACAGCAACATGATATATGCTCTTGGTATGTAGGAAATACCAGTACGAAAAAGTATGAAAACGTATTGTGGCAGACCAGGGGGTTTGGTCAAAACATTTACACAGATCAGACATGGACAGAGTATGATTAGCTCAGTTTCAAAGGTGTTTATTAAAATAATAATCCAAAGAAAATAATAAGTCTCCCCCAAGAGACCCTCTCCGGGATACCATCTTCTGGGCTCTGGGTCTTGCTGTATCCTGTGGGGATCAAACACTAAACTCTATCCTGTTACCTCTGGTACCATCCCCCAACTATACAGGAGTCCTTTCCTTCTCCAGTCTCTCCCCTGTGTGCTGCCCTTCTGGCAGCTTTATGGGACTTGTACAGCTGGTGAGCAATCAGCCCTTGATTACTCACCAATCCCCAATCAGCCCCAATTAGTCCTGGCCAGAGAGCACGTCGAGACCTGGCACGTCCAGCAGATAGAGCCATCGCCTCGTGATGTACACTCCGTCTGTCACCAGGCCTTGACGAGTCTCCCCCTAGTGGCTGACCTGCTGTATGCCACAGTATGCACTCACTACTGGAAGTCGCTATGAATAAGAGTGTCTGCTAAATGACAAAAATGTAAATGTAAAAATGTATTTATCATCGCTGAAATCAACAGCAAAATGCTCTATAATTCTGGTACAAATGATCACTAAAATCAACAGCAAAATACTCTATAATTCTGGTAACAAATTATCACTAAAACGTTACTGCAAAATGAAATCAATATTGGCTTAGGATCAATATCATGGGCGTTTTGCCAGTGAGATCACATCAACTTTACCATGCTTAATGTTTGAAATCAGTTGCTTTTTTATGTACGGCGTGTCCTGTCTTCTTTAGATTTCCCAAAATGATACAAAAAATCATAAATTCACCACTGATTCATGTGCTTTGTTTAAACCCCTTTTACAATCCCTCCAATAATACTGTTGACATGAGTTGGCAGGGACAGATATGGGGGCATATTGCTATGGCAATGAGACCAGACTGTGAATTTGAATCATTACATACAATATATTTCACAAAATTATTTAAATATTCATAGCATAGGCCAGCTATAGTACTGTTATGTTACTGAAGGATGCTGTAGCCACTATACTATTATTTACAGTGCGTGAGGCCCCCCATCATGAATATCATAGGGATGAAATTGAGTATCTGAAAATCAAAGGTTTGCATTCTCCTTTTTGACAAGCTGATAATGGCTCCTCCTTTATGGAAAAGAGAAGCATTTCAAAGCCCTCACAACTCTATCTCAACAAAATGATTTATCTTTCCCGCTAAAGTCACACTTAAATTACAGTATATGCTCTTTGTTTTGCAGATAATCTCAGGGGAATTGTGGTTGGTTCAGTTATTGGAGCACTAGCATTAATCCTAATGATAGTAACACTCGTAATCAACAGCAGGCAACATAAAAGGTAGGGTATAGTGATCTTCAGTGCCTTACATTTTTGTTTACACACTTCCTCTGGAAAATACACCTTTTACACTATACATGTACATTCAAGGTTGTGAGCTCAATGCTACAGCAGTTAAACATGTCTGTTTTCTTATTTTTCTGTTCAGAGAAACTGCAGCGTCTGCTGTGTCAGATGATGGACAAGATCAGATCAGTGTGGTTTTATAGTAGACATTCTGCAGGATCCAGACATCTCTCTTTACAGCCACTTCTACAGTACATAGAATAGTTGGTTTAAGAATACCAGCACAGAGAATGACTGCGTCACAGAAAGCCTCGACTGTCTCACAGAAAGCCTTTCAGTAACCTTCAGTACTAGGCTATATTCTTCAATAGACACACTCCATAAATGTTTGTATGTAACCCACTTTTGCATAAAGGACTCAGATATGTGTCAAGGTTAGAGTTGCAAACATATACATTTATTCTACTGCTGATAGTGAAAACAGAGTTAATTGCACCATAATGTATCTAGTTATATGGCAAATCACAATACCTGTTGATTTAAAACAGTACTGTACTTAATGACATGCATAAATCCACACTTCTAACTCTGTAATGCAAAATATGAATGTATGGCATGTAATAATATCAGCAATGAAATTCATGATATCTCTTCCACTACCATACTAATAAACTCTATCACTGTACACTCACGGTACCGATTGAGTCAGGTGTGAGGTTCATCGTTTGAATTATTTATGACAGATGTTTTGGGCTTTGTTTGAGCCAAGGTTATTATAGTTTTGTGTTTAATATTCATTTTTATTTCTATTAGTTGTCAGATTTTCATTTGAAATTCAGTTTAGTTTCAGTTAATTCAGGTTTTTATTTTGTTTAAGTTTTATAGAAATATTTATATATTAATAGTATTTCATTTCAATTTTAGTTTTAGTGTTAGGGACAGAAAGTAGCCTATGCGTGGGAGGCCAGGAGCCATTTACTGTATAGTTGTATAAGTTGAGTATGTCACTTCTTACCACTGTGGCGGAGTAATGCATTTGGTGATGGGTCAGATCTTAGGTTAGGTTTAAAGGTAGACTCAGTGAGATGACGTCGATGCACAAAGCGAACAGTTTCTGCAACAACCAGGAGCGTTGAAGCGCAAGGCTAAACTTCTTTGTTGTTTTGGTCCAGTAGCTACCAGGTTGTAGTAGAGTGAAGCACACCTGTACACATGATGTGAGAGCAAAGTCTTGCATTGTGCTCGTGTTCAAGCTGATCTTGCGCCTACATATCAACTGCATAAACTTGACAAAAATCATGTGCTCAAAAGGTCATCAAGTTTTGACTGCAGTCTACTGCGAGTTTCTGCTGTTGCTCTTCACCAACTTCATCCTGCAGCCATCGCCTGCATTGTGGAAAGCTCTTTAGTCAATCAATCTTTAGGGTGTTTTTATTTGACCCACGCGTGAGCAAAGACATGACTGAAACAGGAACCAATTTACCTTGATTTATGTGTACAGTGGATATGGGGTTTAGATACAGTGCATGTTTATTTTTCGACAATGGCAACATTGCCATGTTGATCGGAGCCTTGCTTTTGGGAAACCACATTAATGTCCAACTTAACGCTGTCGCAGATGCACCTTCTCCGACTTCATTCCTCCACTTTCGTCTAGAGTCTGTCGTGTTTTTGGGGTACCATTAAACTGAAGACATGTTTATCAATTAACTCCCTGTAATTATTATCACGCGATTAAACTGATTAATCGTTTAATTGTAATTAACTAGGAGATCGGGGCACCAAGGAGAATATTCAGATTACAAAGTTATAATTTTCCTAATATAACTTACCTATATGATAATATAGGCCGATTATCTTCTGGTTTAAATGGTGTATTTTACCTCGTGTTCAGTCTCATTCCAAACGTCGTAAATTGTTGTATCTGCACGAACCCAGTCTTTACTAAAATCATCCATACATCAATTGTCTTAAAATCATTTATTTACTACACTAAGTAATTAACAGAAAACATACAAACAGTAATTATCGTCACAAAGGATTGGTATCGTAATGTGCCCTAATGGCTAACAGGCATGGCTGGTCTGTTAGACAATGGGTCATAAACGGTCAGCTGAGAAGGTACACAGAGTTCATTAATATTAACAATTGACAATTGAAGGCTCGCTCATTCGGGAACAATTGCAATCAATATATATTTACGCTCATGTGTCGTCGAGATCCTTGTTGGAGCGTTGTTCTGTGGAGAGTTTTGTCTCTCTCTCTCTCTCTCTCTCAGTTAGAATGGATCTTTCAAAGCGACATTCATTAATGTCGTCATAGAATGGATGTTTCGTTGGTCTTCGCGTTCGATGATATAATTTACTTAGCTGCAGACTAATAATTAATATCAAAGACTTGTTCTTATTCTGTCGGTATCAATAGTCTAAAAGTTAACCACGTGGTATGGTTCACTTTCAATAGAGGAATTGGTTGGTAAAACCTATTGGCCATGGAGTGGAGGCCTGGTCTAAAGAAATGTAAATCAGGGTGGGTTTTATAGTGACCCTTGAACAGGCTTGTCAAATGACGCCTGGTCCTGTATGTGTCCCTGGGGGCGTGCCTATGACTGAGTTAGACTTGGTTACAGAAATACAATTCTATCACATTAACATCAGTACATAGCATCTCAATGTATTATAACAGCTTTATCCTTATTAATACATTCTATACAACCATTATGATGCAAGTCTCAAGCTGAGGCTATTATATAAACAGTTTTATGGTAATATGGCTACATTGTCTCTTCTGAGTATCACAAAATTGTACCAAGCGGACCAGTTCGTAGCTGGATTCTTCACCAATCTTCCATACCTTCTCCAGAACACAAATGTCGCTTGGCTCCCCAATTCTGTGAGTTGGAAGAATTTCCTTTGTCTCTCTATGGGCCATGTGGACAGAGACTCTCCTGGAATTTTACCACTCCTTCACACAGGGACTGGGTGGGGGGAAGGTAGGTTGGGAAATGGTACAAAGGGGAGGGGGTCAACTGTCCTCCCTGTACCAAAAGAGGCCAACGTCATGACAGTCGGTTGATTTAGCCTTACCACTCAAACACACCCAATATCTGTGGTGCTGCTCGTTGGCAACGTCATCTCGTTGAATCTACCTTTAAATTATAAAGTTAATCTTAATGTGACCCTCCAGATTCAGAAGCTTGAAAATCTCATAAAAAAAAGATGGAAAACCCCTTTGGAAAACCTATTCAATTTTTGACCCCTCCCCAAAAAACTAGAACTGAACATAATTCAGGATGGTTTTTATTTTAGTTCATTTTGGAGTCAAAGATAATAGTTTCAGTATAGTTAACCTTATTGTAATGGGTTTGTTCATTATTTTACTTCAGTTTACTAAATTGTTTTTTCATGATTAGTTTTCATGTTAGTTTCAGTTCAGCTGTAAAAATTAAGAGCGTTTTACTTATCTCACATTCCAAATCTATTACTCTGTAATTAATGTTTGCTGTCTGACATAATTTTGACCCACATTTCCCTACTACAGTTGGTAGCTAGCGGTTAAGAGCGTTGGGCCAGTAACCGACAGGTCACTGGTTTGAGTCCCTAAGCCGATTAGGTGAAAAGAATTGGTCGATGTACCCTTGAGCAAGGCACTTAACCCTAATTGCTCCTGTAAGTCGTTCTGGATAAGAGCGTCTGGTAAATGACAAAAATGTAAATGTAAAATGGAGTTTACGGGGCCGATTGGCGCAGCGGTCTAAGGCACTGCATCGCAGTGCTAGAGGTGTCACTACAGACCCGGGTTTGATCCCTAGGTCTGAACTTGCCTAGTTAAATAACATTGAGTTATCGATTACGTGGGAGAGAAACATCAACAAGTGGAACTTCCCCCAAGAGACTGGAGTTGAGCATAATGAATGGAGAAGGCTTGAGGTGCTGACATTATGTTAGATCATCTCATACACTGGCACAGGCTTATTAGATTCATTCCCCTCTGAAAGTGAGTGAAGCAGGGCAACCCAGAGGACAGACCTACAGGCTCGTCATATCAACATTCTCCACCTCCTCTCTATAGCGTCAGTCTTTCTATTAGAACTCCATCTCTCCCCTCAGATGTAGGAGCCACAGGGTCAACATGTGAGTGAATGTACATAGAAGTTGAAGTCACTGCAAAATAACCTTATGTAAACAGAAAGGTAATGTTTTGGAGTTTGAGGCTGGAACCCCCCGTTTATACTGTAGCTCAGGGGTTGCTTAGCAGTTTCTGTGGTGAATGTACATGCTGTCCCTGAACATAGCAGAGCGATACGATTACTATGGAGAGGACAAAGAGCACCAGTATATGACAAGACTGCAGAGGCCAATCACTGAATAAAACCCATCGTTGATGTTGCCGGATTCATCCACCAACTACTTGCCATTTGCTCTATAAATACAATTTGAGTAATCCTCTGCAGGTCCCAGGGCAACAGAGGAGCAACACCACAGTTCTAACCATGCCTATCAACTCATCCCATGGATAACACTTACTGCTTGATAGGTGCTTGAATGGATCAGCTGGGTATATAAATGTTGTGTGTGGTGCTGATTTGTCCAGGGCAATCCTTCCCACTATGAGGTAGCCTTCCTGAACTCTTTGGGGGAAAATATAGCTGCTCTTTTGTATAGCGAGTCTAAGTCATTAAACCAGACTTAGCCATTGTAAATAGATAGAGATTGAATAACATTAGCTAGCCAAGGGGAAACTAAGAGAGGAGACTGGTTCCACCCTCCAGTACCACTCTCAGAAGGTGATTCATAAGTCATGGCTGACCACAACAAGGTATTACCACATCCTCTTTTCCTCCGAGATGTAAATTGGGATCCTTTCCGTGAGTGGACACAGCCTAGCCACATGATCATGGAGAAGGACTTTGGCCTCCCTCCTTTCCTGGATCCAGGCGATGTGAGCTGGATAGATTGGGCTAGGAATACATTGGCATCATTCTCCTGGCCAGGGTACACACGCTATCCCCTCTTCAGCCTCAGCACTGTTCTCCCTGCTGCAGTGGCACCCCAGACTTCAGCCAGGCTTCAGAGGCAACTGTCTGAAGGAGTGTCAGAGATCAGGAGGGGACAGGGCAGTTGGAGGATCACCCTGGATGTTAATTACTTCTCACCAGAGGAGATGTCAATCAAAACCAAGGGGGGCTTCCTGGAGATTGCAGGTAGGAACATTATTTCTCTGGTAAAAAAAAAAATGGAGTATGGTTTTTGGAACATCCATTGTTAAATATCTTTGACAATTTACTGTTGAAATGTTGTTAAGATGTCCACATGCTCCATATTCCATTACTTCAATAATTGTTCTCAACTTAAATTAAGGTCAACATGACGAAAGGGAAGACGAACATGGATCAGTCTCAAGGTGCTTTATAAGGAAATACAAGTAAGTTGTAATGGTTGAATAGGAAACAAGGTCTCTCACAATGTTATGGCAAAGACATCTCCTGGTAATGAGACTAAGAACTTAATAAATAATGTGTGCAATTGAAAGTCTTCGTGCTGATTGTTATAGGAGACATTAAATCATTTCCTACGGTTTAATTCAATTTGTTAAAACAGATGACATGCAGCCATTTGAACCACAGTAAACACATTGTAGCCTGTCTGTGTTGTAAGCAAATTGTTGTTGTTTGTTTGTTTGTTGAAGGCTGCCCCCTGGTGTGGACTTGCAGCACATCAGCTCATCTCTGTCTGGTGAAGGGGTTCTCTTAGTAGAAGCACCTCTACCAGGCTCAGCTACCACCATCCTCCCCAGTGACATGGTCATCCCCATTCTGATCAAGCACGAGCAGGAGGGGAAAGAGTGAATCCAGTTGTCCAGATGCTGAGATCCATCACAATTAGATATAAAGCTTGGGGTAAAGCTTAGAAGCGAATGACAGTGTTGACAACTTTTGACAAAAATGTGATTGTGTATTAGGTCTTGGTCATTCAAAATGACAAACATAGTGGCTTCTATTGCTGTTGAAACCTATAACTTAATTTACTCTCACTGTAACCACAAGGTTGTCAGGTTTTTCTATGCATTTTGGTTAATCATGTCCCATGATTTAACTAGCAAAATCAAGATAAACAGAAATAACCAAGACTGCTGAAATGTACTTTCTCATTTGTCAAATTATAGATTCATTGGGAGTAAACAATACCATGCTTAGGGCTAGGCATCCCGCTAGCGGGACAACTTCCGGTGAAACTGGAGGGCGCGCAATTCAAATAAATAATCATAGAAATTATGGATATTAAACATTTAGGTACATACAAGTGTCTTCTATTGGTTGAAAGCTTAAATTATTGTTGATCTAACTGCACTGTCCGATTTACAGTAGCTATTACAGCAAAAGCATGCCATGCGATTGTTTGAGGACGGCGCCCCAAATCAAAATATTTTTCACAAATAGCGATTAAATATTCACTTACTTTTTGAAAATCTTCCTCCGTTTTGTCATCTAAAGGGTCCCAGCTATAACATGTAGTGTCGTTTTGTTAGATAAAATTCTACTTTATATTCCAAAAAGTCTGTTTAGTTGGCGCCATCGATTTGAGTAATCCACTCGTTCAACATGCAGAGAAAGAAATCCGAAAATCTACCCCTAAACTTTGTTTCAACAAGTCAAAATACATTTCTATTTACTCCTCAGATACCCTAAAATGTTATCAAGATATAATATTTCTTACGGAAAGAAGTATGTTCAATAGGAAACCGATTTTAGCAGGTGCGTCTTGTCTTCATGCCGCGCCCAAACACGAATTTCCAAAACTGTGTCCCTCTACTAAAACTGATATTTCTTATTCGTTTTGGAAGTTACAAGCCTGAAACCTTGAACATAGACTGCTGACACCCTATGGGAGCTAGAATTCAGTATGCCCCTATACTTTCCATTGTAAGAGCATGGTCTCCTTCAACAAAAACAATTCTGGTTGGTTTTTCTTTGGATTTTCTCCTACCATATCTATTGTGTTATATTCTCCTACATTATTTTAACATTTCTACAACCTTCCAAGTGTTTTCTTTCCAATGGTACCAATTGTATGCATATTCTGGCTTCAGGACCTGAGCAACATACAGTTTACCTTGGCCATGTCATTCAGGCAGAAATTGAGAAAAAAGGGGCCTAGCCCTAAGAAGTTCTAAGAATGCTGAAACAGTTCTACAAATCATACATTTCAATATTGCTATTTCTATGAATGTAATATTTTTTAAATAAAAGCAATTAACAATCCATGGCAAAACTACCCATATTGAAAGGGTTGGGGGCTCTTATGTAAGCTGTTAAACTCTTTGTATACAAACTACTGATGGTCATACCAATGATCATAAAGGCAATTGATTTAAAATTTTAGGTCCTCTGTAAGTATAAAAATATATATATATATATTTTTAAATTAAATTACTACAATAGACCATAGAAACGCATTGAATAACACATTCATGAATGGCAAAAAAGACAGTCAAAAAATAATTAAGGTTTGAAGTGTCTGTCCTATATCTAGGAGATATAAGAAAGCTCAGGAAATATATTTTTGGACACATATTTAACCCCTTTTTTTTGTTTCCACAAAACTACCTCCATACCTCCATTTATTTGTATGGGTTACCTTCAGACGAGTCCAGTGACACTTTAAAAAATATATATACAGTGGCAAGAAAACGTATGTGAACCCTTTGGAAATACCTGGATTTCTGCATAAATTGGTCATAAAATCTGATCTGATCTTCATCTATGGTCACAACAATAGACAAACACAGTCTGCTTAAAATAATAACACACAAACAATTATATGTTTTCATGTCTTTATTGAACACACCGTGTAAACATTCACAGTGCAGGGTGGAAAAAGTATGTGAACTCTTGGATTTAATAACAGGTTGACCCTCCTTTGGCAGCAATAACCTCAACCAAACATTTTCTGTAGTTACAGATCAGACCTGCACAATGATCAGGAGTATTTTTGTACCATTCCTCTTTACAAAACTGTTTCAGTTCAGCAATATTCTTGGGATGTCTGGTGTGAACTGCTCTCTTGAGGTCATGCCACAGCATCTCAATCGAGTTGAGGTCAGGGCTCTGACTGGGCCACTCCAGAAGGCGTATTTTCTTCTGTTGAAGCCATTCTGTTGTTGATTTACTTCTGTGTTTTGGGTCGTTGTCCTGTTGTATCACCCAACTTCTGTTGAGCTTCAATTGGCGGACAGATAGCCAGATAACATTCTCCTGCAAAATGTCTCCTGCAAAATGTCTTGATAAACTTTGGAATACATTTTTCCGTCAATGATAGCAAGCTGTCCAGGCCCTGAGGGAGCAAAGCAGCCGCAAACCATGATGCTCCCGCCACCACACTTTACAGTTGGGATGAGGTTTTGATGTTGGTGTGCTGTGCCTTTTTTCTCCACACATAGTGTTGTGTGTTCCTTCCAAACAACTCAACTGTATTCAATATAGGCAAGAAAAATACAATCATTTGTGTTATTAGATTAAGCACACTATGTTTGTCTATTGTTGTGACTTAGATGAGGATCAGATCCAATTTGATGACCAATTTATGCAGAAATCCGGGTAATTCCAAAGGGTTCACATACTTTCTCTTGCCACTGTATACATTTTTACATTTTATTTTTTTAACCAGGCAAGTCAGTTCAGAACAAATTCTTATTTGCAATGATGGGCCTAACCCCCTGGCTAAACCTTCCCCTAACCCGGACGACGCTGGGCTAATTGTGCACCGCCCTATGGGACTCTCGATCACGGCCGGTTGTGACACAGGCTGGGAACCAACCAGGGTCTGTAGTGACGCCTCTACCACTTGTGGGGGTAGTAAAGTAAAAATGGAAAACACAATCGCTTTCGTGAGTCTGCCCTTTCCATAGTGGTATTGATAAGAAACCGAGGCTTTCTGAAGGCATTGGCATTTTCACCAAATTGTGTTGAAAAACGAATCATTATGCAGAGCTTAATTCTGTTCACAATGCACATTAGTGACATCTGCTGGTCAGCAATAAACAGCAGCGTGTGATTATCAGATATTTTTTTCTTCTCCGTTTAATGAAACTCTGTGGCGCAGCGGTAAGTCGTTGGTTTTAGTAGTTGATAATCAGTTGGAATACCAGGTTTGCATCAATCATCACGCTTAGCCTTTTTTGCCTTTAAGTTGACTCTTTTTCAAAAACAGAATCTTTGGTATTATTTAGGATGCTTAAGACAGAAGCTTATACTATGCTAAATAAATCAAATTATTTGAACAACCGTGCAGAAAGTGTGGTTTCACATGCATTTTTGTCTTCAAAATAGTGTGTGTTCAACAGGATTCAACCTTATACCCCCACGGCCATGAATATTCCATAGTGCCCTACTCTACCTGCTAAGCTACCGGTCAGGTAAAACTAATTGTATAAAATCCTAACTATATTTGCAAGTAAGGTGTCCGGTAGAGGTGGGTTTTTGAAAGCAGCTTGGAATCGAAGAAATCCCCCTGGAACCATGGCAAAATCAGTAGGATCTCGCATTTTGCAACACATGGTTTAAAAAAACACGTGATCAAACTATGCTTTGGGCATCATTGATGGCATACTTCTGATAAAGTGATACCAAATATTTTTTTAACTAAACCAATATAGACCACAGCCTGTCGTTACAAATGGGAACAAATTAGTCATAGTGGGCAGAACAAGCAAGGAGGTGGGCAGACCCAAGCACGAGTTAGCGAGATTCTGTTGGCGCGTTCTAGCAGACAATTGCATATTTCCGTTAGTGAACGCCTACTATGTGAAGTGCACGTGTGCAATAACTCAAATCGATTTTGCACTCCTTCTAAACAACGCAAAGGGTAAAGTCTCCAAAACTTAGTCCACTCTGTCCTTAACAGATTCTAGTTTCGGGAACAGAAAACTGTGTTGAGATCAAATAATTAATTGACAAGAAAATGTCTGAATGTCTGCCAAAATCAATCTTGTTCCATCTTCTTCCACTGCCGGCCACTGGGTACATTTTTGGTAGTGAGTGGAAACGCCAAGCGGATGCCACACATACATCCGGTGAAATATCTGTCTCATTGTTCTATCTGTGGTGATACAGGCATAGGCACATTGCTTTGAAGTTAGCTGCTCAGCGATTTTGACGCATACCTCGGAGCTCCGGTATCAAACATAACAACACTACATAGTGGGATCATATTAGTTTGTAGCCCAAACAGTTCAGACGGTACTGACAGAAGTTGGCACAAATCGGTGGTACAGACTTCAGACGAGTCCCGTGACACTTGTGGGGATCATAGAGCAAAATGGACAAACCGTTCAGATGCTACAGACATTTTCGTGAGATTTTTCAAATGGCTCCCAGTCTGACAAACAAAGCTGTAGCTCTGCCACTTTCCACCAAAGATGCGGAAGGCCGACATACTGTAGGTGGATGTGGTGGATTGAGACGCAGCCCATGCAAAAAACAGTAGCAGTGCGTGGGTAATATCACTGAGAAAGCCAAGCCAGTAAAAAGGCCATATTACAACCTATGTTGTGATAATTGCATTGTTTGCTCTAGAACTCATTAGTTCATATGTCACCGTGATATACAACAAGGCCATGACAACAAAAAGACAGTCACATAGTGGCGGAATAAATTAAACTACACATACGTTTGTTTTATCACAAAACCAGAGAGCAACATCTGTTCGGCGAAGTCCACAAAACAAATATTGCATGTAACAAACAGTTATATGACCTGCAGCATGGTTAAGCAAGTTAATGTTTTGACAGTTTACTAAATAACTGATTTAGAACCACAGAGTTACTGCAAGTCAGCACAAACACAACAGGAGCACTGCCTCTGTTATTCCAGCACCATTTACACTTAAACATCATCAAATCAACAAGGCTCTCTACAGTATGCTTAGTTTAATACACTGAAAACACACTTAAAGATACCAAAAACTATTTACTCCAATCAATGTTTCTAAATATCATGTGGCTCTCCATGGTACTGATTTCTGTCTGTCTGTGTATGCAAGTAAAAAAAAAGTTAACTCACTCTAATTGTAGACTAGTTGAATGCCAATGCCATCCTCCTCTCTTTCATGTTGGCAAAACTGTCTATGGCTCTGTCATACAATACACTACCTAGCTAAAATGCTTGCTAGCCTAACTTCCTCGCATGTGCAACAATGAACCAGCTAAGTTAACTAGCTAGTTAATGTGAGCCTACTAGCCTACATCCAGGCTACATATTGAATTTCAATAGTCTCAGGCCAGTGGCACAATGTATGAATTCATGGTTAGATCAGAATCGGCGTCATAATCATTGGCCTGTACAGAGAATGAAGTCAAAACTGCAAGTACAAATCTCCATCTCCATCCATGGCTTAGGAAAGGGTCGATTTAGCAAGCTAGCTACTGCAGGACATCAACACAAGCAGACGAGAAACAGACATGTTTTCTGACAATGATGACGTTTTGCTTACGATGTGATTTGATTGGTGTGCAGCCAAATCCAAACTGGCCTCTCTTGGGGGGCGTTTTGCTACGCCAGGACAATCCACAGTTTGGCTAATTATATATTTTTTTTATCAAGGGAGGCCAAATGCTTGTTGGCATCAATCAGTCAAATGCTACGGTGGAAATATGTCATACTATTTTGTTCCAGACAGCATCAGATACATGGCCTACACATAGAGACATGGGGGCGCTGTTTCCCTTGCTTGGATGATTTCTCCAGTGAGATTCAGTCATTTTTGAATTGTTGAAAAATTATGAAAACACCGAAAACTATTGCAATACTGGTATAGTCCTGGCCCTATTGTATATACATTTGGCCTACTATAAATTTGATGATTTACCTCAGGTGAGACTTGTGTCCAGAAGCGGAGTCGAGCTTGAACGAGACAATCCTATGTTTGGGGCATCACAGGAAACTAGTGATAGTACCTTCAGCCCCATAAACCCCTGGAAGCCCAAGTCAGTGTCAGCTGAATATCATGTCTGCATTTGTTATCCTATTTCTGGCAGTGTAAGAATCCATAACAACATGCTTTAAGCAAAAATTATGAATAAAAACAAATATGTACATTCTGTCTGTAAGACAAGACTAGACTTACTAGATTTGTTATAAACAGTATTCAGACCCCTTGACTTTTTCCACATTTTGTTAAGTTACAGCCCTATTCTAAAATGTATTAAAATAAAAAATCCTCAGCAATCTGAGGGGGGGGGGTTAGAAGGATTACTTTATCCTATCCTAGGTATTCCTTAAAGAGGTGGGGTTTCAGGTGTCTCCGGAAGGTGGTGATTGACTCCGCTGTCCTGGCGCCGTGAGGGAGCTTGTTCCACCATTGGGGTGCCAGAGCAGCGAACAGTTTTGACCGGGCTGAGCGGGAACTGTGCTTCCGCAGAGGCAGGGGGGCCAGCAGGCCTGAGGTGGATGAACGCAGTGCCCTTGTTTGGGTGTAGGGCCTGATCAGAGCCTGAAGGTACAGAGGTGCCGTTCCCCTCACAGCTCCGTAGGCAAGCACCATGGTCTTGTAGCAGATGCGAGCTTCAACTGGAAGCCAGTGGAGTGTGCGGAGGAGCGGGGTGACGTGAGAGAACTTGGGAAGGTTGAACACCAGACGGGCTGCGGCGTTCTGGATGAGTTGTAGGGGTTTAATGGCACAGGCAGGGAGCCCCGCCAACAGCTCGCTTGGAGTTTGCCAAAAGGCACCTAAAGAATCTCAGACCATGAAAAACAAGATTCTCTAGTCTGATGAAACCAAGATTGAACTCTTTGGCCTGAATGCCAGGTGTCACGTCTGGAGGAAACCTTGCACCATCCCTACGGTGAAGCATGGTGGTGGCAGCATCATGCTGTTGGGATGTTTTTTAGCGGCAGGGACTGGACTTTAACCAGATCGAAAATCTCTGGAGAGACGTGAAAATAGCTGTGCCAAAACGCTCCCCATCCAACCTGACAGAGCTTGAGAGGATCTGCACAGAAGAATAGGAGAAACTCCCCAAAAACAGGTGTGCCAAGCTTGTAGCGTTATACCCAAAAATGGAGGCTGTAATCGCTGCCAAAGGATCTTCAACAAAGTACTGATTAAAGGGTCTGAATACTTATGTAAATGTCATATTTCAGTTTTAAATGTTTTAAAATTAGCAAAGATTTCTAAAAACATGTTTTTGCTTTGTCATTATAGGGTATTGTGTGAAGATTGATGAGGGAAAAAAACTATTTAATTTTAGAATAAGGCTGAACCTAACAAAACGTGGAAAAAGTAAAAGGGGCCTGAATACTTTCTGAAGGCACTGTATGTATGTAAGAACATGTTTTATTAACCAAAAGAAGGTATCATTTAAGAAAACATATTCTGCTTGGTGTTTTTCCCAGTGTCAAGTTACTTTAAGTATAAAAACAT
This sequence comes from Salmo salar, assembly GCF_965601325.2. Taxonomy (NCBI): domain Eukaryota; kingdom Metazoa; phylum Chordata; class Actinopteri; order Salmoniformes; family Salmonidae; genus Salmo; species Salmo salar. Next base: position 93,502,898 of record NC_138303.1, read on the forward strand.
AAAGGTCTCCTTTGATGGAGTTCAGCCAGGGTAACACAACTTTCAATTACTTTCCTTACTGTGTTCCCAGCCAATAAAATTAATATCAAATGCTTTAAATGGCCACGCAACCTTTAGAGTGGTGGTGTGAGAGAGATGTTTAAATGGTGCTGATGGTGTTGGCATTTGGTGCAGCACTACTTGCAAAGCAGTAGAACATGAGAGGCATGGGAGCCTTGTTACCTAGTCTAAATTCTCCTCCTCATGTCTCACAGGCTATTAAAAACAGCTCCAATAACTGATCCCACGTGGTAGAGATTTCAAGATCTTCCCAGTTACAGAACTAAATGAGTTAGTCATTAACACCACCCATCCTACTTTCCTATCCATGGTACTTGACAAAATGTGTTGACATGATATGAAAATGGAAACAGGACAAATATGATTGATGGTGAGGCATGGTTTCCTCAAATGTATTAATATGAGTCACAATCTGTAATATTTTCAGTCACCCCTTGATTTGTGAATATTACTTATTTACAGTAACGCCACATGGTATCCACTGGGCTTGATATATCACGTGTGCATAAGTGATTTTAATTCCATAGGCCTTGACCTCCCTCCCTGGTCTGGGAGTAATGAGTTGTGCTTAGTATGGGATTTGAAATATGAGACGCTCGTAGGCCTCCTGAGTGGCGCAGTGGTCTAAGGCACTGCATCACAGTGCTAGCTGTGCCACTAGAGATTCTGGGTTGGAGTCCAGGCTCTGTCACAGCCGGCCACGACCGGGAGACCCATGGTGCAGCGCACAATTGGCCCATTGTCGTCTGGGTTAGGGGAGGATTTGGTGTCCTTGTCCCATGTCCTTGTCCCATTGCGCACCTGCTACTCCTGTGGCGGGCCGGGCACAGTGCACTCTGACATGGTTGCCAGATGTATGGTGTTTCCTCCAACACATTGGTGCGGCTGGCTTCCGGGTTAAGTGGGCATTGTGTAATGAAGCAGTGCGGCTTGGTTGGGTTGTGTTTCGGAGGACACACGGCTCTCGACCTTCGCCTCTCCCCAGTCTGTACGGGAGTTGCAGCGATGAGAAAAAAAAAGACGCTCACTGATTATGGTTTAATGAGAAGTTCTACTATTTAAATAACTATTCCAGTGGCTATGACAGGGGTTTTCATCATGGACAATGAGGGCTACCAAAAACAAAGGACTAATGTGGGAGATGAGTGAGGATAAAGCTCAGCAACTCAGAAACACCACGGGAAGAGGTGACAACTAAATTAGCAGCACACTTTGAACAGGCAGAATAAACTATTGTTTTTCTTAGGATATGAGTACCAGTTAAATTTAAATGATATTGCATGAATTGATTTATCTGTTATATTGTGATTCTGTTATGTTATCACATGTAGGATTCCCATTGTTTTTGGAGGATTCCCATTGTTTTTGGAGGGGTGCTTCAGTCAAGAGTGATGAATGAATTCCTGAGGGCAAGGTAGGTCAAATGCACTTATAACTTTATTATTCGACCTGTAAGAATTATGTATTAGATCATTTGGTTGAAAATATATTTTGAAATACATTCATTTCAGTTAAAGAATTAACAAAACTGCAGAGATGATATTGTTTAATATTTTAATCAGTGCACATAAAGACTTTCACAATGGCAATCATTGTATGAGCAGTTTTGAGAAGACTTCAGTAGCATTGTTGATGAACACTTCTTTATTCAGCTTCTTTTGTTTCCTGGAAATACACAAATGAATCATCCAAACAACCAGATTTATTTCCACAAATGGGGAAATAAACCCCTTGGGATGTTAAGAGGGAGTTTCATGCAAAACGAATAATACTGGTGCGAATAACGGTTTAATACACTTTCACATTGACTTCCATATTATATGAAACACAGAAAGGCTTCAGGAACTTGTTCCTTGCACGTCTTTGGAGAATGGAATAAAATGTAAAATAGGATAACTTTTCCATTAAACAGACTCTTGGCTCTCAGCTGGGACTCAGTAATGTCAGCACGCTCCTCAGCTTTCTCCAGTCCATGCTGCACCTTCCTGAACTAGGCCAGGTGAGTGTTGGCTTTTTCTTCCTGAAAGGACAATAAGAAATAGTTGTAATTAGAAGGCTAAGGGTGGTACAGTTCAGGTTTACCATGTTTTGCAGAATAATTTGAGATGAATTTGCTTTTAAGTGACTTACCGCTTCCTCAGCCTGCCTCTTGTAGGTCTTAACCTTCAACTGCAGCTTGTCCACCAAATCCTACAGCCTGGTAACATTCTTCTTGTCCTTCTCAGTTTGAGGGAGGTGGGACATAGTTTTTTTTAGATGCTGAGAGAGTCGGATCATTTTCTAGCCATTTGTTCAACACAGACAATTAACTTACCTGGTAGGTGAGCTCCTTCACTCTCCTCTCACATTTGCGGACACCTTTAATAGTACCTGCTCCACCTACCAGACAAGACTCCAGTTCACGCACCTTGATTTAGGAATCAATATTTTGATTAGAATTTAGCTCATTATGTACATATACTGTATAGCTATCCCCTTTCAAATGTTAGCGCCTGTTATCAATAATTAATCAATCATTAACTTACTTCCCACCCGGACTGACCTGCAGGTCCTTGACTGTTACCTCCAGGTTTACTTCATCCTCTCCAGGTGAGTGCTGGTGTCCTGCTCCTTCTTCAGCTCATCAGCTATCATGGCAGCATGGTTTGTAACATCATATTTGTTTATAGAAAAGTTTTAGGTAATTCATTCATACATATTTTATTTTACTCCCATCAGTGATGGCCTTCTTGGCCTTCTCCTCTGCATTTCTGACTTCGTGAACAGTGTCTTCCACCTCACCTTGGACCTGAAACCAAGTCACCCCAAGCTTCTTCTTGGTGCTCAGAAGAATTGTCTTCAAGACAAATCATGTAAAGAACAAGTTTATCAAAATTAGGATAAAACGTCAACAAAAGGTATAAATGAAAATGACTACCTGAGAGCAGCAATCCAACCTGTTCACTGACATCCACCAGCTCTTGCTTGGCCACTTTGTGTCCTCTCTCTGTCTGCTCCAGAGCAGCCCTCAGCTCCTCAATCTCAGCCAACATCAGGGCGTTCCTGCGCTCCACCATGGCTGCCTGCTCCTTCATGTCATCCTGTCCTCTGATTGCATCATCAAGGTGCAGTTTGGCATCCTAATAATAAAGATGTTATGGAACAAATGTAGTGGCTGCTGTCCATAAGCATAGACTACACATCACTGGCCATTTTAAGGAATGGAACACTAGTCACTTTAATAATGTTTACATATCTTGCATTACTCATCTCATATGTATATACTGTTTTCTATACTATTCTACGGTATCGCATTCACTTAATAATGTTTACATATCTTGCATTACTCATCTCATATGTATATACTGTATTCTATGGTATCTTAGTCACTTAATAATGTTTACATATCTTGCATTACTCATCTCATATGTATATACTGTATTCTATACCTTAGTCCATTCCGCTCTGACATCGCTCGTCCATATATGTATATAGTCTTAATTCATTCCTACTTAGATTTGTGTGTATTGGGTATATGTTGTGTAGATATTACTTGTTAGATATTACTGCACTGTTGGAGCTAGAAGCACAAGCATTTTGCAACACCCATAATAACATCTGTTAATCACGTGTACGTGACCAATAAAATTTGATTTGATATGATTTGAAACGTGGGAAGTCATTAAGTGATTGACTTTGTAAACAAATGTTGATCAAAAAGCTTACCTTGTCTTTGAGTTGTCCCTGGATGTTCCTTTGCTGTTTCTAGGCCTCAGCAGCTTGGTGGTTGGCATGACTCATCTGAATCTCCATCTCATTGAGGTTTCCCTCCATCTTCTTCTTGACTCTCAGGGTCCAGATTGCTCTGCATGGCGTTAATCACCATCTGGCTGTTCCTCTTGATCTGTTCCATCTCCTCATCCTTCTTTGCAAGCTTCCTGTCCACTTCACCCTTGTCCTTGTTGAGCTCCAGCTGGACACGCAGAATCTTGGATTTCTAATGTTCCAGAGTTCCCTATGTATTACACAAGAAACAAAGATGTTGATCAAAATTATGTACATTTTTCGACTAAACTTACTGGGCCTATTCATGCATATGACTCCTAACCTCAGCTTCATCCAGAGCAGTCTGGATCTCTGCCTTCTAAGACTCCTCTGTATTCTTGGCCTTTTCCGGCTCATGAATGCTCTTTCCAGTCTCTCTTATCTGTTCAGTCAGGTCTGTGATCTCCTCTGCAGATACACAGAAAGGTGTTTTGGTCAAAAATATTGATTCAACTAGACACATTAAAACCTGCTATAACCCCCTGTACCACGTACATTTTGGAAACATTTTTTGTTGTTGGGATGAGTCTGTAGGTTGGAGAATTGTACATTTTTCAAACACCTGAAACAGCTTTATCCTGCAATCTAGAGCCATAATCATAATGCCTAATTCTATATAAAAAAAAGTGTATTTTCTGCATAGGTTATCTAACTATACCTTTTAACCTGTTCAACTGTCATTTAAATGAATGATGCACATTGATTCTTTAAGAACTTTTATGCCTTAGGAGTTTAGTACAACTACCACACTGGCATATAGTATCATAACCCAAGAATTAAAGCAATTTTTATATTTTCTAAAGCAACAATGCTAGCAGGGATGCCAGCTAAGATAGTTAGACAAACTACTCTAACTTATTAAAACACTGTGTGTGTCACTTGACACTCTCTCCTCCTCCACTGACAATACTGTCTGCACGCAGTAGAGTATCTAGCGTCTTGCCAAGCATTTGCTGTGTGGTGCACCTTGGAATGAACCACCTACTAGGTAGAATAGGGTTTTGGGTGCTCTTTGTCTGGTCCAGTCAATGTGCCCCCTCCACAAAATACAGCTGACAGATATTTTTTAGAAATAATTATGATAAAACGTGGGATTAAAAATCCAGTTAATTTAACACTTTAATTAATTTAACGTCTGAAAAACAGGACAAATCTGAGGGGACACGCACACTGGTGCCCTTTACGGGCATAACGTCTCTGATCTTTACATAATTGAAATCCCACGGATTCAAGCTAACAGTATAAAACATCCCTGTTATCATTTACACATGCCTTCTTGAATATCAATGTTTAGCTAGCTAGCTACTAAAAAGGAAGCTAGCCAACAACACCCAGAATTGCAAAATGCACACATAAATTGCTGTAAAATCGGAGTTATTCACCCAATCATGAACATTTTTGGTGTTGCTATGTTTGACACTGTTGATCTATTGGGGAAAGAGAACGAATATTTTTTTAAGTATAACTTGTACATTATTGTGTGTGTAGGATGGACCTAGGAACATTTTGAAGGCTTATATTTAATCTTACATTTATGCTTTTTCTAATTATATGTGGCTCCATACATTTCTGGATTTATTAGCAGTTAAAAAAGGTTGAATATTACACTAAGTGGAATTGTCCAGAATTGTCCAAAAGGCTGAGGTTAGAAAAGTATTAATGTCATTCAACTTCTGCTTTTAAAATCTCCTCTAAATATGTGATATGTGATTGGTTTTACAGATTTATTTGGCTAATTCCTCTATTGACTGAAAATTAATTGAACCCCTATACTGCAAGTTCTTGTTCTCACACTTCAGGGTCTCCAGCTGATCCAGAGCCTCCTCATTGGAGTTCTTCATCTTGAACAGCTCAGTGCTCATAGAGCGAACCTCTTTCTGAGATCACTCCAGCTCTGTCTGTCCTTCCTTATACTTCTGTTTCCACTCTGCCAGAACCTGTAAAAATGTACAATGTGACTAACTTACACAATTATGATCAACAAATATAATTATCTGTCATTGTATCTCATTACAATCATCTCTTTTTATTAGTATGCTTTCTCCCTTTCTAGCTTGTCAAAGTTCCTCTGCTTCCTGTCAAGGTTGGCAGCCATGGCATTAGCGCTCTCCACATCAACCATGAGGTCCTCTTCCTCTCACCGGAGTCGCTGTTTGGTCTTCTCCAGAGAAGCACACTTGGAGTACAGAGCTTCAATTTGTTCCTCAGCCTCCTGCAGATGGGTGGCAAGCTTTTCCCTGTTGAAAATGACAATTATGCAATGAGAAACTATGAGAACAAATATCAGAAAAAGAGGTACATACTGTATTAATTGTTACTTTTGAACACACTTTGCCGCCTCAAGCTCTTCAGTACGCTGGATTGCATCAGTTTCATAATTGGTTCTCCACTGAGCTACCTCACTGTTGGCCTTGGACATTACACACTGCAGCACAGCCTTGGCCTCCTGTTAGTCCTCAAACTGCTCCCACAGCATATCACAGTCATGGCTGGCTGATTACAAACTATGAGCTAGGGTTTAGCCTTTAAGAAGGAAAAACAAGTAATTGGTTATAATAAAGTTACAAATGAAAATGTATGAATTGATTGTTTGTAATGACAGGTCCTTACCTTGACCTTGACCTCCTCAATCTGCTGAGTGTGTGCCTGCTTCTGGTCAGCTGAAAAACAAGAGCTTCTTTCTCTTCAAGCTGCTGGCTATATTCACCTGGTGTAAATGCACATCGCTCTTGATTGAAATTACATTCATATTAATTGGTGGCCTCTATGATACTGTAACATGAGAGATCATCAATCTCCATTTTGTATTCATTCTTCTCCTTCTCAAGCTTCTGCTTGATACGCTGAAGGTTGTATATCTGCTCTCTCAGCTCTGCTACGCTGTCAGCCTGCTTCTTGTGGAGAGCAGCAGCGGTATCTTCATGCTGCAGGTTGGATTCCTCAAAGTCCTGGCGCAGCTTCTGGAAATCATCCTCACACTTCTTGTTCATCTCAATTTGAGCAGCAGGTGCACCACCAGCCTCTTCAAACCTTTCACTGATCTCTTCAAGTTCCCTGGAAAGGTCAGCTCTCTGCTTTTCAACCTTAGCGCGGGCAGCACGTTCTGCCTCAATCTCTTCTTCCAGTTCCTCAATACAGGCCTAAGATGAAAGGGTTAATGCAATTGAGTCCACCTTATAAATTATTGAATGAAAATAAATACATTATAAACTGCATACTTCACACCTAGAGCTCCTTGATTTTCTTCTGTAGCTGAGACCCCAAAGATTGCTCATCTTCAATCTTGCTTAGAAGCTGGCTGGTTTCAAAGTCCTTCCTGTTATAGACATAGGCAATGTTGACAGTTAAGTCTGAATCCTAATAAAAAAGTATATGTTGATACAGTAGATGATTTATTAAATTTCACTCCATGTTATTTTTTTATCTTCTCTTCCGACTGCTGCTTGTCATTCTCTAGATCCATTATGGATTCCTGGGCCAGTTTTAGGTCACCCTCAAGCTTCCTCTTGGCTCTCTCAATTTCCATGTGGAGCTTCTTCTCTTGCAGCAGAAAACCCTCAAGCTATACAATTAGAGAACATATTTGTTAAAGTTAATTCTGAGACGGTTTTATTCCAGCAATTTGATCAAACTCTAAACTCACATCATCCACTTGATGCTCAAGCTTGGTCTTGGATTTAGTCAGTGTTAACTTTGTCGTCCTTTACCTGGAGATCCACCAGGGTCTGCGGATGTGCCTCTTGGAGTGCTTTTTCTCCTTGGTTAGCTTGCCAATGCTCTCATCATGAGAGGCCATCTCCTCTGTCAGATTTTTTACCTGGTTAAAGTGAATGAGAGTCGAACTATGTTGATACCAAATCAAAATGTACATTTTCATCATTCCATTCACATAAGCAGGTTGAATTTACAATGAAACAATATAATCTATTACGCCATACCTTGTTTTCTGTTCCATGTTTCTTCTTCTCCACTTTAGCCAGAGTGAGCTCTAAGTCATCAATGTCTTTCTTGAGCTCGGAGCACTCATCCTCCAGCTTCTTCTTCTTGGTAGTCAGCTCAACATTAATTTCCTCTTCCTCCTCCAGTCTCTCGGTTGTCTCTTTGAGTTTTGCCTCAAGCTGGATCTTACTCTTGATGAGTCCCTCACATCTCTCCTCAGCATCTGTGAGATTCTCAGATTCCTGCTGTCGTAACAAGAGTACATGTACAGTTTATTTAATCACACAATATCAATGAATTGATGCAACGGTATCTTTGAAACATTTTGAAATGTTCATCAGCTAATGATTGTGTTCTATGAGAAATGCTCACTCAAAGATGCTACTTGGAGTTGCAAGTCATTCTTCTCTTGCAGAAGAGATACCCTCTGTTCCTCAATCGCCTTCTTCCTCGCCTCAGCCTTGACCAAATTCGCTTTGCATTTTGTAAAGTCTTCTTTCATGTTAGCCAGTTCCTTCTCTGTTTTAACACTCTCCAGAAAAGGCTTGATCTTGTAGTACACCTTCATTCATGGTCAGTGATAGGTTCTAAGTTTCTGGTACAATGATCCAGAAGTACTCCATTTAAATCTCATGCTAGATTTGTGAAACCACACGGGCTCATACAGCTGCAGTGGCAATTTTAGCATGTAAATCTTGGTGGGGCATGCCAGCAAAGCCACTACACAACACTAAACAATACATTAATTGGACTATAACGATGACAAACGGTGCCCACAAACTGTTAGGGCCTACATAAAGCTGTCCCAACAGCAATCCCAACACCTTACCTCTGCTACACATGGCTATCAGTGGAGCCTTGTCTGGCGGCGAAACAGTTCATTCAGCCTCATGTACTGCTTTAAAAAAAATATAGCTGATATAGCTGACTTACATTAAACAAATGTGGTTTCTACTGACAATTAAGATGTACAAACTATGGCATAAAGGGACGACGAGCGGATAAGAGGCAATCCGTAATTTCAATTAAGACATTAATGAGCGAGCTAGGACAGATGTAGTCAATATAACTATTTGTTCAGCACTTTTGAAATGTACAGCGACAGAATTCAGAACATGGACCATTCTTACTGTATTCTCCCTGTACACCAAGTCTGAAAGTTAGGATAAATAAAGGGGGCATACTCTTACTGACAATTGTGGCTGCTTTGTGTGATGTATCGTTGTCTCTACCTTCTTGCCCTTTGTGCTGTTGTCTGTGCCCAATAATGTTTGTACCTTGTTTTGTGCTGCTACCATGTTGTGTTGCTACCATGTTGTTAAGTTGTGTTGCTAACATGCTGTTGTAATGTGTTTCTGCCTTGCTATGTTGTTGTCTTAGGTCTCTCGTTATGTAGTGTTGTGTTGTCTCTCTTGTTGTGATGTGTGTTTTGTCCTATATTTATATTGTATTTATTTTTTATTTCAGGCCCCCGTCCTCGCAGGAAGCCTTTTGCCTTTTGGTAGACCGTCATTGTAAATAAGAATTTGTTCTTAACGGACTTGCCTAGTTAAATAAAAGGTTAAATAAATAAAAAATAAGCAGACAAAGAAAGGTTTTACAATATTTGATGATGACATTCCTCTAAAACAGGCTATAGGCTACATGTGCACCACCAAGTCAGAACAGTAGGCTAAATTATGAGGGGAAAAGGGACCACATTATTTGGGTGAGGCACATGGGCTACTAACAGTTTACTACACAACATACACTTAGTATTAATTTCTTAGCTACAGTATACATATCTCCCTGGCAAATTAC